>NC_090932.1:1371888609-1372191639 GCF_040938575.1 Ambystoma mexicanum
GTCCTCGTCGGCGTTAATGCAGATTGGGTTGCTAGGCAACCGGTGTGGACGCTTCGTGTGCGTCGATAGTGGCGGCCATTTTACAGCAGCAGGTCTCTATGGCCCTTTGTTGAATGAGCCTGGGATATCACGGCACGAAGGTGCTAGCACGGCGGTGCAGGCCCGATGAGGCCGGTATTTTTGCACAGCGACAGGGTGAGCTGCAGAATGGTCGGGCGGGCGTGCGTGCTGGTGGCTACCGCTGGATGGAAAATGCTGTTTTCCCAAATACATGGAAAGCTACATTTTCTACTTAAAGAGACAGATAGCAGCATGTACATTATCTTCAATGCAACACAATACTGGGATCTAGAAATCTAAAGTGAAGCAAAGCACTTTGCATTTGTAACAAATAAAAACACTTGTCAACATTTAAATGACATCATTTATTACTCGAGCATTGCGATACTGAAGTTACTCCAACTGTTATATTAAAGAAAGACATTACACATGGACAGATTAAAAACTGAAGCTGTACTTTGAGAAGCATGGATGCAGAGGGGCATTTCCACTGAAACAAAACTGTGTCCCATGACTTGTTGGTTTGGGCTCTCTAGGAGAAGAATATATGGCTGTCAATTAGTTGTTGACAACAGGTACTGCAGAAGTGACCTAGTGTCAGGTCGTCCCATAAAATGTGCATTAAGCATGAAAACAAGTCCCTTGAGGAGAGCTAGAATCAACATGGGCTATAAGCCACATAGCCTGTAAGTGTATTTGGGGAATCGAAACTTAAGGAAAAGGTGGGGCCTAGGAAAGTGAGCGAGGCTTGTGAGACAGGGGTTTAATTAATAGAATACATTTTGTTGCATAAAGAATACAGCATACATACCACAAAGCTCGTTCCAGCCTTTTATTAAAGGTGACAGAAATATTTTTGAACCATACTAAAACGATTTTTATGTGGTAAACATAACAGAAGTTATTAAGAAAAATTATTTGGGCCTTCCCCATGATTCCAAGAGATTTTAAAGTTGATGTAAGGGTGAAGGACAAAATTAAAGTTTAATGAAGTGTCATTTTTTCACTAGTACGGTCTATGAGGAAATCAAGAAAAACCGTAACTCTGCTCAGAAACGACGTGTCGAAGTAAAATTAGTATGGTCTGATTCGCCATAAAATATACAACTCATATATAACTATCATCATGGGGTTATTTGAAAGGTCCAGGGAGTTATTACAGCATGAGATTTTTCAGAACAAAAGATGCAGGAATCCTTGTCAATTTGAAATTATGTATATATTCCCCTCCCTCAGCCTACATCATGCAAATCCTCCAACTTCTGGTGCTATCAGCAGCCACTGGGCATTTTGTTGGGAGTTGAAGGGAACATGCTAGCCAATCATGACCGCAGGAATTATGACAAAGGTTGCTGTGCCACTAGCCCTATAAAAGTTTGTATCAGAACTGGGCTTTTTGAGAATTATTCCAGGCGACAGCTGCTGCTGGACTCTTGCGAGTAACTAGCAGAGAGGCTGCAGTCCTTGCATTGGAGACAGAGGCTCTTATATAGAGATGCTAGCTGGGACCCAAACCAGAGGAGCAGAAGGAGTCTGGGTGCAGAAGAAAATCCCTGACTAAAAGCTCTTGACCAGACCTGTGCCGTCCTCGGAGGAGCCCTGCTGTTTTCCCTGACCAAAGCCTCCCATGTGAGTAGATATCCCAAAGCCATCAATTGTGTGGTGAGCCACCTTATCCCTTTCCATTTATGGGTGTATGGGGGTGCAACTGGGTAGGCCCTTCGCACAATTTATTAAATCTTACTGAAACTTATTTTCCCATTAGAAAACCACCCCTCTGTTGAAATTGCACTGTGTTGGGAGCAGCCATCCTTAAACCTTTCCATTAAAGTGCGGGGACGGAGGAAACTGTGTAGATCCTTAGCACATTTGATTAAAGTAAATCAATTAATACCCACATAGAAAATCACAGGATGAGTTAACAAAAGCTCATGCCCAGTGTGTTAGAGCAGGTATAGCCCATACAGACCTGGTTGATGGTCTCTGAAATCCTTGACTTTCCAATAGAAACGGGGGGGAGTTTGCATTATCCCAAAAAGAAGTAATCCATAAAACACCACCTTTCAAGTCAGTGTGCAGGGCGTAAAACAAAATTCCCCATTCCTTTTAAACCAGAATTACTAAGTATTGTATCCCATGTGCACGTGTGGTGCAAAACGAAATATTTCTTTTGTTTTCATTTTTCTCTGACCTCAAACTATCAAGTCCTGACTTTCATTTTCAAGTGTGTTGAAAACGATTTTCATTTGAGTTCCTTTTTCCCCAACTTTTCCTTTTTAAATAAAAACCCCACGATTTTCCTCATTGAATTCCTTTCCCAAACAGCACCTTTTTAAATCACAGCAAAATGATTTTTCCATTGTGTCATCACTCCCTGCATCTTGCCTGTCAATCAAAGGGGACATATAAAATTGAGGCCTGGAGGGTGAGGGTTGCTGGGAGAAAAGTATTGTTTGAAGGTAAGTATTCCTGTGGACCCTGTATTAGATTGTGAATGTTTTCTGTCAGTTAAATTGAAATTAAATCTGTGTAAGTTGTTATTGCAGGTTTCAAAATCTCACCTGTGTTGTTTTATATACCCAAGTCATAGTTGTGATTATGGTTGTTGCCACAGCATTGGTGGCTGATGTTAGTCTGTTGGTCAAATCTTGATTCAATAAATTAATAAAGATATATTCTTACTACACACCAGCCTGGTTCCTTGTCCATTGGGGACACAGGGTATTTTTTGGGGTTGGGGGCGAGACGGGTTGGAGGCCTCACCAAACAACTTGAATAAACAGTGCTTTATTGTGTGCCACCTTGCTTAGGGGGAAAGGAGCTCCTGGAGCTGAATGTGACTGCATAATAAACCGCAACAAAACCTGACCTATTTCGTTGATGGATCTTGTTACCAAGACGAGGATGGGAAATTGGTTGCATGGTATGTGGTTTGTGAGCTTGGGGTGGTATTGGAGAGTGGAATTTTGCCCCCGGTCACCTCAACTAAGTGTCAGAACTTGTAGCACTAATGAGCGTATGCAAACTAGCTGAGAGCAGCCTATAAATACATACTGACTCCCTTTATGCCTTTGGGGTAGTCCACGACTTTGGTCAACTCTGCAAGCAGAAAGAATTCTTGACATTGATAGGATGCCCTATTAAGAACAGCCAATTTGTAAAGGCCCTCCTAGATGCAATCATGCTACCGGAAACTATAGCCATTATCAAGTGTTCTGCACATCAGCCCTTAGATGATATCAGTTGTGGCAATGACTTTTAAGACCAAACTGCCAAATTGGCAGTACTTGATTCAGAAGACAAACATGACATCCCAGTCAAGACCAGATCCAGCCCCTCCCTATACCAGACTCTGGATATGACTCAATGGTCGATTGGTCGCACCCAAAATGTTGCTATCGCATTTCGATGTATCCTGGCCAAGCGCGTGGATAGAGAAGGAATGGTTATGACCCTGAACAAATAATGGTTTGCACCAGAGTCCTCTAAAATGGCCAATGAATATTGTAAGCATTACACCATCTGTCTCCAAAATAATGTAGGGAAAGCTGTGCCAGTCACCCGGGAGCATATCCTCCTCCTTATGGCCCATTTGTAGTTCTCAAATAGACTTCCTCCAGCTCCCCATTGTAATAACTGCCAATATCTCCTGGGTATCTCCGATGTGTCATCTGTTTGGGTGGAGGATTACCCCTGCAGAAGAGCGGATGTTGTGTCAGTTGTAAAAATATGTGTGGGACATTGCAAACAGATTTGGGGTTCCAGTTAGCAGCAACAGCATACAGGACGCTGATTGACAAAAACAGTCAGCTGAAAACATTATTGTCCACTCTGGCTATACTGCGCTGTTTGCATTGCCCCCATCACCTTCAATTGGCAGGAATAGTAGAGAGAAACATAATGGAGTGATTAAGAATAAAGTGGCCAAACTCTGTCAAGAGACTGGATCGAACTGGCCAGAAATCCTTTGCCTTTTTCTATGAAGCACGTGAAGCACACCAAACAGGGAAACTGGTTTCAGCCCTTATGAAGGGTTGTATGGTAGACCTATGCGTTTACCTCTGTCGCCACCTGTAAAAGCCATTGATGACAACCTGCATCCGACTGATGACAGTTTATTACTAGTATGCAAAGTCCCTAATTTCTTCTGTCAGTTCTCTCCACAATCATATTAAGTCTTCATTGCCAAAAGAACCGCTTGCTCCTAGGCACACTCTGCAACCAGGCAATTGGGTCCTTGTGAAGATACGTCAGAGAAGATGAGCTTTGGGCTCCAAGGTGGAGGGGGTCTCTGCAAGTGTTACAGGTGTCCAACCATGTGCTAAAGCTCCACGGCCACCCGACCTGGGCCCATGTGACCCAGTGAGCAGGCTGCACCACCAATATCCTGAAAAAGAACATCTCTATTCTGTATGTTCTCTCTGCTTTACTCTCTCAACTAATTTCAAATGTTGTCTGTGATATCTCTTCCAAACTGATGGAGCCACTAAAGTGATGCCCACCTCAGATATTAAGATTTAGCGATGATACAAGAAAAGGTTTTTGGTCCACTGCCAGCGAGGGGGACATGTTATATGAAAAAGGCATGGGAATATGGGGTAGAAATTTGGTTGGGGTTCCTCCCGATACCTGCTATGTGTCCCCAAGATGATGTTTCCAATACATGTGAAGCTCTCCCAAATTTGTTCTCAGAGGATTACCTTTGGCCCCTGAATGCTGAACAACAGCCCCCAAATCCGACAAGCACTTCCAGTAACCAGTTAAGTGTAGAACCAGTTGCAAAACCTATCCCAGCACCTGAAATATACCCTGTACATTCTCATATTTTCTGATTTAACTCACTACTGCTATTATGTTTTGCATTTTAGATTGGGAAGAAAAGAAGCCCTGAAGAATATATACTGGTAAAGGTATTAAACAAATTCGGCAGTAGTGATGAGAGAATGAGCTCAGACTTGTTTTTAGAACAGGGCCACTGATGTAGTGCCTCTGCCGTACAGGTTACAGTACCAGGAGAGTGTATTGTGAGAAACCTGAAGGTGTCTCACCCGCTAGTACCCGGAGACCTATCATCCAGGACACGGCCATCACTATTGGATCTAGTTCCTGGGGTAGACCAGTGGGGGAGGATCACCTGGATGAGAGGTCTTTGGGGAGTGGAAGTGGGACACTGACGGGCGAGACGTGGACCCCATTCCCTGTAATACCTTTTCCCCATCTTACCCTGTAGGATATTTAGAAGCTCTACCCCCCCACCCCCCTTTCCACTACAAGCACTTTCTTACAGAAAGACACTGGACTAATACCAGAGCCGTTTAGCCTGAGATGGCCAAATACAAGGGTCAGGCAGAGTCGGGCAATTGACAGTAACCACGCACACCTGATGGCCCTTTACCTTCCCCACAGGGATAAAAGGCAGATCACCTGAGCACACTATGAGCACACTATGAGCAAGGCAAACACATAAGGAAGCAGCTATGCCGGATCGGCAGTTCAAGCGGAGGAGAAAAGCAGCGAGACCTGAAAGGAAGACACAGAGGGAATTGCCCTTGCCTTTTTGAACTCCGACCCACATAGCCTCCAAAAAGGGAATCACAAGACCAGGTAGTACAGCTGGCGTTGGGTGTGACAAGTGTCACTGGTGCATGGGGGCCTCCCGCGTTGGTAACACCCCATATGCTGGCTACCGTGGAACCATCTTTGACTCCAGAGACAAGACAAGCCAACGGGTTCAGAACAGCCGGTGAGTCTGAGAAAGCCGATAGCAAACCGAACTGGCAACATTATGTGAACACAAGGAACTTGTGTGTTTTTGAAATTTTTGAAAGCCCAGAGAAGGGCCAGCTGCAAAGTGGTTAGGCGCAGCATGAGTGCTAATTCGAAGGACTCTGGCTGGCCCCTTTCGTTTGGTTTTGAAACTACAAGTACCAGAAGACCCTAGGCGAGGGCGGTGTGAGGTGTCGGAGTGGTCGTACAAGGAACACATCAAATCCCTTGTACAAATCTAAAGTCTCTGACCCATTGCCAAGAGAAGTATTCCAACGAGATTAAGAACTGTGTATAGATGGCTACGTGAACCCGACAGAGGGCTGCAAATGGGAAAGCGAATGAGAGTGAATCGTGTACTGTGATACAGCAAAGTCAACTGTGTATTTGCCAAATGTGAACCCGGCTGAGGGATGCCTGTGAATCGGGGGTGAAGCATGATGCACCCGAGAACATTGTGTTGATATCAAGAGTGAAAGGCTGTAGTGAACACGAGGGAGGGAGACCCAAGCTGCAAGAAGGATCTGAGCCCGGCAGAGGGAGCTCCAAGGGGCGAAGAACAATCGCCCTAGGTGCAAGATCACAAAAGGATTTTTTTTGTTTGTTTGTTGTTTTGGTTCAGCAGGCCTTCGAAGGCAAGAGACTTTGTAGAAAAGAGACTTGGCATCTGAAGAGCCTGGTATCGTTGAATGGAATAGTGAACCTTTTTCTGGCGAGACCCAGTAGTGTGCTGTGCTCAGAGGTCCCTCCTAGTCCCGTGCTAAAAACGTGGTGAAGGGAGACCCCAGGCATACAATCCTGATATATAATTTTGAGAACACTTCTTTCTTTTCTGGTGAACATTATCCGAACCCTTTTGTAACTTAGTGGTAAGGATTGGCAATATTTGCTTTTAGTATAGGCCCTTTTTATTTGACAAGACACCACTAGGACTGCCTTATTTTTATTTGATGGTTGTAGTTTGCTCCCATCTTAGATTTAGGTTTAGATTAGGTGTTTATCTCACCCATTCTAAAGCTCAATAAACACCCTTGAACTGTGATCACTTGTGTCTGTCTTTACTGTGGCCACCAGCAGTTCCTTACAGTATTACAATTACAGGAGACCAAAATGTAGTGTTAGAAAAGGAATATAATAACTTGATGGATGTTTACTGCTATCCATTCACTACATTGAACTCTAAAAATGCTAAGACAAGAGTGTGTTCCTAGACCACCCATGCTATATGCCAGTATAATGAAAACAGAGCAAATCGAACCTGTACCCAAAGTACCTTGTGTCACCAACCTTTGAGTTAATTGAATTTATACAAAATACACAAATGCATAGAGTGTCTGTACAATACCACAAACAAGATAGATAGGTCTGAATTTAGGTATGTTGTTCTGAACACTACTCTGGCTATGTTGATTTTGACTCTGCATTTGAGGTCACTACTTTTTTCACAAGTGCGTGAGGGGGCCAGAATCGGTTTCCAACAGCAGAAGGAGGAGTTATGCAAGGGAAGACAGAAAAGAGAAGTAGCTGATCCCATTTGAGATGGAGCAAACAGCCCTTGTAGCTTGGGGTTTCTACAAGGGTCCACATTTAGATGGTTGGTTAGGTCACCTAGAAGGGCCAACAGTACTTATCACAGGGGCGCAGATTACCAACATAAATATTGGAGACCTGCACATTATGGGCACACACAGCAAGCTTACATGACACACCCTGATCCAGCTGACTTATGTTGTGGTATTAGCAGGGCGGAAACTGCTTTTGCTGGGACATTGCTTTTGCAGGACTACCTGAATTCAGAACTCATCAGTATCGGAGAAGATGTGCAACATAAAAATCTGGCCGAGAATCCTGGGAAACTACTCCAAATTACCTGAAGATCTGTGGCCTTGGAAAAAACATCTGGCAGAACGGTGGATGGGCTTGTGGACATCAAGAACGTACCTTCACCACCATTTAAAGGCAAAAGGGCCCCCACCAGCAAGATTGTACCAGGCCCATGGGCAGGCAGAAACTGGGAATAGGTAACACACACGAGACGTGTGGGAAGTTCAACCACATGGTAGTCCAGGCAGGTACCTAACCTCTGTCTCAGGGATAACCCCTGACTTGTGGCTAGGAAGTGGTTCAACCTGGGATATTGTGCCCCCCCTACGGCCACCACAGCTGCAATGTCTTTAGTTAGCCAAAGGACAAGTGTTGTTAGGGGGGAAATATGATTTGCTGGAATGAGCAGGCAACTGGGATATCATTAACAGACAGGTTATCTCATGGTGGGAACAGATGTGTGGAGTTAGTGTCTATGCCCACTACAGAGCTGCATTGTCATACACACAGAAGCTAGACAATTCAATTCCTACTGGCCTTTAGTTGAAAGGAAGTCTATGCATGCTCCTATAGGAATTTGGAAGAGCTAGAACAACTGATTCCAGAAGTTTTATTTATTTTAATTGTTGTTCTCTCCAAATGGCAGACTTGCTTTAATATGTGCCCCATATTGAACCCTATGGGTACAATTACCAGAGGACCTAGGTTGAATGTGTGCCCATTTTAACACCGAAGCAGGAATCTCCCAGTAGTTGATACATCATTTTGATCTACTGATGCTACCAATATCAGGTGACGCCTTCACAAAATCCACATATAAAGGTTATTTTTTCATCCTAGAATATTAATTTGCTAAATACATTTGCAACAATGAAAGAAGTAATGCGGTCCAACACCGCCCTGTCTCTCTACCTATCTCCAGCACAGTTCTCTGTCCTTTCTCTGGAGCAGCTGATGCAGCTCTAGGTAAGTTGTGGTTTTATGCTTGCCGGGGCATGACACATAAATCCTGAAGCGCGAGTGTATCCGTTGTCCGAGCCCTAAAAACACCACCATTACATATATAAACCAATACCAAACCTTCCCTTGCATCTGGTCTCCTCTTCCACATGTCACTTTATTCCACCTCCTTTTTAGCCCCCCTGACCTCTGTATTCAATGGTAGTTAAATCTACCCGAAAGCTTCAACTATCATCTCTTTTCTCCAAGCACCTCTAGCCCAAGCCCGCTCCCTGGTCTAGTGCATTCATGGGGGACCCACATCTCAAACATTTCCCTTTTCTTCTTGCAACCTTCAAACCAAGGCAGAGGGCCACACTAGGGTCTGTCAAAATGCACTAGAAGGCCCACATCCATTTAAAACCTAAGTGGCTGGGGTTATACATGGCTGGGGTTAAACCTACCTGGGGTTAAACCTATCTAATCTCATCCCACCTTTGACCTTCATCCCCTTCCATTTTGTTCTGCTCGCCCCTCATTCCCTTCTATCTCATTGCTGGGCATTCTAAAGGATGGTCAACACACCAGCGGGCAATCCCTCCAGCACCAGATCCTAACAAAATATAGGTAAATTCCTTACAGCGCCCCAACTCCTCAACTGATTCCAGAAGTTATGAAGATTACGGATATCTAGAAGAGTCTACAGGTATTAGAAGTATAATTTAATTAATAGAAAAAAGGCTTCAAAGTAGCCCATCGTACAGCCAATCTATATACTCAAAGCGATATCCTGCGTGCTGTTAATAATGAAGTGCCTGAGCAACCTTATATCACATCTGCTGTGTGCATAACCATGTTTTTCTTCTTATTGGCAGGTCTTGCTTCCTGCCATCTAAGGTGTTGCAATAAGAGGGAAACACCATTATCAACGCCCCACCAGATCAACCCTGCGCTCCGCAACTCCATGAGTATATCCCCATTTGTGCTACATGAGGTCAACCAAGAAAGAGATGCCCTCTAACATGAAATTAATGGTTTGCTAGACATTTCAGAGAAAGCAAAGGTAATAAAGATCAACTCCTTCTCAGATGCTATCTCTAGAGGCACATTAGAGGGCAGTGTGTTATGGCCCTCCTCCTATAAACTCGGTCGAAAACAAACATATTATTGATCAGTGGTTGTTGTGACAGTTGCTCAAGAAGTGCAAAAGGAAGGTCTGTGGAAGGCCCTACAAACAAACCGGTTAGTGTGCAATTACTGTAAACTGACTGGACATTGATGAATGAGTGCCCTTATTGACCCACAGAATCCCTATTTCCAGGGTATTCCGGTGCAGAAAAACAGCAAAGGTCCCCTTGCAGACAACTCTATCCCCTTCCATGACATGAATCAGAGAGCCTCAACTCTCTTCCCAAGTCCCAAAGCCCCAGCCTATGTACCAGGTTCCCCTCTCATTCCACAGATTGATCAAGGACTTTTGTTACTACTTCAGGATCGTGAGGTCCCAATGGACCCCTTTAACACTGATAGATCAGGATGTCCCATATGTAGAAGGAAATGTATGTATCCTGCCAAGTAAATCAGCTCTGCATATGGACAGTTTCCCATACGTTAACAAAGGCAGGATTAACCCCTTCTTGCAATGGTGGCTGGGGTAATATAACTCTGCAACAAAAATAGTTCCACCATTGGGCATTCTTAATTTACTTCTTAGTGAGTCTAATTCCAAAAGGTTCGGTATCTTAGCCCAATATCCGCTCAACATATCTGGTATGACAAACCAAAAAGAGACCCAAATCAAATGCATTAACTGGTTCAAGCAATTATTGACAAGTTTGAAATAGGAACTACATTTATTTACACACTTTTAAAGACAAATGTATAATCATACAACATAAATCAAACATTAAATGGCAACATACCAACGGACAGTACCGTGGACAAGTATGTAAAGGTACATAGAAATAAATAGAAGACCCAAAGAGTGCGATTGGCCTTAATCTTGGCAAATATCCCTTGGTGCAAGAATAGTGCAACCACGAAAAGAACCAAGGGATCTAAGGAAGGCGAGGGGAATAAAGAAACAGTTTAATCTGAGGTAGAAAAAATACAAAGACACTGGATTCCTTATTTCTCAACAATTCCATCCAGTGACATGTATTCAAATCATCCACTCCTATTGGTTTATGTTTTTGTTTGCATCACATTGAACATGATTCCTTGTGATAATCAAAGAATAGTAAAAACAACATGGGGAAGTATGATGTATCACTCGATCGTTCAGTTAATAGTGTGTTTCTTTTCAGATTTCTTTTTCTTCACATCACATCACTTAGGATGTCTTGAATATGCCAAAACTCTTTTTAAATTTCTAGAGTTCATTTTCTAAAAGGGTCTGCCAACGTGTGTGTTACATCAAGGTGGTCTGAGGGGAATCTCAACAAATGAGCAGAAACCCCAGCTATAGCATGTTTTGGTGGTCCAGCCTGGAAATCAGAGCACCTTCTTCTGGGCATATTCATGGACTCTGTAAATAATGTATGTGCATTTTAGTGTCATGCCAAAGACCGACCTAAAATATTTTTGAGAAGCCATTTTGTCACCCTGTTGAACTTACCCTAAATAGGGTGAGTGGGTGCTCCACGCATCTGCCCCCTTCTCGGTCGTCCAGCGGCGGCAGTGGAGTTGATACTGCAATTAGTATGTGGCAGCAGGAAACGCTCCTGCAGTTCTATGTATTCTAAAGTGCCCCCTTGGCTGCAGAATTGGGCTTACCAGCAATCTGAGGACAAAGTCAAGAGAGAGTGGTGGAAGAGATCAAATTATATTCGAAGGTATAATATGTATCATATTGGAGTGAGCCTCTGAGGTGGGGGCCATGCATCCTGTAGTGAGGAGTAGGTGGAATGCCTCCCTGGTGCTTTGGGAGCCAAGTGGGGTCCCAAAAATCCAGATGTGCCACCTCACTTCCCCCTCTATAATTCGGGAGTGGTGGGGGCCATAATACACCTCATCGTGAGACCGTGGCTTTCCCATGATTGGTAGGGTGTTTAACGAGAAGATTGGATTATTTATATTTAAGATGTTTGGATACAGTGAGTTTGATATAGTGGTTGTCTATACTCTTAATCATTACTGGTAATGTTCCAGCAAATCCTATGCAGCCAACAATTGAGCTTGATATGTGGTTTATAGTGGCTTCGCTCTAGTGTTTTGGTCTGAAATGACGGCAAAAAGAATAAATGATCTGTAAATTCTTCAGAAGTTGACATGTAGCGGTCAGCATAAAGGAGCAGTTTATGTTGGACTCCACGCCTATCTGAAAGTAGAAGCCAGGGTGCGTGTCTCGTGGGTTCGCATTTTTCTGCAAAGACCCAAGGACAGCGACTGCCACTTGTTATGGACACTTGTGCTTGCTCCCATTTGTCCAGCAGGTGGCAGTGTGCTTCCGTCTGTACGCCGTTGTCAAGGCGACCCGTTCTGTATTCAGAAATAGCACTGTCACCTCGGAGACCTGTACCTTAGTACAGTAAATGGAGTAGTGGCCATGGGTCCTCTGTGCCGATTACCATACCAACAAGTTCGAAAGTGCTGGTACAGGATGTACATATAAACCATCTGTGTGTGTTTTGCCATATTGGCGTGAGATATATATATTTTTTTTCCAACACCTTATTTATTAATTTTACAATAACCAACAACTAACACAAGTATTAATGTAATATCAGTTACAATTCCTTTATGAACAATCAATGAATACACTAACACAACTTAAGAATCCTATGATATAGGCTTGTACTATAATAACTGTAATATGGCACAATCCCCACTAACATACATTGTCCTTGGACATAATACTCACAGAACACATCGAGCGGCAACGAGTCACCTTGCATTTATGGCCCTGTGAGCATGCGCTCTACTTGTGAGGCATGGGTCAGGAGTTGAGAGGCCTTGGCAGGGTGTCAAAGCCGGATGATGGATGTCCTACTCAGTCTGGGGGCACATAGTGGGTTAACCTTTTACTGGCGGCGGCCTAGCTGCATACAGAAGGTAAAGGGACAAACGGGGGCGAAGCCGCGCCGAGATAGCCAGCGAGGTGAGGTGCAGCCGCAAGATGGGATGGGATAGACCGGATGCCTCCGGTCTATCCCAACGGATGGTACCAGTTGCTGAATTCGCACCCATTACCTCCAATGGAGATGCGCAACGTGACCGTACTGGGGGAACAAGTTGTAGTGTATATCAAATCCAGGAAGGACAGGCCTAAGTAGTAGATGCATATTGCCCCCATCTTGGGGCTAACCTTGCTGTTTGGGGCAGGGTGGTTGGAGAATGCATTGAATGCCCATCCCATAGATGCCAGTTTCATGGCAAAGATGGAACATGTAAAAGAATCCCCTATGCTGAGAAAGGTCAGCGTTTTTTTCTATGGGATGGCAGAGGACCTACAAAATGTAATGTGTTTTTCATTTATAGTCATGTTGCCTGGCGTGCACAGGTGCATGAAGACTACCTCCTAATAGAACCCCCTTGCATGGAACAGCACACTTGGAAGCTGCTTTAGCTGAGATTATAAAAACACCCCGGATTTGGAATTTAAAAGCATAAGTCAATTTTATCAGTATACTTTAATGAAAATCTAGTATATACCAAATCAATAAGCCAAATTAAAACAGTGGCGAGTATTGAAATCTTGCATTATTTTCTGACTCCATTGCTGTGCCCCTAGGCTGCTGTTGCTTAACTGTTGCGTTTCTAGGTCTGCCACCCCTCCAGATTCATACTCCTCTGACATTGTTGTTACTGTATCAATGTATCCACTGGGCTCTCTCCCACTCTCTAGGTGCCCTGTTCACTGTGGTTTTTGCTGTTAGTGTGTGTCTGCTGTCCTACTAGGCTCTGTCTCACTCTCTAGGACCTCATTCCACTGTGGTTACTGCTGCTACTGTGCCTCGCTCCCCCTTGTTGTGTGCCCTACCTTGCTTCTTGTCGTGTTTCACTACTATTGTGCTCCCCTATGCGACCCAACCCTCCTCATGCACATCCTGGGGTGTGCGGCCTTGGGCTGTGCGCTCTCGGTCTCCATCTCTCTTTCTGTCTCACCTCCTCCAACTATCCTACCCGCACCCCCTATGGTGCACTCCATTTATCCCATCCTCTCTAACTGCTACTCTATTGTTAGGGAGAATTCTCATTCTATGGCTACTTTCCCTTACCTAGTGAGTCCTCCAGCAGCTTTGCTGGAGTTTATTTTTTCCACTTGGTAAGAGTGTGAGCTTTTCCCCCACTCTTACCTGTGTTTTGCCAGGTGTATTTCATCTGTTTTTGTGATTGTGGACTCTGGAGTACACCACTTCAGTAGTCCCACTCTTTTGTGTGTTACACAGCACCTTCAGTGCAGTGACACAGGGTTGTCTTTTAGACTTCCCACCGACTCCATTTCTGGGGGTGACTACTGTCCCCCAGAAAAGGGTAAAGTTGCCATTAACTTTACATAGTCATTTAACCACAGATCCAGTACACCCCATCTTACATGGAGTATTGGAAAGGGTTAATTCTTAGCCATTTTTATCTGTACCTCCTGGATCATTGTTTCGCTCCCTTAACATTAAGATTTGGCTGGTGGCAGTGGTATCTACCCTAATTTTCTTACCGCGATTATATTACATAACGTGGTATTGTTTTAAGCTATGTTAGTAGCCTCGAACTTTAAACCCGCTAGCCCAAATACTTTTTATATCAGCTCCGGTTGGGTTTAATCGCCATTTCTTTTTGTTAACATCCTTCTTCGCTCTTTCTTTGCGTGGCAAACCAGGTTTGCCTTCTTTGTTCGCCGACCTTTGGCGGGCTTCTGACCAGAAGCCCTCCTTTGGCGTGGTTGTGTCTAGGTGGGTTGAATGTGAGGGAGGGGTGTAATCACCCCCTGCACAGGGTCTCCTTGGAAACCCAAGTCGCACTTTGTGTTGATTGGCTGAGGTGGTTGTCCGGGCTGGACAACCCCCCTGCTGAGTGATTGACAGCCAGGCTTTGTGAATGGGGGATTTTGGCATAAAAGGAAGGACTCTTGGGCTACAAGTGAGAGTCGCCACTGGAACTGCAAGGAACTGAAGAGAACCGAGGACAGCTGCTGCAACCCTGAGACCCGGTGACGCCCTGCTGCAGTCCTGCGTTATCTACCCTTCAACGACAAGAGAAGATCCAGTGCGGAGTCTTCTTCCCTTGAACCTGGTGGGATCAACCAGCTCGTCTTTTCTTCAGTCATAGAATCCTCTCTTGGGTCGAAAGCACTTCTGTGCTGTAGTTGTCCGGATAGCCATCAGAAGAGCCCTCTCCTGATTTAAAGGAGCACACCTTTTATTCATCGTTCTTTTCGCTGCTGCTGGCCTCATCCCTGGGTAGTGCAGATCACTCCAGATGTCGTCCTCCTTATCCCCACGACTGAAGCCACAGGAACCGTGAGTCTGCAGGAACTATCAGGAACAACTGCCGTGGCACCAGCTTTTCTCCAACGGAATAAGGTACTGTGCACACTTGGTCATTATCTCCGTCTGACCAGCCGGAATTGGGGTGAACCCTTTTCCTCCACGAAGATTTGTTCTTTCTTCCCGCCTTCTTACAACTTTTCCTTCCAATTGACAATCTTACGAACTCTTGGCATCTCGAACTGTTCAACGTGTGATCCTCAGCAACTGAGCATATGCTCCATTGACACTGGCACAGGCCTATTGACTTTAATCTGTATTTTTGAGCACGTCCTCAAGTCTCCTTGCCTTGAAAAAGTATTGCCTTTGATTTTTATTTACTTTTCCCTTGTTTGAAATTCTTAAGTACAAAGTGTGTTTTAACTTCGTGAGCATTTCTATCCGCAGGTACGCGTTAGTATCGCAACACCGGTCTGTCAAATCTTAATGTATTTATCTTGAATTTACTAGCACAAGGGGAATTGGTTGTGTGTAGTGTATTTTACGTGTGGTTTCGAATTTATAGAAGTGAAGGGTTTTATAACAGATGGTTTAAAAATAAATGTACTTATATTTTTTACCTGAAACCTTGAGTCAGTGTTTTCTTGAGTCACAGTAATTGTGGCCCTTTGTGTAATCTCTGCTACTGCTCATATACTCTTTAGATAAGCCTGGCTTCTCCACTATTGCTACCACTTTAACATAGTAGTACAGGATTGTAGCAAAGGTGAACTTGTATTATCACTTGTAGTCTTAATTGTGTGTGGTGGTCCCCAAGGGCACTGCACAGGATTCTGCCTAACACTGGTGTACAGCGGTGAGGATTTGAAAGTAGAGCGATTACACTTAGAGTGCTGCTATTGCTTTGGGTCAACTAACCACAAGGCTAAACACCACAAATGTTATTAACTAAGAAATCATGTCAAATATGGAAAGCTACACTGAAGAAGGTCTCTCAAACTAAACTGCTGAGATTCTGAGAACCATGTGTAGGGAGAGGAATCTCTCTTGTAAAGGAATCTGAACTGGTTGCTAAATTATTGGGAAAGCAAAGTCTGGAGAGCGGGTCAGAAGGGCCTACCCCTCCAGCAAATGTGGATACTGATGTTTCTGATTCTGAGAGTGTTGAAGAAGAAGTAGATAACCCTTTGTTAGGAGTTCCTACCAACCCCTTGCCTGCTCAGGAACCACAACCTCTGTCCACAGGGACCCCCACAGGTCCTACACTTATGCCTGAGTTTATTGCAGGCTTCCCCCTGTTGCAAGTGATGCTGTAATGGAGTTGGGGGAGGAGGATAAACAGGATTATGAGTGTGTGAAGCTAGCATTAATAGCTATATATGGGAAGACCCCTTCCCAGTACCTTAATAGGTTTAGAACCCTCAAAAAGCATGATGGTACCAATTGGCCTACCTGGGTGTGTGAATGTTTGAAAAACGTAGATGGTTGGGTTAAGGGTTACAAAGTAAACTCTTATGAAGGTTTGAGGAATCTTGTAATGTTGGAGTCTATTTTGATGTCTGCTCCACTGAACTTAGACAGCACTTGACCGATTCAAAGGAGATAGATCCGAAGAAGTTAGCTAAGGCTGCTGATTTGTTGGTACGCCGACAGGGCTACTCGCAAGGATTCTGTGGCAACTCAGAAAAAGGATGAGGGAAAGCAGCCAAAGAAAGACAACAAAGAGAATTCCAATAATTCCAGTCCAAAAGAGGGCCACAAACATAACCAGGGTAAGCCACAAGGGAAACAGAATCAGGCTAGTGTACCATCTGGTCCCAAACCAGATGGAGGTCAGAACAAACCTTCATTCAATAAAGCATTTGGAAAATGCTTTGTTTGTGGGTCAACTGACCATGTGAAAGGGGATCCCAGATGTAAGGGTAAACCTTCGGGGGTCCACACTGTCTCCTTAGCTTTCTCCAAGGTGGATGAAGTACCTATAGCCACTGTAAACTTTCAGCTACTAGCTGATGAGCCCATGAGAGTCTCAGCTAGTGTTTCTTTAGTGTCCTTGGGTCTTTGGGAACACCAGAACCTAGATGTCTATAACTCAATCCCAGATAATACTAAAGAGTATTAAAAATATAGTGTTCTTGTGAATGGCCAGGAGACCCCTGCCATCAGAGACACTGGAGCCAGCATAAATGTGGTTGATGAATGTTTTTTCAAGGTGGAGGATGTTGCTAAGGCACCCAAACACCTAACCAAGTTAGCTGGAGGCCCTGTGCAAATGGTTCCCCAGTTACCAGATCTCATCCAGTGTAATAACATGACTGTCAGAATACCTGTAAGTGTGCAAAATAATGTACCTGGGAGGGTCCTGCTGGGTAATGACCTTAAAACTCTTGGAGTTGTGTCTAGGCTTCCCAGCAGAAGGAAGCAGGAGCTCACAGCGTCTGCAAGGGAGAGAACCTTGAGAGGCTCTCCTGGGGACATGATAGAGGAAACTATCACCCCAAGTCCACAGGACTTACTTACTGCTATTGCAGGACAGGAAAAGACGAAGGGGAAACCCAAGTCTACCAGCAAGAAACCAGCAAGCACTCCTGTTCCCAGAAGGACATCTCCAAGACTGTCCAAAGTCACACAAGTGACTCCTCCACCAGCTGAGGCTGAGTGTGAGGTTCAACCCCGTATGGTTCAATTAGATACTGAGGAATCAGAGCTAGAAGAAGATCTTACTCTGGTTGGAGATCTTGACCCTGTTGACCATCCTGAGCTGCAGTCTTTACTAGCAGAAGGTGGACCCAACAGGGCAGATTTCAGCAGAGGACAAAGAGTGCCCTACTCTTGAAGGTCTTTGCCTACAGGCAGTTTCTCAGCTCAATGGAACTAAGCCTGGAAAGTATAGGTTGCACTGGGAAGATGGCCTCTTCTACAGTGAACCGACTCCAGTTTCTGCAGTTTACCCACAAGATACCTTTGGCTGGTCGCTTAAGTTTTAAAAAGACCAAGGAAAGGCTCTCTTTACTTCTACTGGCCTAAGACGGATTCAAAAGTAGACAAATTCTGCAGGAGCTGCCACACTTGCCAAACTTCTGGCAAGAGTGGAGCCAAGAATGTGGCACCCCTGGTGCCTCTCCCAGTGGTGGGAGTTCCTTTCGAAAGGGTCGGGATTGACATTGTTGGTCCTCTTGACCCTCCCACATCTTCAGGCAACAGGTTTATCCTGGTTGTAGTGGATCATGCCACTAGGTATCCTGAAGCCATACCTATGAGGACTGTTACGGCTCCGGCTGTGGCTAAGGCCCTACTTGGTATTTTTACCAGAGTAGGTTTTCCTAAGGAGGTGATATCTGACAGGGGATCAACTTTTATGTCCCACTACATGCAAGCCACGTGGAAAACCTGTGGAGTCACCTACAAGTTCTTACTGCCTACCACCCCAAACCAATGGGCTGGTAGAGAGGTTTAACAGAACTATGAAGAGCATGTGTCATGATCTCTGCTTCCAAAAGGTCAGGGTTTTCCCAACTCCCTTGGAAGCAGATCCATAACCCAGGTTCCGAGTGCTAACCAGTCCCAATTGGGACCTTTTGGACCCAGTCCTGGCGCCAGTGGCACCAGGCTCATAAATATGCCCAGTCCCAGCGCTGGAAGCGCCGGGCTCATAATGCTTGGGTGGACTTACCTGCAGCAGACCATGCTGCTTACTTGCCTGCCAGTTGAGCCTCTGATCCTCTTCTGTTTGGAACTACTTTTCCTGTTGGGTGGGGCAGGAGCCACTCCCTAGATTCAGAACACTGGAACTCTTCTGGAAAGCAGGAACTCTTTTCTTACCTAGGCGTGGCTGTGGAAGGAGACACCTAAGCACTACAGGAGGCTATTTAAACCACACCCGATGGATGAATCTTGCTTTGCGTTATTCTGCATCCTCTGCAGCAGAACGCTCATCGTGTCTTCTGCATCTGATCCTGGGCCTAAGGAAAAAGGCTTACCATCCTGAATCCAGTCTTCAGCAACACCTATAAAGACAAGAAAGAACAGGTTAGCATTACGGTCTTCAGTGACAGCTCTTCACTTACCTGGTCCATCGGCTGTCACCAACGCCTCGCGCTGCATTCCGGCATCTGAAAGACAAAGGCTTACCTACTCTTCGTGCGCTCCGGAGGTCTTCACACTGCATTCCGGCATCTGAAAGACAAAAGCTTACCAACTCTTCGCACGCTCCGGAGGCCTTCGGCGCTGCATCCCGCATCTGAAAGACAAAACAAGGTGCGTTTAAAGACATTGGGGAACTTTAATACTCACGTGCCATTACTCCTTTCCACATCTAACCCAGTGGGTATTCAGGCACCCTGCAGCCGCTCCGAACTTGTACCTGCAAAATAAAAAGACAGTTAGAGCGCATCGTGAAGCAGGCAAAAAGCGCTTACTTACGTGCTTCCAGGCGCTTCTATTCATCACACGGGCTCCATCTTCAACTCACTTCAGCCCGTCATCCGCCATCGCCTGAACCCTGCAAAACAAGAAACATCATTACTAAAGACTTTAAAGACATTAGAATTACTCGAAACTTACCGTTCGTGCAGTAAACGACGGACAGCAGTCCTCTGAAGTCAAGAGACCTGCTCCCCTTATCCAGTGAAGAAACTGGTTACAGCACCCTGCCCCGAGGCAGATGGAGAGCACGGCGTTCACTTACCTAAGGTGAGAGCGTTAACCTTTGGTGTTCTACAGGAGAAGAGAAAGGGAAGAAGAGAGAGACATTCAATAACCCAGTTCCTTAATCCCATATTTTCTATCTGCAGACATCTTACCCTTCAAGTCAGACATACAGTGCACAGAGGTCCAGCCCAAAGAGCCAGCCGTGTGTTACACATCACCTTTGCAGATACGGTATACGCCCAGTCAAGACCGGCGCCTCTACGGGAATCAGGTGAGCGTTACAGCATGATAGGTGCTTTAGAAGAACCTCTTAAAAGAAAGTGGGACCTTCTACTGCCATGCCTTCTCTTTGCATATAGAGAAGTCCCTCAGGAGGGAGTAGGTTACAGTCGCTTCAAACTTCTCTATGGCCATCCAGTCAGAGGTCCATTGGCCCTGATTAAGGAGGGGTTGGAGAGTGCTCCTTCCCCCCAAGCCAGTCAGAGTGACTGACTATGTGAAAGGTCTCCGGAGGAGAATGTCACACATGATGGCAGAGGCAAGTGATCATTTGAAGGCTGGTCAGGCTCTGGTCAAGCATTGGCATGACCAGAAGGCTAACATGATTGAGTTTACTCAAGACCAGCTTGTTCTTGTTATGGTCCCCACAAGGCAGAGGGCCTTGCAGGACAAATGGATAGGATCCTTCAAAGTTGTGGGTAAACTTGGAGAGGTAAACTATCTGGTGGACTTAGGCAATCCTATGAAGGCTTCTAGAGTCTTTCACACCAACCGTTTAAAGGCTTATGTCTCTAGACCTGACATAGGAGCATTGCTCTTAGCTTCAGCTCAGGAGGAGGAGGAGAGTGAACCTCTGCCTGACCTCTCAGAGGCTTACCTTTAGATGAGCAAGTGGAAGGAGTTAATCTCTCTTCCAGTCTCACATCTGACCAGCAGGATGAGTGCAAGTTACTGTTAAATCAGTTTGCCTCACTGTTCTCACTTTCACCAGGCTTGACCCCTTGGGGTCAGCATGACATAAACACTGGTGACTGCTTACCTGTCAAAAGCAGGGGGTACAGAGTGTCAGACAATGTAAGAACCCATATAAGGCATGAGGTCAACAAGATGCTTGATCTCGGGGTTATAGAGCCCTCTACTAGCCCATGGTCTAGCCCAGTTGTGCTTGTACCAAAGGCAGCATCTAAGGAATTGAGATTCTGCGTGGACTATAGAGCTCTAAATGCAGTCACAAAGACTGATGCCCATCCTTTGCCTAGGACAGATGAGCTGGTGGACAAACTTAGTGCAGCCAAGTACCTCAGCACATTTGACCTAACGTCAGGCTATTCGCACATATCCCTGACAGACCATGCCAAGAGAAAACTGCATTCTCCACCCCAGCTGGCCTCTACCAATTCAAGGTAATGCCTTTTGGATTAAAGAATGCACCTGCTACATTTCAGAGGATGGTCAATCAAGTTCTGAATGGGATGGGGGACTTATGCATGGCATACTTGGATGACATTGCAGTGTTCAGCCCTACATGGAAAGAACATATTGATCACCTAGGATATGTATTGCAGGCTCTGGAAAAAAGGCCCATCTGACCATAAAGGCAGGTACATGTCAAATTGGTCAGAGTACAGGACATGCGGTAGGAGGAGGTGAAATAAGGTCCTTGCCTAGCAAAGTACAAGCTGTACAAAACTGGGCCACCCCTACTACTCAAACCCAAGTGAGAGCCTTCCTAGGTCTCACTGGGTATTACAGGAACTTCATTGAGAACTATGGGACCATAGCTTCTTCCTTGAATGTCATCTCCTCTCCCATATTCCCAAAAAATGTCAGGTGGAATGAGGAGTGCAATCAAGCCTTTGAAGGTCTAAAGAAAGCCCTTTGTCAAGCCCCAGTCCTAAGAGCTCCTGACTATCACCAACCCTTCATTGTACAAACCGATGCTTCAAATGTAGGTATAGGTGCAGTCCTTAGTCAATTGGATGAGAAAGGTAGGGAACACCCTATTTCTTTCATCAGCAGGAAGTTAAAGGATCCTGAGACAAGGTGGGCAACAATAGAATGTGAATGTTTTGCTATTGTGTGGTCACTGTAGAGGTTTAGGCCATACTTGTATGGTTCTACCTTCATTATTCAGACTGACCACCAACCCTTGAGATGGCTGATGCAAATGAAAGGGGAAAACCCCAAGTTACTCAGATCAATCTGCCTGCAAGAGTTTGATTTTTTCGTTGAGCATAGAGCAGGAAGCCACCACCAAAATGCTGATGGTCTCTCTAGGATGTTTGTAACCGACTAGAGGTATGAGATCCATCCAGGAGTGGATTAAATCCTCCTGTCCCTTAGTCTGGGGGGCAGCGGGGACGAGTGTTAGGGAGAATTCTCATTCTATGGCTAATTTCCCTTACCTAGTGAGTCCCCCAGCAGCTTTGCTGGATTTCTGGAGTTTATTTTTTCCACTTGGTAAGAGTGTGAGCTTTTCCCCCACTCTTACCTGTGTTTTCCATGTGTATTTCATCTGTTTTTGTGATTGTGGACTCTGGAGTACACCACTTCAGTAGTCCCACTCTTGTGTGGGTTACACAGCACCTTCAGTGCAGTGACACAGGGTTTTCTTTTAGACTTCCCACTGACTCCATTTCTGGGGCTGACTACTGTCCCTCAGAAAAGGGTAAAGTTGCCATTAACTTTACATAGTCATTTAACCACAGATCCAGTACACCCCATCTTACATGGAGTATTGGAAAGGGTTAATTCTTAGCCCTTTTATGTGTACCTCCTGGAACATTGTTTCACTCCCTTAACATTAAGATTTGGCTGGTGGCAGTGGTAACTACCCTAATTGTCCTACCGCGATTATATTCCCTAACGTGGTATTGTTTTAGGCTATGTTAGTAACCTCGAACTTTAAACACGGTAGCCCAAATACTTTTTATTTCGACTCCAGTTGGGTTTAATCGCCATTTCTTTTTGTTAACATCCTTCTTGGGTCTTTCTTTGCACGGCAAACCAGGTTTGCCTCCTTTGTTCACCGACCTTTGGCGGGCTCCTGACCAGAAGCCCTTCTTTGGCGTCTGGGTGTCTAGGTGAGATGAATGTGAGGTAGGGATGTAGTCACCCCCTGCACAGGGTCTCCTTGGAGAGCCAAGTCACACTTTGTGTTGATTGGCTGAGGTGGTTGTCCGGGCTGGACAACCCCCCTGCTGAGTGATTGACAGCCAGGCTGTGTGAATGGGGGATTTTGGCATAAAAGGCAGGACTCTTGGGCTAGAAGTGAGAGTCACCACTGGAACTGAAAGGAACCGAAGAGAAGCAGAGAAGAGGACAGCTGCTGCAACCCTGAGTCCCGGTGAAGCCCTGCTGCAGTCCTGAGCTATCTACTCTTCAACGACAAGAGAAGATCTTGTCCGGAGTCTTTTTCCCTTGAGCTTGGTGGGATCAACCAGCTCGTCCTTTCTTCAGTCAGAGAATCCTCTCCTGGGTCGAAATCACTGCTGTGCTGTAGTGGTCCGGATAGCCGTCACAAGAGCCCTCTCCTGATTTAAAAGAGCGCAACTTTTTTTCATCGTTCTTTTCGCTGCTGCTGGCCTTATCCCTGCGTAGTGCAGATCGCTCCAGACGTCGTCCTTCTTGTCCCCACAACTGAAGCCGCAGGAACCGTGAGTCTGCAGGAACTACCAGGAACAACTGTTGTGGCACCAGCTTTTCTCCAACCGAATAAGGTACTAAGCACACTTGGTCATTCTCTCCGTCTGACCCGCCAGAATCGGGGTGAAACCTTTTCCTCCACGAAGATTTGTTCTTTCTTCACTCCTTCTTATAACTTTTCCTTCCAATTGACATTCTTACGAACTCTTGGCATCTCGAACTGTTCAACGTGTGATCCTCAGCAACTGAGCATATGCTCCATTGACACTGGCACAGGCCTATTGACTTTAATCTGTATCTTTGAACAAGTCCTCGAGTCTCCTTGCCTTGAAAAAATCTTGCCTTTGATTTTTATTCACTTTTCCCTTTTTTAAATTCTAAAGTACAGAGTGTGTTTTAACTACGTGAGCATTTCTATCCGCAGGTACGCGTTAGTATCGCAACACCAGTCTGTCAAATCCTAATGTACTTATCTTGAATTTACTGGCACAAGTGGAATTGGTTGTGTGTAGTGTATTTTACGTGTGGTTTGGAATTTATAGAAGTGAAGGGTTTTATAACAGATAGTTTAAAAATAAATGTACTTATATTTTTTACCCAAAACCTTGAGTCAGTGTTTGCTTGAGTCACAGTAATTGTGGTCCTTTGTGTACTGCTCATATACTCTTGAGATAAGCCTGGCTGCTCCGCTACTGTTACCACTTTAACAGAGTAGTACAGGCTTGCACCAAAGGTGAACTTGTATTACCACTTGTAGTCTTAATTGTGTGTAGTGGTCCCTAAGTGCACTGCACAGGATTCTACCTAACATCCATCGACCATCCTATCCCTCTCACTAAGTCTGGAAAGAAAAGGTTTAAGAGGGATATCCTGGTCTCCAACCCAGGCCACCCTATCGCTGATACCTACATAAGCGCTTCCTCAATGGGACCGTCTTGGTCCAGGGCACTCAGGCCAATCTCCTCCTTTTTGATAGGCGCTTCCTGCGTCTTATCAACTTCCTCTCTTGTCCTGCTACTCCGAACACCTCCCAGGCCCCTTTGCCACTTCCTTCCTCCGTCACCTCTCTGGCACCTACCTCCGCCTCCTCTCTGACCCCTAGGCCACCTCAAGTCTATTGCTTCTTCCCACTCTAGGGCTCATCTACAACCTCTACTGGGTGTACCCCCTTCTGTACCCCACTCTAGAAGTCTTTCAAATGTGACAACCTGCTCCACGTCGCTACTCTCAACTCTTGCTCTGCTGCCAAACACTCCTCTGACATTTGCCGCCGCCTTGAAGACCTTGACCTGAATGTTCTCGCTTTCACCGAGACATGGATCATGAGCAGCTCTATCACGAGTTTTGACACTCTCCTCCCGGAGGGCTTCAAGATCCTCTCTGAGCCAAGAACCTATAGCCAGGTTGAGGAGGGGGCCTGAACTTTCCGGAGTGGGCCCCTGCTTCGGTCATTCCTACTCCTCCTTTGAATGCTTGGCCTGCAGGCTCTCTTATCTCTCCTGGCCTCTGACTGTGGCCATCTACAGGCCATCTGGCCAGGCCGCCCTCTTCCTCTCTGAATGGGCTGACCTCTGCTCTTCTCTCCTTGCCTCTACCTCTCAGCTTCTCCTCTTCAGAGACTTCAACATTCACTTGGATGCTTCTATTCCCTCCTCTGGTCTCTTACGCAACCTTTGCGACTCTCTCTCTTTCCATTCTTCCCTTTGGTCCGACACACTCTGCCGGCCTCACCTTTAATGCTCTCATCACCACAGACATTCCCCTCTCTAATCCTCTCACCACTCCTCTCTCGTCGACTGACCACTTTCTGCTCACCTCACACCCAACACTTTGTGTCCCACATGCAAAGCCTACCCCAGCACTGCTATCTTCCTTCTCGGTCATTCAGGCCACGAAGCGAGGGTCAGTGGATGCCTTTGCCTCTACTTTATCTGCTCCTCCCAACTCACACCATGAGACAGCATTCTCAAACCTGCATCTGGATTGCCAACACTCTGGACATCCTTGCCCCTGCCATGAGAATCCGTCTGAAGTGTACCTCCAAGTGCAACTCTTGATATGACTTCGACCTCGCTGCCCTGAAATGCAAGTGCAGGGGGGCTGAGAGGAAGTGGAGGGCATTCGGGCACATCCTCTGACAAACTGGCATGCCGCCTGCTCCAAAGGCAATACTGACTCTGTCTTCTCCAAGAATAGAGTCCACATCCAAGCCCACCTCAATGTGCCCTCTAACAGCAGGGCCAAACTCTTTAAAATCTGCAAGGTGCTGGCCAATCCTACTGCAGGCTCCACCTCTTCTGTCCCCTCCAAGGCCCTCTGCATGGTGCTGGCTTCTCATTTCACCACAAAAAATCGGGACATACTGTCATCAATTTACTCTTCCTCTCTCAGGCCCCCCCTTGGCCGCCTCTCCCTCTCCTCTTCCTTTCTCCTCCTTCTCTCTCTCGATACCTGATCAGGTTTTTAGACAAGTCTGATCTATGAAAGTTTAGTCTAACCAAGTGCTTGCCTGCTCTTCCAGAGCCATCAAGGACCACATGGACACCCCTCGCTCCAGCCTTGGCTGATTTCTGCTATCACTCTTCCGCCACTGGATCTTTCCCCTCTTGTGTAAAGCAATCCCTTGTGAATCCCACTCCTAAAAAAAGCCTTCTACCAATCCTACCTTTCCAGCAAACTATCACCCGATTTCTATCACTCCTTTCCTGGGCAAACCCCTGGAAAAGTTGGCCATCTCCCAGCTTACTCTCCATGCTGAATCTGTTGGTTGCCTCCACGACCATCAGTCTGGCTTCAGAGCAGCCAGAGGCATGGAAACTGCTCTCGTGAGCACCTGTGAAGATCTGCTCTATAAGCTTGACTCTAGCTCTCCTGTCATCATCCTCCTTGACCTTTCAATCACTCCAGCCTGATCAATCGACTTCGCGAGAACCTGGGCATCACGGATGAGGCTCTGACGTGGCTGACCTCCTTTCTCTTGGACCAACCCTCCCAGATCCAATTGGGTCCTCCTCTCCACCGCAACTCTCTCTATATGTGGTGTCGACCAGGAATCTATCATCTCACCCCGGCTCTTCAATGTCTATCTGGCCCCTTTGGCTCACCCGATCTCCAACTTTCAGTGTTATGCGGATGACACTCTGATCTCTTTCAAGCTTCCCTCAGCCGCCTCTCCTGTCTTGCTCATTCCTGACCGGCTATCCGTGATTCAGAATTGGTGCTCCTCCAATGATCTCTGCCTTAATGCCAGTAAGACAGAAAACCTTCTCATTGGGACCCCTGCTCCCACTTTCCCCCTCTCACTCTGGCCACCCTCCTTGGGTCCTCTGCCCTCACCTTCCTGCAAGGCAAATAACCTTGGTGTCATCTTCGACTCCACTCTCTCCTTCTCTCCTCACATCACAGACCTTGCCAAGAAGGCCCACTTTCAGCTGCACATCCTCAGAGGTATGCTACCTTTTTTCACTTTCCCCCAGAAGCTCACTGTCTGCAGAGCTCTAGTTCTCTCCAGGCTGTATTACTGCAACAGCTTCTTTCTCAATCTGCCTGCCTCTACTTTGCGCCCTCTGCAACTAATCCAGAACATGACTGCAAGATTTATCCTTGGCCTCAAGCCCTGGCACCGTATCTCTCCAGCCCTGAAATATCTCCACTCGCTCCCAGTGGCTGCAAGGATCAAGTTCAAGACGGTCTGCATCGTCCACAAGGCTTTTTGGGGCCACGGCCTGCACTACATGCAACTCTCTGTGCCCAAGTACCTTCCTTCCTGAGCCCTCCACTCAGCTACTTCCAACTGTCTGAGGGTCAGACACTTTGCCAGACATAAAGTGGGAGATAGATCTCTCTCCTCTGCAGATGCCTCCCTCTAGAACGGCCTCCCTGCCCCTCTCAGACTTGAGCCGGACCACTGAAGTTCCGGAAGCAGCTGAAGGCCCTCTTTTTCTCCTCTGCCTTCTCTCTCTCACTCCCCTGCTAACCTTCCTGTCTGACGCACCGACCCTCTCCCCTGAACTTCGAACTCCCTTCCCCATGCACCTCTCATTTCGCACTTTCACGATCTGAATGACACAAGGCCTAGTAAGATCGTTTGTCTTGTGTGCCCCTCTGTCTTCCCTCCCTTGTCTTGTGGTGCCTAGAAACACCTGTGTACAGATGCGTTGCAATATCATATCAGTTTTCAAGGCTACAATACGCAGTTGATGCATGTAGCAAGTATATAAATGCATCAATGTCTATGATGGTGACATCCACTTGACAGTTGTCTCACTGTATCCAAACTTCTTAAATACAAAATATTCAATCTTCTCCTTAAACACCCTACTATGCATTAAAAAGCCACGTTCTCACAGTGGCGTGTATTACGGCCTCCACCACTACCACATTATAGAGGGGGCACAGAGGTGGCATGTCAGGCTTCTGGGCCCCCACTTGGTTCCCAAAGCACCAGGGTGGCATTCCACCTACTCCTCACTACAGAATGCATGGCCCCACCACAAAGGCTCACTGCAATTGGATACATATTAATATTGGGATATAATGTTATCTCACTTAAACCACTCTTTCTTGACTTTGTCCTCAAACTGCAGGTAACCCCGCTTCTGCGACCAATGGGGCACATTAGAATACATACAAATGCAGGGCCATTTCTTGCAAACGCATACTAATTGCAGTATCAGCTCCACTGCCGCCGCTGGCCGTCCGAGAGAGGAGAACATGCCTGTAGCACTCCCCCACCCCTTCACTCTATTTAGGGTATGTCCAACAGGGTGACAAAATGGCTTCTCAAAAATATTTGAGGTCAGTCTTTGGCATGACACTAAAATGCACATACATGTATTTACAGGGTCCATGAATATGCACTGAAGTAGGCGATCTGATTTCCACCATGAACTGCCAAAACATGCTATACCTGGGGATTCTGCTCAATTGTCAGGTTTTCCCTCAGAGTCAAGACATCCTAAGTGATGTGATGTGAAGAAAAAGAAATCTGAAAAGAAACACACTATTAACCGAATGATCGGGTCGTACATCATACTTCCCCTGTGTGGTTCTTACTATTCTTTGATCATCACAAGGAATTCTGTTCAATATGATGCAAACAAAAACATAAACCAGTAGGAGTGGATCATTTGAATACATTTCACTGGGTGGAATTGTTGAGAAATAAGGAATCAAGTATCTTTGTATTTTTTCTACCTCAGATTAAGCTGTTTCTTCATCCCCTCTCCTTCCTTACATCACCCTTGTTTGTTTTCATTTTTGCACTATTCTTGCAGCAAAGAATATTTGCCAAGATTAAGGCCAATCACACCCTTTAGGTCTACTATGTATTTCTATGTACTTTTACCTAATTGTCTAAGGAACTGTCTCTTGGCACAATGCCATTTAATGTTTTGATTTATGTTGTATGATTATAAATGTGTCTTTAGTGGAGTGTGTAAATACATTTTGTTTCTATTTCAAATTTGTTTGAACCAGTTCATGTTTTTGCTTTGCGTCTCTTTTTGATTTGTCATAGCAGATATGTTGAGCAGCATATTAGGCTAACATACCAGATCTTTTGGAATTAGATTAAGAAAACCAACAATGCCCAATGGTGGAACTCTTTTTGTTGCAGTTTCCCATGTGTCCAGTGCCCACTGACACTATGAAAGCAGTATGGATTTCCAATACCCCAGTCATACACTCAGTAACCAAAACCCTCACAATCAAGTTCAGACCTATTACCAACACACATGCATTCCGCCTAAACCCTTCAGCTCCAGTTAATTTGTTGGGCAGAAACCTTTTATGGAAACTCAGGTGTGCTATATATATTGCACCCCAGATGGGGTATTCTCTTTATTTTATTTACAACAGCTTGTACAGCACTTTTTCTCAAAGCACCCAATAAGGAATAAAAAACTGTACAAAAAAAGGAAAGCGATAGAGCATGAATCACAAGCCAATACAACAAAGATGCTTCCTGGAAAAGTTCAGTAGACAGAACGTAAGAGGTGGAGTTTCAGGCATATTTTGAATTGAGAAAGTGTAGCACAGGGGAGAATAGGAAGAGGCAAAGAATTCCAAAGAAAAGGGGCAAGAAGTTGAAAAGAACGGAACTGGCAAGAAGCACAAGGAGGTCAGAGAGTAGAAAGGTGAAATTGGGAATGCAGAGTATAGGCCTCTAGAAACAGAGTACAAGGAGATCAGAGACCACATATGGGGAGTGAAGACATGGGTGGATTTGAAGACCATGCACAAAAACTGCAACTCAAGGCGCTGCGTGATTGGGTTCCATCGAAGCCGAGCCAGTTAAGGAGAGGTAATGGCCGTTAAAGACAAAACAGAATGTGAACCAAAGAATAAAGAATGGAACGGAGTGGAAAGAGAGCTTAATTAGGTAATCCAACGTAGAGGGAACAGCAATAAATTAAGACATGACAAAACTAAGGTTAGAAGAAGAGTTTTTCGGGAGGTATATGTTGGAAGAAGCCTAATTTTCCTGATGTTAAATAAACGAAACTGACAGGAACCAACAATAAAAGCAATTTGAGGTTGTAGAGAAAGATCAATTAAAAATCGAAGATTGCAATTCTGATGGGAAACCAATAGTTGTAAAGAAGGGAAAATGATAGTTAAGGGAGGGTGAATAGATGAGATTGCCGGGAAGAATACGATTTCTGTCTTATTGGAATTGAGGCAGATGAACCTAGAAGCCACCCAAGATTGGACTGCAGAAAGACAAGAAGAAAGCCAGTGATGAATATCATCACTAAAAGAAGGAAAAGAGGGAACATCTTAGTGTCGTCAGCGTACAAATGCACTAGAGAACCAAAATCAAGAATCAGGGTAGAGAGAGGGGAAGTGGAAAGACAAAAGAGAAAAGGGCTGAGCGCAGAACAATTGGTAAATAGAGTCTTTCCAAGAAACAAAGAAAGAATGGTTAGAAATGAGTGAAATCAACAAAAAGAAGAGTTAGAAAAACCAAGTGAAGAGTAGAAAGCAGAATAGAGTGATCCACCGTGTTGAAAGCAGCATTGAGATTAAGTAAAACAAGAATAGAAGAAGGTTTATGGTGACGAGCATACAGAAAAGAGCTCGAAACAGAAAAAAGACCAGTTACTGTAGAGTAACCAGGCCGAAAACTAGACTGAATGGGAGGTCTTAAGTTGTGAGCTAAACACTGAGTTGAGAGTAAACAAGATGCACAAGGATTTTCGAAAGTAAGGGAAGGAAAGGGAAATGGTGGAAATTAGAGGGATCAGCAGGGTTAAGACCAGACTTTTTAAAAAGAGGAACTATAGTGGCAGCTTTAAAAAAAGAAGGGTAATTAATTACTAGAAAATAAAGAAAGATTGCAGAGGGAAGTCAAAAAAGGAATGAATGAAGGAAGAATAGATTTAGTGAGGCGCGCAGGGAGAGGGTCAGTAGGATGGGAGTGAGAAATTGCCATTTCAACATCATTCTCAGCAACTGATGTAAAGGAAAAAGAATTGTCAGGACCAAAGACAATAGAGGTTCCAGGTGAAGACAAAGGAGCCAGAGATTGACGAAATGGGTAAGGAGGTTATCATTTTATTAATCTTTGAACAGTAGAAAATAGCAAGATCGTTGGAGGAAAGAGGACATGGAAGAATGATCACAAGAAGTTTATTTAATGTAGAACGCAGGCGTCTAGGTGAAGAGCTTTGAGTCTGAATCAATGACTGGACATTATTTGCATTTTCTTGTTTGAGATAACGGGAAAAGGAGTGCAAAAGTTAGAAAATAGAGAGACGTTAGCAATAGTTCTAGATTCAAGCCAACAATGTTCGGCCCGGCATAGCTGAATCCTCAGTAGATTGAGGACATCAGAGAGCCAGGCACGAGAAGGGTTCCCGTTAGGTTTAAACTGAGGCATAGGGCAATGGGAGCCGAAAGATGTTGAAATAACATGACGTAAATCATTTACAGCATAATCAATGACAAAAAACGGAATCAGAGAGGCTACGTAAGTGTTGACAAATTGAGCCAATAAGAGCTGCATGGTCGAGAATCTGGATACCCAGCGGAAAGAAGGAACCGGAAGAGGGCTTAATGATAGAAGAGGGCAGAGAAATTGAAAAGGATAACAGAAAGTGATCCGTCAATGGAATAGTACAGGATTGAATAGAACTACTAAAAAAATTGCATAAATGAAGATCAAATCTAGAACCCCACCCTTGATGCATAGGCGATTTAAAACATGGCCGACTGGGCAGCAGATTGCCAGAGGAGCAGTATTTTATTGCAGTTTATTTTAAATTTACTGGTTGTCATTTTTTAAATACTAAGCCAATATTCTTTCTCCGAGTCTAGCTGATCCACAACACGGAGTAATTTTGAGCTTTTATCAGTCATTCCACTGACAGCTAAAATCGGTAATGGCCAACCTTCTATATATGCTTGATATTTGCAAAAGCTTTATTGCTAGGGTGACTTTTGTTTAATAATAAAAAACAGGAAATTTGTACCAAACCCAGATTGCTTTAGGTATTTAGTGATTCAGTCATACAACTCAAACAGCCATATATGATAGATATAAAGCTCTTTGGCCATTCTTACTTTCTGAAAATGCTCTTAAATATGCAAAACAGCCAAAACTCCATTGGTTTTATTGGTGCCACTTCACATTATCTTTGGAGTTCTTTCTAATCAATACATACATACACTGTGTTAAAGCAATCCCTTTTATACTCGTTAGACAATCAAAAGGTTAAAAATGATGCATCATTTTACAATATTAAACTCATGCCTATGCTTACGTCAAGCACAGAGTTCCCACAGGTGGCACTAAAATGATGTTCAGAAGCAAGCACTAATTTCCCTCCCTGACCTCACATTTCAGAGGTCTGTGGCCGCACAAAAGGTGCAAGCATGAAAGCTCATAGAGAAGTTAAAATGGCGAAGAGTAAATCTGAATGCACAAGTGCATCAAAAAACCTGTGAAAGGATACCCAAAGACATAGAAGGTAGAGAACAAAAACTGTGTGCCAAAGGTACACACTGTTTCACAGCTGTAAAGGTGTCCAGTAAAGATATCCATTCAGCCATCTTTACAGAAGCTGCTCAGTGATAAGCAGGCAAATGGCATCCCTGGTTGGTTTATCATGCGTCTGGGATGGCATTCTGCTGCACGCTCAGTACTACCAGGAGAACCAACTGCAACGTATGTCCCACTTTGCATAACTGTGATGCGTATATGTCATCTTTACATTAATTATATTTTAAATTCAAGGTATGACTTTTACTGTGAAACCGTACTTCAATCAACAGCAGGACATCTATATGTATACCCACACATCTCAAAATGTTCCTATGTATTGCACAGACCAACTCTACGAAGTTAACAAACATTTTAAAGGACCATAAATGAAAGCTGGCAAGGCCCATAGCCTAATCCAAACCCACAAAGGAAATATTGTGCTGGAACGGCCGATACATTGCTCAGTTTTACTCAGAGTGTTAGGTATTTTGAACATTTGCACGAACAGCAATGATGTAACCAGTATGTAACACTTCATTTGTTATAAAAGGTGCCTGCATTGTGCAACTACACGGAATGCTGTTGCTTCCCACACAGGAATGTTCAGGGTCGTCCTTATCCATTACTCCACCATAAGAATGCACAGCCAAAGATTCCATAACCGTCTCCAACTGTCTTTACTCTACTGAGGTGTTCATGCCCAGGCAGAGGCTATACATTTCACTTATGATTTTGCCATATTTTAAAGGTGTTCGAGCTCAAGGGATTGGAGGTACATCGGCTGCAGCAGGAAACTTGCCTCATTTCCATTTTGCCCCTTGCTAACACCAGAGCTGTAACCATGTGAAGGGTGTTGAGTAGGAACAAGATACTTACCTGTAACTATTGTTCTCCAGAATGGGTCTGGCATGGATTCACATGCTCCTGAACATTCCCCGTCATCAGGCCGGGAATCCTTGGTAAAAGAAAAACAGTTTCACTTTCACTTCCAAATTGAACTTCGGCAGGACCAAGTGGACCACATCTTCATTAAGTGGGGCATGCCCCAGATCGATCAGTTTGCAACAGTGGAAAATCCAAATGCCAGAGGTTTGCCAGAAGGTTCCACCAACCGAGGAGCATGGGGGACACATTCTCCTTCCTGTGGGAAGGCCTGTTTCTGTACCATTGCCCCTCCTGCTATGAGTCATCAACACACTCAAACTGTGCCGATGCAGGATGATACTCGTCGTCCCATAGTGGCCGAGGCAGATTTAGTACCCGGACCTTCTCAGCCTGTCAGCGTTGCCTCCGGTCAAACTGCCAGTAGTCCCAGATCTTCTCATCAGAGAATGAGGCGCAATCCTGCATCACGACTGATCCAAGTTGCCAGCTGACTGCAGGGAGGTCCTTGCCAAGGCCAGAGCTTCGTTGACTTTAAAGTGCTACGGTCGCAAGTGGAAGCGTTTCTCTACATGCTGCTGGTCGCAAAAGATCACCCCTCTGAGGGTCATGGCCCGCAGATTCTTCCATACTTGTTATCCTTGGCCAAAGCCGGACTGACGTACGCCTCAATCAAGGTGCATCTGGCGACTATCTCCCGCTAAACCAGGTCTCCAGGAAAATCTTCACTTTGGTCTCACCGTCTCGTCAAGGAGTTCCTCAAAGGATTGTTTTGATCTTTCCCACCGCTGAAGAATCTTGGCTCGGCATGGGAAATCGATGTGGTGCTGACGAGGCTCATGGGGGCCCCCTTCGAGCCTATGCATCAGGCCCCTCTCAAATTCCTCTCTCGTGGAAAAAGGCTTTCCTTTTGGCCATCACCTCTGCCAGGAGGGTGGGTGAGATCCAGGCCCTATCCTGCTTCCACCTCATTTAAACTAAAAGGTGTGCACTAGGCAAACTTGTTTGACCTATCCTGCAAACAGCCATATTTGACTTTGCACAAGTCGAGAGTGGTGCTGTGGACGCACCCCTCTTTCATGCAGAAGGTGCCGTCGAAATTCCACCTCAACGGCGTTACCTGTGTTTTTCCCAAAGCCTTTGTCACCAGCTGAAAGGGCCTTGCACTCGCTTGACGCTGCTCGTGCCCTGAAGTTCTACGTGTCACACACAAAGAGTTTTCGGAAGACTTCTCAACTGTTTGTGAACTTTGGTCCTGTGAACCATGGGAAGGCCTTGTCCAAGGCTTCCATCTCAAGGTGGCTCTCAGGCTGCATCATGCACTCATCAGTTGGCGAACCAACCGCTGCCCGGCCGAGAGCCCACTCCACCAGAGCAGTCGCTGTGATAACGGTGTTCCTGTCTGGTGTGCCCCTGCTGGACATCTGCAGGGCTGCCACGTGGAGGTACACGCAAACATCTACGAAGTTCTACTGCGTCAACAGGGATTCCAGGGAGGAGTCCAGAGCCGACCAAGCAGTTCTACACAACCTGCTAGCTTGAGGTGAGTTTGTTCCAGAGGTATAAGTTGATTGCTTGCCACCTCCTGTGGTTGTGTAATGTTGTACTGCTATGCATTAATTATTCATGAGCTTGTGAATCCATGGCAGACCCCATACTGGAGAAGGAACAAGTTACTTCCCTGTGACTATTGTTCTCCAGTAGGGGTCTAGTATGGATTTACATGTGAACCCTCCCTCCTACCCCTCTGCTGCTTTTCTTGGTCATACTGCCACTTTACATGCTTACCAAATCTGAAGATGGCTGCCAGAGGAGGGGTTTGGGAAAGGACTGTCATTGGCTGGGGGCAGAATGACCCAGAGGACAGTGATTGGTTTAGAGGAGAAATGCAATTTGTAAGTGAAAGTGAAACTGTTTTTCTTTTACCAAGGATTCCCGGCCCGACGACGGGGAATGTTCATGAGCATGTGAATCCATTCCATTTCAGACCCCATGCTGAAGAACTTTTTATTCAACATTTGTATATGATGTGCCTGTACCACTTGCATATATTTCATATACAAGCTTTACCATTTGACAAGACCGTAGAGATGTAGTTATGTTGCATTATTACAGACCAGTCTAGGTGCTTTTCAGAGTGACAGCAGGAAATTAGCATTGAAACAAATTCCTCATTTCAACCTTCTCTAACTTGTGTCCAGTTGGCAGACAGCTTATGTTCTTATCACTTTCTCTAAAAGATTGTATTTTCGGACATAACTGAAAGCAGACAATTACCTGTAACAATTACCTCTAGTGCACAAAACTGTAGAAATTCTCCAAATCTTGGGCAGAAGAGATCCGAAAACACTCTTTCAGCTAACATAACACAGAAGGTGACAGGCTTGAATTAACAGAGAGGAAGCAATAACTTTCTAATCCCTGCAACCTTAAAAACGTCCTTATAATGTTATGGAGTCAAAATGGGGGTGAAGGTACATAGTTTTGAAAACTCGGACATAGTTTGTTGAAGGGGCAGAATCTGGTGATGGTACAGAGTCTGACAGCGGTGGAGTAAAGCTGGGGGGTGTGCATGCACCTATTTGGGCCTAGGGTAGCAGAAAGCCTACATTCTCCTACTGCCTTAATGCGGGAATTCTTGAATGTTCCCCATAATAATGCAGAGGGTGTCCTTGCAATTCTCCAGGTGTCCCCGGAGAGCATGGTGAGATAATTTTAAAGTATCAACTCCATGCCTGCTTCCTTTTGGTATACTAATGACAATGAGATAGGTTATATTCAAACTGCTGAACTAGTCATGGTCAAGGTTGATCGTTTTAAGAAGCTGCCACACATTCACTAGTATCCATTAAAGCCAGAAGCTGAGCAGGGAATCACCCCCAGTTATTGAATCATTACTGAACCAAGGTAAATGTATCGCAACAACCAGTCATACAACACCACAATATTGCCTGTCAAGAAGCAAAGAAAGGCAACCTATAATTTATTACAAGACACATGGCATATTAATGCTATGGTAGTTCCTTCATTCCCAAAACTGGCTACATTACCTTCATGTATCCCTCCTGATGCTACCCAATTCACAGTAGTTGATCTGTACTCTGCATTTTTCTCTGTCCCCATAAGGATAGTCAATATGTGTTTGTATCTACACACAGGAATCCAGCACACCTGGGTAAGTTTGTTCCAGGGGTACACAATCATATAAACTCTTTTCCAAGCAGCAGAAGAAAGATGTAGATGATAAGGTTTCCCAGCCAGTCCAGTGTTTGGATGACCTATTGATAGCCGTGTCACCCTATGAGGCATGTAAGCAGGACACAAAGGTATTGCTGGCTTGTTTTTGCAGAAAAGGAACATAAGGCATCCAAACAGAAATGGCAACAGTACAGGCAAGGAGTGCACTATTGGGTTCATGATATTAGTAAGAGTTGCTGATTGGTAGCTCCCTCCTGGAAGGAGGCAGTATACAAGATTCCAAAACCACAAAGTGCCACATAGAAGAGGACAGTGGGGTATTGTCAGCCGTAGATTCCTGGGTATTGTGCTGAATGGGGGATTTTGTCACTTCTCCCAAGTCGGGCGCACCTTTCTATGAGGCTAGGGACGCAAGTCCACTATTCAATATTCCCCCTGGGGGTGGCAGTAGGCGGGACCTCACAGGGAAAGACTCCCCTCTTGGGAATAAAGACTCCATTTGTGCTGAGGAACTCCCTTTTCATTATTCTCAAACACCCAGTCCAACCCTATCAGTTGACAGACAACCAGACTCCTCTTACATGTTATTGTAATGTAATGACAGAAGAAAAGCATCTGCCTGGTATTGTGAAGATTAAGAACAAAGGAGTGATAAAGAATGCCTGTCTGACAAGCACTGCGACGAAGAAACTTAAAGGAGCTATGCCGAGTATAACTCAGAAACAAAGGAGGGACTATGCAGAGAAGGCGGGGAAGCCCCAGCATCGGATAATAAAAGTGGGAGGAAAAAGACAACGTCAGAACCAGATCCAGAAATCACAAACCAGCTGGAGATGTCAAACTAGTGACTCAGGGAGAAGGCTGCTTCACCTGGTTACAGGCGGCGTGAGAAGGTTGGTCCCATGGTTGTTAGTTCAAGAAGGGACATCCATGAAGGGGTGAAGAGAAACCCCAACAGGAAAGTGCTCAACGCAAAACACACCGAAGGTAGACCCGGGAAGGTCTGTCTACCCACGTAGGAAACCAAAGTGAAGTTAAGAGATTTGCACGGTGGCGTGAGAGGGCTGAGAAACCCATACCCTCTAATCGCAGATACCACAGACACAGAGGTGTGTCCAACGAAGTCAAGTGTGTGGATAGAAGACCAAAAAGACTCAGATGCTGAACCAGTGACGCAGCCCCAGTACAACAAAGGTAATGAAGACTGGGAGACTCAGGGTGCAGGGTATGTGCAACACATATGTGTAAGTATAAGGAAATACAAACATAACGATTGGAGAAAGCCTACTCATCCCAGTGAATGGCAAAATCATAAGAGAATCACTCAGGGACTCATACTCATCCCAGTTAGTGTCAAAATCAGAAAAAGATAATCATACAGGAACTCTTACTCGTCCCAGTCAATAGCCAGATCATAAGAAGAGTTAAATATGGACTCTACTTACTCGTTTCACTGAGGAGCTAAGTAACCAAAGGAAAGAGTAGTTGTGAGCATATCCCTAGCATTGTGAGGGATAACCAATATTCAGAAACTCAGTCAAGAATCAAAGAAAGCCCAGAGAGGAATTTGAAGAGTCAAAGGAACCAATATAAAAGGGCTTGGAAAAGCCCCTTGAAGTAACTGAAGGACTTATTACGAGAGATAGCAAAAGTCTTAAGATCCCATCTTGAGAAGAACTTCCCCCTCTTGAGAAGAACTTTTCTGAACAGCAACCCAGGAGAATAGAGCCATTCTCCTGATCGTTTGTTGTGCAGGAATATGGGTAGGGTCAGCCTAGGTTAGTTATTTGACAGAGGACAGGCTTTTGATGGTGGATTTGCTATTCGAGCAGCCTAGTTTAGTTGTGTTAGTTAAGGAAACCCTTAGGATAGGGAAAGTTAGGTATTTTCCTTTATTACTTTCCATTAGTACCCAGCAAGGGGGGTGTGGCGGCCTCCCGTCCAATGGGCAGGCTAAGAACGCAGGCTTACAGACTGTAGTGTAAGAGGATTCAATTCAGCACTACAGCCAAGTCAACGCCTAGTCTAGAATACTGAATGAAAACCCTTATTGATATATCTTTATGTCCAGTTCATGCGTTCTGGATGACTACCCCTATATAACACCCCTCTCTTAGAATCCCCCTGACCCCACTGAGCCAAGAAGTAGTTCTGTTTTGCAAGTTAAAAGGTTTAATTGATAATTTAAACAATAGATATATATATCACACTTTAGAATAAATTAATAATTGAATATCACACTTAATCTGATATGATAAAGATTAACAACAGAGAATCTGGCACTAGCACACTTCTTGATAATCACTAAGGAGTTGACATGAAATGGATAAGATAGCAACAATACTTTTATGGTTTCAAATGGATGCAATGTAGAATGAAATGCAGTAAAGAAAATAACTTGATAGAATTTCAGCAAAGACAATGTAATCACTTTCTTGTACAATTCACCCCCCCTTTTATGCAATGCAAGGAAATGGAAGGAAGGCACACTATTCTCAGAAATGCAATTAAATGTGATTCAGTTAACCCCAGCAAGCTTAGACTACAGAAGTTGTTTTAAACACAGGCCCAAAATGCTTTTATATGTGCTGGCAATAAAGTGAAAAATATACTAAAATGCTTTTAATTCCCTCTAGGAGGTTTAGGGTGAGTGGTATATGCTTTGAATAAGTTCAGGATCACTTTAGCAAGGATCTAGGGTGTAACTAACAGGTTAAACGAATTTCTGGCAAATGGAAGGCAAGCAGCAGCAGATTTTTACACGTGAAGAAATTTGCAAATCGCGGTAAAATTCGCGAATGCGTCTGGCGCGATTACAGAGGATCTACAAGGGCTAGCAATATCGTTTTGGGGTCCTAGGAAAGCCTAGGATCTCAGCTTCCAGATGAAAGTTACTGCAAGTCTCTAGCACAAACGGTCGCGGAGATATGAGCGATTAAATAAAGGTCGTTTTTCAGATTTGAAATTTTAAAGTTCAAAAAGACAAGTGCAGCTTGCAACTAGAAAATGACAAGTGACAGCTTTGCAAATGACAGGTGACAGTTAGGAGACAGTTCTACTTAGATTAAAATAGATTGAATTATATCATTTTAACTAAGAGATTGGTTCTGCACAGTTTTGCTAGGTACTCACACTATATTCTTGAATTAAATGGGCCTTGCCACGGATCTGGTCAGGTTTTAGACTGGACTCTGGTCTCTGCACTTCACAGTGATCTGGGTCAGCTCTCTCTGGTTCTGCTAACAGGTCAGCTCTACTCTGCTGGTCTGGGTCTCTGAAGGTTGATGGAGGTAAAGTATGGATTTTCCCGGCAGAGCTTCCAGCTGCAAATGGATTTGAAGGTCCCTATCTGTCCTGTCTCTCTGCTTTTATGTGTTTTTAAAATGGGTGTGTGTGAGCAGCATCACTAGCCAGCCCCTCTCCACTTATCATTGGCCAAGCTTTCATTTCTCCCCTGATTGGGGGAGCTAAGTTGTGTCAGAGTGATGTCATTTTACAGCCTGCAGAAAGTCCACTCCTCCTGTCAACTTGCACACAAATCTAGATTTGAACCAAATACATATTTCATAGCTACACAGTGGTTTGAAATTACATGCACCCATCACATATCACAGGAGGTATCCCCTGTTCCAACTCTGCTCTTCCTGGGGGCTTGCATTCAGAAATGGCAATATTTTGCACTTTTTAACTGGTTTGCAATACCGGACATTACCCCAAATTTACACACATGTGCGCAAGGAGTATGGACATTAGTTGATGAAGTGTCAGATTTTTCACATGCACACATTTTGAGTAATATCCTCTTTTCCGCTAAAACCCCCCTGAACATGCCACCGGTTCTAAAAACCTCTTAAAATGTGGGCAGAAAAACCACAAGAATTATGGTGTCATTTATAAAATTTTCACATGTCCGTACTATGAGTTATCCATCTTTTTAGAGTTATGTTCTGGCCCCAAAGGGGTGTGGTTTTCCACCAGCACAAGGTTGAATTTCTGGTTTTTCCAGTTCTGCCAAGCCAGCTTGCTCTCACAGGCAGTGCTCCTCCCCTTTACTTCCAGGAGGAAGCTACATTTACGACATCTGCAATAAACCATCTGCCTGGGTCAGGACAGGGCTTTGTTCAGAGCTCCTGTATTCTGTGGGGGCTCCCCTTAATTCAATTATCAGAGAGATGGCATATCCTTAGTGTGGCCAGCAAAAGGCAGATAGGCCTGGGAACACAGCTGTGACTCAAGTTTCACTCCTGATGGGGGGTAGTTGCCAGGCACTGTTCCCCAGTTTTCTGCATTCAAATAAAACTAAACATTTTTACATATGCAGCTAGAATGCTGATTCTAAGTTTAAAACTATGACATTTAAACAATTGAAACCTATGTGACACACAAAAGTAGGTCACTCAGTCAATTTAAACATTTAGATTTTTTAGTGTCTTTCAGTCCAAATTTACTTAAACTGCTGAAATCCACAGCTCAGCCAGTCTTGTTATAAACCTTCAAGTCACTTCAGAATATAACTTTACATTGGATCCACCTCTTAAAATGTCTTTCTTTGGCATGTTTTGGGTTCATTTATTCAGTTTTCTACAAAAAGTAAAATCTGGTGGTGTTTTAAAACGCCGGCTTTTGGTAGTGGTGAGTACTGGTACTGCACCCCTTTTTGGGATTTAAGAAAATGAATTCCCAACAGTTATGGGTTTGCTTTTGGCAATCAGCATTGCCACTCCCAATGGTTTCAGACTACTGTGTGGGTAGTCCAATGGAGGTTTTAGGCAGCGTCCTTCTGTGCCCATAACATCGGCAAAAATGAGTGGCAGCCTATTCTTCATGCATTTCCCTGTGCATTTTCTGGGAAGCTCTGGCCATCATGATGTTTTCCATGTCAGTACTGCACAGTTTTGAGGTAGGGCTCGGATGCATGGGTAAATACATCCCACAAGCCCCCCTCTTGCGATGGCCATTCTATTTCACGAATGGGACTCGCAAGACCTGGGATGTTTCCTCATCTTCTTCCAATAGATGGCACAGTTCAGCATCTTTTTCTCCATCCGGTCGGATCGATCGGTTCTCCTCGCCGGTCCTGATGGGAAAATTGGGCGGTACCCCGGGCCCGTTGCGTCTCTGCTCCCGGTCTCCGGATCGTCCTCCTTGTCCCGTCTCCAGGTTTTCTTTCTCCTAGGACGACAAAGGAAGAGCGGCAATACCTATTCATAGACGTTTTTTCCACCACTGTTGAGATAGTGGGGCAGCATATGCATTTCATCATAACGAAACATTACATTCTTATTTTGAAAAAAGAACAGTATAACTAAGAGACAGTTTCATGCAAATCACAATATTTTAGAGACTAGATGTGGTATGTTTTATGGTTGGAACTGAATTAATCTGAGACAGTACCCGCTAGGATTCCAGAGGATTCCTCCAGTTGTTGCAGAGTGTGCCTGGGATGGCAACATTTCAATTGGTTTATGTGGACCCACTTGTCTTCCCCCGCTGCCAAAGGACCTTTGGGGATGTGGATTTTGTAGGCCACAGGGGAGATTTTGTCTATAATCTCAAAGGGTCCCTTCCATGTAGGCAAGAATTTCCGCTGTTTTGCCTGGTTTCTTTGGAAGTTGTATAGATAGACCCGGTCCCCTACCTGATATTCCTTCCTGGAAGTCTTCAGGTCATAGTGGGTCTTCATGCTATCAGCTGATCTTTCTAGATTCCGCTGAGCATAAGCAAAAGCATGTTGAAGGTGTTTCCTTAAATTCTTCACATACTCATGAGTTGTGGAGGCATTTATCAGTGTCTGCTCTTGGGTCCTGTAGAGCAAATGCTGAGGAAGCACCATCTTGCGCCCAGTCATCAACTCAAATGGTGACATTTTGGTTGCAGATGAAGGGGTAGATCTGATGGCCATTAGGACCAGAGGTAATCGGATATCCCAACTTGGCCCAGAATCTGCCACAAACTTCTTTAATATGCTCACAATTGTCTGGTTATATCTCTCTACTGCCCCAGAAGAAGCTGGTCTATAAGCAATATGCAACTTCCTTTTGACCCCCAGTATCTCCCACATCTTTGTCATTACTTCAATGGTGAAGTGGCTACCCCTGTCTGACTCAATCCTTTGAGGTAGACCAAAACGGGAAAAGATGTGGTTAATCATCAAGGCAGCTGCCGTTTCTGCCTTGCAGTTTGGGGCTGGGAGACATTCCACCCACTTGGTAAACAAGCATGTCACAGTCAACATGTACTTATTCCCCCTAGCAGAGCGAATCACGGGGCCTACAAAGTCGATTTGTAAATCTGACCATGGCAGTGTCATCCCCCGCTTTTGGAGAGGCGCACGGTGTGAGAGGGATGATGGCTGAAATTGTGCACACACAAGACACCCCTTCAAGTATTGGTCGAGGTCCTGCCCCATGTGTGGCCAGTATGCAACCTCTCTTAAGATTTCCAATGTTGTGTGGAACCCCCTATGACCGGCGGTGGCCGCATCATGGGCGCGACTTAACATCAGGCTTCGGAATGAGGTAGGAACCACCCACTGATCGTGGCCAGCTTTGGATTTCCTTACCAACAAACCGTCTTGGATTCGGAACATTTTTGGACATTTCATCAACACTCTTAGGTCCTCTTTCCCAATGTAATCGGTATCCGTCAGGGGAAAGTTCTCAGGGTCCTCAATGTGCTGGTAAAATTTACCAATTGTTGGATCCCCCTTCTGAGCGGTAATCAAATCCGCATCAGGGGTCTCCTTGCTCCATTGTGCAATTGAAACATCATTGTGAGCATTTGTCTGGGACCTAGTGATAGCAGTGACCTGGATTTCCCCCAACAGGGACTCAATCTCAATTAGATCCCCTTGGATGGCCCCGGTTTTGGCCAGCTGATCAGCTAAGTCATTTCCAGTTTTGTCTGGTCCCTCTACTTTGGAATGACCCTTGATCTTTTTCCAATAGATGGTCATTCCTTTCGAGGTGACCAGATCATCAATGTTTTGGATCAACTTCCCATGTTTCAAGGGTTTGTTGTTAGCACATAACATGCCTCTGGTTTTCCAATTGACCAGGTGCTCCACGAACCCGTTCCGTACATAATCCGAATCTGTGATTATGACCAGTTCGTGGAGTTGATGCTGGACAGCAGTGAGGATGGCCTGATGCACAGCCATCAATTCTGCCACCTGACTACTTCGGGGACCAATTTTGTATCCAGCGGAGGGTTCTGGGAACTCATTCACCCATGCATTCCCTACGCCGGCCACCAGTTCTTTCTCCCCGTTGTTGTCAACATGGTAAGAGCATCCATCCACATAGACAGTGGGCATTCCCTCACACTTGACCTCTTCAAAGACTTTGTGTGGGGAATTAAGGTATGCCTCCGTGTTGTCCTTGATTTTTAGACTTTCGTCCTCGAGACAGTTTTCTCTGGCACAATCATGCAAGTCAGCCAGACCTTGCGCGAGGGGACTCTTCTTGTTTTGGCCATATCTGACCTCCACAGGAAAGCCTTGCATTGACAGAATCCAGGAAGTAATTCGGGAATTACTCACATTTCCGGCCCGGATTCTATCACTTTGGAGATATTGCAAAGGCTGGTTTGGAGTCTCCACTATGATGTGTTCCCCCTGGATAAACGGGCGGTAATTCTTCAATGCCCACACCGTCGCCAGGAGTGCCTTCTCACAATCGTTGAATTTTTCCTCCACAGAGGATAAAGTTTTGCTTGCATAGGAGATTACTTTATTGACCTTGTCATGCTTTTGGTATAATACTGCTGTCAAGCACGTATTAGAGAACCCCGTCTCCAGGAAGAACTCCTTGTTTCTGACAGGGTAAGCTAGGCAAGGCGCTTGTGAGAGGCTTCTTTTGAGTTGTTTTACTGCCTCGGCTTGTTCTGGACCCCATTCCCACTTGACCCCCCCCTTCAAGAGATGAATCAGGGGTCTGGTGATCTCTGCGTAGCCCTCAATGAACTTTCTGCTGTAATTAGTCAGTCCAAGGAGGCTCCTTAGTTCCCGCAGAGTTGTGGGGTCTTTCAGTTTCTGAAGTGCTTCCACTTTCTTTTCCTGGGGACAGAGACCCTGAGGAGTAATCTCATGCCCCAAGAAATTAACACGGGTTCTACACCACTGTGCTTTCTGAAAGGAAAGTTTTGCTCCGGCGGCCCTCAACTGCGTCAGAACATAACGGATCTCCGCTATGTGTTCCTCCACAGATGAACTTTTGATGAGGACATCATCTACATAAGCCAGGTTACCCCTCGCACCCAGGTCGGGCATGGCCTTATGTAGGAAACTATTGAACTCATTACCGGATTTAAGGTATCCGAAGGGAGTCCGGGTCCATGTGTACTGCTGGCCCCCAAAGGTAAAAGCCAGTTTGTATTGGTCCTCCCTACTGACCGGCACGGTCCAGTATCCATTGGTCAGGTCTATTGCAGTGAATACCTGTGACCCCTGGATCTGGGCCAGCCCTTGGTCAATGTAGGGCAGAGGCCATCGGGAAGTATGGACCCGTTTGTTGAGCTCCCTGAGGTCGGCGCAGAGTCTCCACTGGCCGTTTGGCTTTAATATTCCCAGCACCGGATTATTGAAGGTGCTGTGGACTGGACGGATTATTCCCCGGGACTCAAGGTTCTTAATTATTTCAGTAAGGGACTCCATTGATGCGAGAGGCAAGCGATATTGCTTCACAAACACAGGAGTCATGCCAGGGTCCGTGGGGATTGTTGTTGTGTGGATGTCAGTGCGACCACAGTCATATGAGTCTACCGCAAAGAGATCTTGGAAATCCAAGAAAACTTGTTTCAACTTTTGCTTTTGTTCCAGAGTCACACAGTCATCAGCTAGGTTGACTCTCTTCCACCATCTGCCTGAAGCCTGGAAAGACTTCTGGTTTGGCTATCTCAGCGGCCTCCTCCAGCTGGGTGGAGAAGTCCCTGGTCAGAGTGCTGATTTGGACTAGAGGCTTCAGGTGGGAAAGGCAGCCCTCATGGACCTGGAAAATCACCTCATCCCTCCTGAAATCACAAGTCACATCTTCCTTACCATAAGGGCCAGAAGTGTACACCAGGAAGTTCCCCCCATGCCGGGTAAAAATCCTGTCTGGTGTTGTATTGTCATCACTGTCACTGTCAAAGCAGTCCTTGGGGATTGGCCCTAACAGTTCATTACCTAAGTCTATGGAAAAATGTCGGTCATCAACCGCCAATCCAATAATGGTGCCTGCGGCTAGAGTAATACTCTTTAAGTCGCTGTTATCCACCTCTATTGGAATGGTGTCATGTTCTATGTTGACTAATGGAGTTGGGTTTACCCCTAACCCTTGCTGTTGGAGAGAAGCGTTTAGATGTATGTAAGCATCAGGGTTTTTCAAATGTTGTCCTCTTTTAACTTTCACTTCCAGGGAGAATTGTCGGGTCCTTTCTGGGATGGTGACTTCCTCTTTGATCTGAATTTCAACTGCATAAGGTAGCAATTGAGCTGACCTAAATGCTTTTTCTGGATCATCAAAGCCCATGGGATTATCCGCTAATCGGGACCAAGCTTTGAAGTTTATTAGGTCCAAACTAATGGCAAAGCGATTGAGAATGTCACTGCCTAAGTAAAAGGCGGCAGGGACGTCTCGCACGACCCAACAATTATGGACTATGCTCTTGTTGCCAATGGAGATTTTGAGCATACACCTGCTTGGCAGGAGATGTTTGGAATTAGGCGCTTCCAGGTCCATTTCCCATTTGTCTATCAGTTTGAATGTGGGAATGGCTATATCTTTTGGGAGTTGGCGGAACATGGCTTCGCTGATGAAGCTCTTACCGTTGTTCACACACACTCGAGCGAGAACAGAGTCCTTCCCATCATTTAACTGGACAGGGATGAACAACTGCTCTCCAATTTGCTGAATATCAGCCAGGCTCTGAGCTGATTTCACATCTTTCTGGACTATAGGAGTGGGAGTTTCTGATTGTGGATTAGTATAGAATCTCAGAGTGTTTCCTTCCAGCGTGGAGTACCACTTTAGACTGGAAGGAAGGTTGATTTTCAGAAATAGAGAGGACCCTCCATCACCAGTCTGTTGTCCTACTGCTATTACTGTCACGTCTGGAATCTGGTTATTCTGGAAGTGAAATTCTACTTGGTCAGATTTTTGTTAAACCATGTGGCAGGTGCCGTTTAAACTAACATGGTTGACACTCTGTTTTAATTTTATTGGTCGGCTAGTCTGGGTCCAGAGGACCTTGTTTACGCAATCTATTAGGGGTGACAACCTTCTCAGGAGGTCATTCCCTAGTAAACAAGGGGTGCCCTCTGGGGTCACAACTATGACCGGGTGTTTCAACTTATGTCGCCCAATTTTTATGTCCAAATCTACCGTCCCCTCAACGGGAATTTCCTTCCCGTCGAAGTTCTGGAGTTGTCCAGGAAGAGAGGTGAGAGGAATACGATAATTCTCTCCCCTTCCTGCATTCAGTTCGTCAAAGGCCCTTCTGGACAGAAGGGTAGCTTGAGATCCAGTGTCCACCAGTGCCAAAATTGTACCCTGCCCCTGTACTTGTACCGGGGCATAATATCTTCCCTCCTTCTCCTCAAGGGGGCACAGATAATGTACATTTTTGGACAACTGGTGGGCTAATTTTCTGGTTTTGGACATCGCTAGCGAAGAGATTTGGGCAGAATTCTGTGGAGAGCCTTGGGAATCTGAAAGAAAAATTTGGCAACTGGAGATCAGAGTCATTGTGGGTTCCCCTGGCTCCGGTTCCGGGCCGCCCCCCCCTTTTTGGAGGCAGTCACCAGGATGGGTTTGAACCAGGGGATTTTCTTGCTGTTGGTTCTGGGATGAGATGCTGGGCGGCGGTAGCTCAGTCTCCACATCTCCCCAGTCTGGATTTGCATCCCCAGGGACCCATTTTTCTTTGGGAGGAGTTCCCCCCTCTCTGAAGGAGAAGATCCTTTTCCCAGGATCCTCGGAGGATCCCTCTCCCTCAAATTGGAAGATCTGTAACTCCTCCTCAAACTGAGTCTGTTTGGGTCTTTTGTTTCTCCTACCCCCCCTCTGCTCCTTAGGAGGCAGACTTTCCGGGGCAAGAGATTTTGTTTCCGGTTCCTGGGTTTCCAGGGGCTGTTTACAAGTGAGGAAGGAAGCTTCCTCCAAGGCTTTACACCCCCCTTCCCCTTGTGCCTCCTCCCTGGGAACCGGTGAGTTATCGGGGTGCTGCCCCCGTCATTGTTCTGGGGCACCAGGTTCAGAGTTGGGTGCGTTCTGCGCAGGCATGCCGTTCTGAGGGTTCTGCTGCGCCCTCAGTATGTGACCCAGATCCCGCGCCATGTTTTGAACCTGGCGCTCTAACTGGGAAACCCGCTCAGGCTGATACGGGGCCCTGTTTTCTCCCCTGGGCTGATCCCGGGAAGGGTAGCTGTCCCTCCTCTGGTAATACCCCGGGTTGGGAAGATTTGGGTACCCCTCCACCCTTGGCCTCCCCTCTCCCGGATTAGGTTGTCTGGGCTCAGGGAATTGGGGAAAGAAGGATGGATGATTTTGGGGTTGGAAATTGGATGGATACCTGGGGAAAAAGTTCTGCCCAGGGTTTGGAGAATTTCTGCCCTCCTGTGGGAAGTTAGGAGGGAAGTTCCCTGGGTTAGGTGCTTGGCTGGATCCCCCCCCTTGGGCTGGAGGAGTCCACACATAACCCAGGATGGGTCGATTTCCCTTGTAACGGGGACTTACATAATCAGGAGAGCGAGGGACCCCATTTGTGGGGCTGCCTCCTTGGCTCCCTGTCTGTGACTGGCCCGAGGACCTCCTGGGCCTAGCATTATTAGGTGCAGGTAGGTTTTTAGGCCCCCCCATCTCCAAATCCAAAACAGGGGTGACCTTTACCTCTGCCACCTTGGCAGCAGCAGGGGTGCTGTTGGCTTTGGGGTTTTTCTGGGCATTACTTTTGCTATCTACCGGTTTCTGCACCTCATAGATCCGGGTAGCCTGTTCAATGACTCAGTCTAAAGATCTTTTCTCATGAAAATCCCTCACGAGCTGGGTCATTATGTATTTGGGCAAGGCATGAAAAAATGTATTAATGAATTCTCTACTGTCTGTGCGCACCCTTCTGGTGGTCTGCGCAAAAGCACGTTTCAGTTCTTGCACAAATTCTTGTGGGGCCTGATCCTCCCCACATTGCAAATTGTAGGCTGCCTTGCGAGCCTCTTGAGGATTTCTGTGAACAGAAAAATGTTTCAAGATGGCCGCCTTATAGGTGGACCATCTTAAATGATTTTGGTCCTCCAGCCCCGCAAAGAAACTGGAGTATTCCGGGGAGAAGGTCCACTTTACATATTGAATACAGCTTTGGCTGTCCTTCAAATGGAAAGTCTCCATCATTTGCTCAAACAACTCTAAGTGCTCCCAAACAGAATACTTAGCGTTCTTATGGTAAGGCGTGATGACGCTCCTGATCGCCTTAATCTGCTTTAAGGGGTCCTTAAGCAAGGCCCTTTTTGCCTTATTGGCCTTTTTGGTTCGGGTAACCCTTGTCCATTCCTCCTCTGACTCAGAGGCACTGCTCCCAGAGGTTCCTGTCTGCTCTTCCAGGTTTTCCCGGATTCTGCGAGCCTGGGAATGGCTGGCCGAATGTGGGGACCTGGTCTCCTGTGTCCTGCGCAGTTCAGAGGAGTCTTCAGATTCCTCCTTGCTGCCAGGATTTGATGGGTACCCCCCCCACTGACCTAACTGGGCAGAGGTTTTCAGGATGCCCTTAATGGGCCTACTCTCCTGGGGTTCCCCATTAAATTGCACTGTGCTGGGGTGCCCATACCCGGATGCCCGCCCCTCCATACCTGGGTGGTACTGGCCTATGATCCCCATACTTTTGTCTGGATAGTAGTCTGCCATCCCTGTGGCCCGGTGCTCATGTGCGCCAGGGAATATGGGGGTGGCAGAGTCCAGTGACTGAGAGGTATGAGGGCCTCTGGTACTAGGGCTCCTGAGGTTATGCTCCGGAGCTTCCCTTTCCCAGCGAACCTCATCTCTATCCGCCCCTGCTCCCTGTTGCAATGCAAGAGCCTGCATTTGTGCCTTCAGTTCCTCAGTTAAGGCCTTACTAGACTATCAGTCTCTCCTGCATCGCTACCTGTTGCTGGAGCCTATCATTGTGCTGGCAGAGAGCCTCATTCTCTCTCTGTGTTTCCTGATTGGTCCTGGAGCACTGGGCCAGTCTTTGCTGCAGGAGGGTTACCTCCTGAGCTGTGTCCCTATTGGCCTGCTCCTTTCTTGCTAGAGCATCCTCCACCCTCCTGGTGAGCTCTAACAAGTTCTGGTGTTCTTTTTGGAGGTCACCCAGTCCCTGGTGGGCCAGGTGATTTTCTTCCATTTTTCTTTTTAAATGGCAGACTTCCTGGCCTAAGGCGTCTCTTTCCTGACTAAGAGCCTGCATTTGTGCCGCCAGGTCGTCCCTCTGCCTTTGAAAGGCACCAGCTTTCTGGCGTTCTTCATCAAACTCTGCCTGGGTATCCAGGTCTTTCAAAATCAGCTTGTTGCTCTCTACCTTCACTCTATCTAGATGACTTTGCAGGGTGGCTACCTGCTCCGTGCATGCCCTGTTAAAGTCTAATTGTTGCTCCAGCTTTTTCTGGCTCTGCTGTAAGGAGTCCAAACTGTCTTGGTGCTCCTTCTGCAGGGCCAGAAATTTAGTATCCTGGTCAGCCTTTTCCTGTTGCAGTATATCCATGTCCTCTTTTATTTTAATGATATACTGCCTACTGTCATTTTCTGACTCCTGGCTCCTCTGCAGCCTCTGCTCAGAAGAGTCCAGATCAGATTGGGCCTTCTGTAATGCCAGCAGTTGCCTACTCACCAAATCTTGGCCTTCAGCACATTTGTCCTGCATGGCTCCCATATGTAAATATAAATATGCAGCTACCCTGGCAATCTTGTTGTGCTCATCCTTGGCCTTAGAGGACATATATAGTTCACTCAGGGCCACATGTAAGGGACCCTGGTCTCTCCATATATCTGACCCTGTTTCCGTGATTTGGGGTGTGATGGCCTGCAACCAGCCTGTTTGGTCCTGGTGAGTCCACTCACCTCTCACAAATAACTTATGTAAGAAGTGCTCTCTGGCTATTTTCATGTCTACTAAGGTCGTCATTCTAGAGATTGGTCTCTGTCCTGACTTACAGAAGTTTGTATTTTATTTTTGCAAAACAGACCTTTTTCTTAGAGCGTTCCTTTGAGAAGTGCTTTACAGCGTAACACAGCGTGTGCTCCGACCGGATATGTGTATCTGGTCAGCTGGCACGCTGTATTAATCTGCACAAGTGATAGATCTAATCCAAACGTCCGGCACGAGCCCCCAATTTGTAAGAGGATTTAATTCAGCACTACAGCCAAGTCAACGCCTAGTCTAGAATACTGAATGAAAACCCTTATTGATATATCTTTATGTCCAGTTCATGCGTTCTGGATGACTACCCCTATATAACACCCCTCTCTTAGAATCCCCCTGACCCCACTGAGCCAAGAAGTAGTTCTGTTTTGCAAGTTAAAAGGTTTAATTGATAATTTAAACAATAGATATATATATCACACTTTAGAATAAATTAATAATTGAATATCACACTTAATCTGATATGATAAAGATTAACAACAGAGAATCTGGCACTAGCACACTTCTTGATAATCACTAAGGAGTTGACATGAAATGGATAAGATAGCAACAATACTTTTATGGTTTCAAATGGATGCAATGTGGAATGAAATGCAGTAAAGAAAATAACTTGATAGAATTTCAGCAAAGACAATGTAATCACTTTCTTGTACAATTCACCCCCCCTTTTATGCAATGCAAGGAAATGGAAGGAAGGCACACTATTCTCAGAAATGCAATTAAATGTGATTCAGTTAACCCCAGCAAGCTTAGACTACAGAAGTTGTTTTAAACGCAGGCCCAAAATGCTTTTATATGTGCTGGCAATAAAGTGAAAAATATACTAAAATGCTTTTAATTCCCTCTAGGAGGTTTAGGGTGAGTGGTATATGCTTTGAATAAGTTCAGGATCACAAGGATCTAGGGTGTAACTAGCAGGTTAAACGAATTTCTGGCAAATGGAAGGCAAGCAGCAGCAGATTTTTACACGTGAAGAAATTTGCAAATCGCGGTAAAATTCGCGAATGCGTCTGGCGCGATTACAGAGGATCTACAAGGGCTAGCAATATCGTTTTGGGGTCCTAGGAAAGCCTAGGATCTCGGCTTCCAGATGAAAGTTACTGCAAGTCTCTAGCAGAAACGGTCGCGGAGATATGAGCGATTAAATAAAGGTCGTTTTTCAGATTTGAAATTTTAAAGTTGAAAAAGACAAGTGCAGCTTGCAACTAGAAAATGACAAGTGACAGCTTTGCAAATGACAGGTGACAGTTAGGAGACAGTTCTACTTAGATTAAAATAGATTGAATTATATTATTTTAACTAAGAGATTGGTTCTGCACAGTTTTGCTAGGTACTCACACTATATTCTTGAATTAAATGGGCCTTGCCACGGATCTGGTCAGGTTTTAGACTGGACTCTGGTCTCTGCACTTCACAGTGATCTGGGTCAGCTCTCTCTGGTTCTGCTAACAGGTCAGCTCTACTCTGCTGGTCTGGGTCTATGGAGGTAAAGTATGGATTTTCCCGGCAGAGCTTCCAGCTGCAAATGGATTTGAAGGTCCCTATCTGTCCTGTCTCTCTGCTTTTATGTGTTTTTAAAATGGGTGTGTGTGAGTAGCATCACTAGCCAGCCCCTCTCCACTTATCATTGGCCAAGCTTTCATTTCTCCCCTGATTGGGGGAGCTAAGTTGTGTCAGAGTGATGTCATTTTACAGCCTGCAGAAAGTCCACTCCTCCTGTCAACTTGCACACAAATCTAGATTTGAACCAAATACATATTTCATAGCTACACAGTGGTTTGAAATTACATGCACCCATCACATATCACAGGAGGTATCCCCTGTTCCAACTCTGCTCTTCCTGGGGGCTTGCATTCAGAAATGGCAATATTTTGCACTTTTTAACTGGTTTGCAATACCGGACATTACCCCAAATTTACACACATGTGCGCAAGGAGTATGGACATTAGTTGATGAAGTGTCAGATTTTTCACATGCACACATTTTGAGTAATATCCTCTTTTCCGCTAAAACCCCCCTGAACATGCCACCGGTTCTAAAAACCTCTTAAAATGTGGGCAGAAAAACCACAAGAATTATGGTGTCATTTATAAAATTTTCACATGTCCGTACTATGAGTTATCCATCTTTTTAGAGTTATGTTCTGGCCCCAAAGGGGTGTGGTTTTCCACCAGCACAAGGTTGAATTTCTGGTTTTTCCAGTTCTGCCAAGCCAGCTTGCTCTCACAGGCAGTGCTCCTCCCCTTTACTTCCAGGAGGAAGCTACATTTACGACATCTGCAATAAACCATCTGCCTGGGTCAGGACAGGGCTTTGTTCAGAGCTCCTGTATTCTGTGGGGGCTCCCCTTAATTCAATTATCAGAGAGATGGCATATCCTTAGTGTGGCCAGCAAAAGGCAGATAGGCCTGGGAACACAGCTGTGACTCAAGTTTCACTCCTGATGGGGGGTAGTTGCCAGGCAAAATTGGAATCTCTTTAAGCCAGTTTTTAGCTACATGTCATTTCTGTTCCCCAGTTTTCTGCATTCAAATAAAACTAAACATTTTTACATATGCAGCTAGAATGCTGATTCTAAGTTTAAAACTATGACATTTAAACAATTGAAACCTATGTGACACACAAAAGTAGGTCACTCAGTCAATTTAAACATTTAGATTTTTTAGTGTCTTTCAGTCCAAATTTACTTAAACTGCTGAAATCCACAGCTCAGCCAGTCTTGTTATAAACCTTCAAGTCACTTCAGAATATAACTTTACATTGGATCCACCTCTTAAAATGTCTTTCTTTGGCATGTTTTGGGTTCATTTATTCAGTTTTCTACAAAAAGTAAAATCTGGTGTTGTTTTAAAACGCCGGCCTTTGGTAGTGGTGAGTACTGGTACTGCACCCCTTTTTGGGATTTAAGAAAATGAATTCCCAACAGTTATGGGTTTGCTTTTGGCAATCAGCATTGCCACTCCCAATGGTTTCAGACTACTGTGTGGGTAGTCCAATGGTGGTTTTAGGCAGCGTCCTTCTGTGCCCATAACATCGGCAAAAATGAGTGGCAGCCTATTCTTCATGCATTTCCCTGTGCATTTTCTGGGAAGCTCTGGCCATCATGATGTTTTCCATGTCAGTACTGCACAGTTTTGAGGTAGGGCTCGGATGCATGGGTAAATACATCCCACAGTAGTCCTGCCACCATAAGCCTCCTCAGGTGTTACTCACCGCTCCTTAAATAGCTCAGGAAGATAGATAGATGACCTTGGAGACTATATGTACACAGGAATCGATATGCAGCCTCCAACTCCAGCTCCCCTGAGTTCAAGACTCAGGCTTCCTCAAGAGAGGGGCTCTTCTTTACAACGTACCTCTCTGCTGTTTCAATTGGAACAGGCAGATGTGTCAGTTGAATAAAAGAGCGGGGAGAACACCTACCGCCAATACCCAAGCTGCAAAGGAATACAAAGATATTAGACAGTGCTGAGAAACCAAGTAAGCAATCAAGCACAGTATGGGACAGGAAATACCTAGGCAGGGATTGGAGTGGAACTTTCCCCGGAATGGACCTACAAGTAAAGAAGTAAACCCAAATGAGTGAATTAATCTAATGTATTCTTCCTATAGAGAGTTTTAGTCAAAACTACAGACCCGAATTGTGGGACTCTCAAGGGTTAATGATTTCCAGGATTGGAGAAAACGACAGGAAAAAATAATAAACAGGGAAGTTAGTACAGGGAAGTAAACCCGGGGCAGCACGAGGGTCGCGCTAGAACCGGGTTGGTGCAGGATCAGGAGAGCGTCAATATGCACTTTGAAAATAAGTTTGTTGAGTGTTGAGTTCAATAAATGTCCCAAATCCAGTAGAGAGGAAAACCAACAGAGCAGTAGATAAATAATGTACAATAATCAAAGATGGCGCTCGCAGAAATAGAAGAAAATAAACACAGTTGGTTACCTGAAACACAGACTTCCCAAACGAGGGTTGGAGCAACTGGAGTGTTCCGAATAACTGCTGACGAAGGTGTTGCGAAGACAGCAGGAGCAGGGAAGAACAATCCAAGTAACATTCCGTGTCAAATACCAGAAGATCACGACAATGATAAGGGCATAGAGAAGGCAGTCCAAGGGCAGTCTGGGTCAATACCGTAGCGGTCTATGAAGTGTCAACGGAATAGGAGACGTAACAAACCAAAAGTTCGGGCGTGGGTCGGAACCAGGAGATCAAGTTGGGATTTCGTGACAAGATTTCACGAAGGAAAACGGACGTAACCGCAAATAATAAGAAACACTAATTAGCAGCAACAAGCCCGCTGGAAGACGCTAGTTTTAAACCCGTAAGGGGGGCGTGCCTTGTTGTACGTCCTTCACGTACGAGACGTGTCAGCTGACACGGGTTCCGCCGTAGTTTGTACAGACGCCATGGCAACCTAAATGCAACCTATTGGTCACGCCTTGAAACACTTGTGTATAGGCGCGTTACAAATGCCATGTCATATCATTTATCTGCTCCACAAAGGAGCCTGTGAATGGGACGTACACTGCAGGGAAGTTTTTGTCTGCCAAAGTGTAACATCAGGGCTGGGGTAAGTTCCCAGTTGCTTATCTGGTGCTTCTGTGTTGGGGCTTGCAGCCTAAAAAAGAAAAGATTCACATTATACTGTCACAAGAAGGTTTTGTTTAGCAGTCACCCAAAGACATGCCATTCACCATAGGCCTGAGGACTATTATAGTTAAGAACTAGACCAAGTCGTATTTCGGATGACACCTTGTTCGCGGTCATTTGCAGATGTAACACGTGCAGAAGAGCAATGTGAGAATATTGGGTTAGGGACGCCTCTAGAGGTTGCAGTGCTTCACTCAGTAGTCTCTCTCTTGTTAAAAAGCAAAACTCAGCATGCGTCCATATCCCGAGCTAGAAAATACTCTTGAACTCTCAATGTTACTCTGAGAAGATAATGTGGCTTTTTTGGCGGAAACTCTGCAGATTATTTAGCGGAGAGTTTGAGGATTTACCTCCAGCATCATGCTGGAGGAAAATCCTCCACTCCAGGGCCATACTCTTAGTATGGCGGAGCGGGAGCATTGGCAGTAATTCCGTAACTGCCCATTTTGTCCTGCTCCACCATACTTGTAATGAGGGCCTAAGTGTGAGTTAGTCCCTGTTCCTACATCAGATATACATTCCATGCAGACAGGAATACAGGTGAAATGTGTATTGGCCATCAGTAGAAAATAAAATGGTTAGTCTGCATATTGAGTTTTTGAAAGAATGGCCCAAGATAGTAAGATGCTTTTGAGAACCTAGAAGTTCTAATCCGAGCGGTAAAGAAGATAACAGACATATAGAAGAGTTTGCAAGAGTTAGAAGTAGTCTTTAATGAGCAGAAAAAAGCTTTTGATATTGCTCATTGTAGAGCCACTCTATGTAACACTGATGATATAATGTGTGCTATTATTAATCAAGTGTCTGAAAACCCTACATCACCGCAACCATATGCATAGCCGTGTTCTTTTTCTTACTGGCCGGTGTAATTTATGCGGTTGCAGGTGGTGCAGTAACAAGGGATCAATGATTTCAACGCATTGCCCTGCAGATCCATCCGCCACACTTTTATACATCTGTAACTGTCCGTTGTGCTTCAAGAAATAAGTGAAGAATCATACTTTACAGCTCATGAAAGTTTGAAATGTGATCAAATAAAGTCGATATGTGATTAGATTGTAATTGCAAGGTTGAAAGTTGATAGCCCAGTTCCCACAAATATCAATGTATAGAAATGTTGAGAAAGTAGAAAATGAACAAGGCTCTTGCTGTGATAGTTGCACTAGAAGCGCAAACGTGGATTCCGTGAAAGAACACAGACTCAAGTCAATTAAATAAAAAACGAAACATAGGCTAATCAGTGTTACAAAATACAACGAAGAGTGGTTGGGCTGATGAGCTTTCTTCTCAGGTCAAAAATGTATCCAGTGATATCATCCTCTTTCTTCACTGTAGTGCTTAATATTTTTCTTTCACTCCTAGTGGACTTTAGTTAGAACCCCCTTCCCCCACCCAACTATTGAAATGAGGCCATCCTTGACCATTATCAATCAATATAACTTTTATTCGGCACAAAGCCATAAAAGTAGAAACAACACAAAAAATAACATTTCAAAAAGGTTACATTATAAAACAGCATATATATATACCCAAGATGATAAGACAAGTGTATTCAACATCAATGCCTTTAAGCAGATAAATCCTGTTTTACAATGTGTGCCTCAATAACTAAGCACAGTGAATAAATGTGGCCACTCTGTATAGTATATCTGCGTCATCCAATCATTTGCATAGCTCTAGAGCTTCAGAGGTAGCATGTGTTCCTGCTGTCCATAAGAGAGGTTTAAGATGCAGTGCTTTCACACCCAGTGTCTTGGGACAGAAGAAGAGAAAATGTATAACTGTCTCCTCACAAATGCTACAAAGGGGGCCATAGGCCTGAGCTGCTTCCTCCCATGACATTCTGAATTTACCAACTTTAAGTGTGGTCAGTCAAAAATGTATAAACAGGGCACATGCAAATAAGGGGTTGATAAAATCCAGGTATTTTTCAAAATCAAAGACGGATTTGATCCTTAAATAACTGGGGGCCAACTTCAAGTTTCCATATGCTTCCATCATGTTCTACCTGAAATATTTCAATTCTAGGGACATGACTATTTATCTGAGTAAGGCACAGCCATATGTCCTGCTCATTCAGGTCAAACAGGCCTTTTTAACATGAGCAACCTATGGCAGGTTCATGCCACCCTCTAGACTATTTGTGAAGTTATTCCTGAAGGCCACAAGATCCGGTGTCTGTCATAACCGTAGAAATATACAATTGGTTTTGTTGCAACAATAACATCTATAGGGCACAAATTAATATACAAATGCAATAAAGCATTAGGTGTGCCCTGTGATAGCAAAAGGAGAGTAAGAATTTGTTTTCTACAGTGTCCAAATCAGCATACCCCCCAACGTTCTGCCCCTGAAAGGGCAGCAGCTGTGGCCTGTTTCATGTGCTGATCCAAGGCTGGTCTTATTGCCCCTCTGTCATGCCTGTTGAAAAAAGCACAGGTCCCACCACTGAATTTTTATAGTGTAGCTGAAGACTTAGCCAACCGGCTTGTCCAGTATCCATTCTCATGAAAACGTATTCCAAGGTAATTGTAGGACAACTTGCTCCAAAATAGTACACTCAACCCGGACGTCTAATTTCTAACGATTTCCAAACTTGGGCTTCAAAATCAGGGTCTTGGTTTTGTCAGTATTTAGGCTCAACCTTAGATCCCCACAATTCATGAAAGAGGCCAAAAATGATCTCAGCCCCTGTGGGGTAGTGGACAACATCACAGCACTGTATGCAAAAAAGAGGGCGGGATATTTGTTTAGGCTCAATTTTGGGGGATCGTTGCCTTCCGCAAGCAGAGTTTTAATAACCTCCTCTATCTATATTGTAAAGAAGGCATGGTATCAAAGTAAGACAGGCACAAGTGACCACAGTTCAGGGGAGTTTATTGAACTGCACCAAGGGTGTGAAAAATGCCTATCTAAACCGAAATCTAAGATGGGAGCAAGCTACGACCATCAAATAATAATAATACAGTCCTAGGGCAGTCTTGTCAAATAAAAATGGCCTATACTAAAAAACCTATTGTCAATTCTTTACCGCTAAGTTACAAATAGTGTGGGGTAATGTTCACGAAAAAGAAACAAGTGTGCACAAAATGATAAGTCAGGGTGTTCAGGGCATTGGCCTACCATCCCCACGTTTTTAGAACAGGACAAGGCGGTTCACTCGAGCATAGCACACTCTTGGGCTTCTTCGGCACGAGGACACAGTTCCCTTTAACCAACATCAGGCCTTCTGTGCCCAAGTCCCTTACGTTCATCTCTCAATTCAGAGGGCATGATGTACCAAAAACAATTAAAAAAAGTTCCTTTCCAAATGTTCAAGTCAGGCAATTCACTCTTCACCCTGGATCCCCCTCAGCCGGCTCAAATCCTTTTTTATACAATTAGCCTCCGTCAGCCGGGTTCAGACCAATTTCAGTTCGTAGGCATCCCTTAGTCGAGTTCACATTTGCCACATCAATATCTTCTCGGTGACTCACGGTTCATCCCGGATTTCCTCTTCCAGGCTCAGATCCCCTTTCATACAATGAATCTCCCTCAGCCGGGCTCAGACCATTTTCAGTTCATAGTCTATCGAAGACTTTCAAATGTGCACAGGTTTTAGCTTGACCCGCTGCAGGACCACTTCCATTTCACAGTTCAACAATTCTCACACGCTCAGTTGGGTACCAAACAGAGACCTTTGAGTGAGCTCCCACATGGTGCCGGACCACTATCTGGTACCTATTTCGGTTTTATAAAGTACAATCACATACTAATCATCTTTCCTCATACAATGTTGCCACTTGCAACTTTGAGTGTAGCACATTCCGGTCTGCTATCAGTCTCTCCGACTCACCGCCTGTGCTGAATTCACTGGTGTTTTGTTGTCGGAGCCAAGGACAGTACCACGGCGGCAATCGTTCTCCCCGCCTTGGCTATCAATGCGGGAGACCCGGTCTACCTTCAACACACAATGCACCATTCTTCAGCTGGAATTCGCGGTATTATGCGTCTTTTCCTCAAGGCCGCTTTAAAGTCGCGGTTCTTCCCCGAAAAGGTTATGGTACTTCCGGTCTTGCAGCCCTCTCTGGTCTCGCCGCCTTTCTCCTTGGGTTAAACTGCCATCTCGGGATTGCTGCTTCCTTGTGCTTTTTGCCTCACTCAGAGTATGCTTTCATGCTCCACCTTTTATCTGTGTGGAGAAGTGTGATGGAAGTCATGTGTGTGTAATTATCAGTCATTGCCTAACCCGTGTGTTGGGACATGTCAGGTATACAGCTCTGGTGTTAGTCCGTTGTCACTCACGATGAACACTCTGTGAGAAAGTGTTGTGTCAGGAAAGGGGTGGGAGGTGAGCTTCTCGGTAGCCTACTTGGTAGGATGAGGAAAAGGTGTTACAGGGAAGGGGATACTGCATCTCACCCTTCAGTGTCCCACTATTACTCCCTAAAGATCCCTCATCCAGGTGATCATCCTAGGAACTGGATCCAATAGCGATGGCCATGTCCTGGGGACCTGGATGACAGATCCCCCGGGACTAGCGGGTGAGACACCTTCAGGTTTCTCACAACAAACAAATCAAAAGAGGGGCCAAGACACAGCCCTGGCTTAGCCCTTTGGTGAAATCGAATTGTGCGGTAACCTCTACACCTAAAACCACTCGGACAACTGCCTTGTTTTTCTTAAACAATGATTGAGTGAAGGAAATTAAGCATTGTGGCATATTTCTTTTAACCAACACTTGGCAAAGGAGAACCTGTGGGGCGCTGTTAAACGCCATCCTAAGGTCCATAAAAGTAGCATACAATCTCATTTTTCTTAGAACAGTGCACTTTTGGATGAGAACAAAAAGGCAAAAACTCTGATCTACAGTACCCTTACCACACTGAAAGCCAACCTGAAGTGTGCTGATTATCTAATCTTCTGTGACCCAAGACTGGATAAGCTTTAAAACCACTTTAGCAAAAACTTTGCCTCAGCTATCCAACTAGGATATAGGGCAGTGATTTGCTGGATGCTACTTTCCTCCCTTTTTATAACCAGGCACCATTTCTGCAAGCCGTCAAGAATCGAGGACAGAAATAGTATTAACATACGCTTTCAAAAGTTTCCAGGGAACCAGGGCCCAAACAAATAGTCCAATTTTGTAGATGTCTATCTGCACTTTATCGGGTCATGCTACCTTGCCTGCCTTCTGTGATTTAATGGCAGTAACCACGTCTTCTAAACTAAACCGTGGTCCTCACTCAACAGCCAAAGGTGGTGTATAAGCATTCCCTAAAGCTTCTAAATCCCATCCCCCTCCATATAATGCAGAAGAATGATCAGCCACGCCTTTGCGATTGTAATACTCACTCTGCATGTCGATAGCATTCATCTCCAGAAGGCGGCACCATCCACGGCAATTGCAAGGCAGTCCCATTTGGACTCAAGGTAACTTTCTTTTTTATCGCTTTGGTGGTTTTCTTGTACTGAGACCGTATTGTACATAATCGGTCTCTATCAACTAGTGGTCCCTGTTCCATGGCAGCCGCCAGTGCTCGTTTTGCAGAAATACATTCCTGGTCATACCACACAACCTTGGACAATGCCTTCTGTTTAACTTAATAATAATAATAATAATAATAATAATAATAATAATAATAATTTAGCATTTATATAGCGCTACGAACCCTCAGGTATCTGAGCGCTGCTTATTATTACCCACGGTGTGTGGTGCTCATTTATCGACCTCGGAAGGATGAAAGGCTGAGTTTGGCCCTGCCGGGGTTCGAACCTGCGTTAGCAAGCTCTGCACGGATGTCAAAGCGAGCGCTCTACTCGCTGTGCCACTTGACCGGCTACTTGATTTCTAGAATGAGTTACAAAAGAGAAAATGTCTTCAATTTCTTTCCCAAAGTCTTGGATAACCTCAGTGTCATGTGCTCCATTAAAGCAAATGTTCTCTATGTGATGGAGCACTGACTCATAAAGGTGAGGTCTTAAGCCACTCTGCTCTAGTTTTATCATTTAATGCCCCTACGGCTGTGACCAGTTACAGTTAAGGCCTGATTTGGTGCGTGATGTTCTTGGGACAAGATGGGTAGGGACCCTAACTTAAGAGTGACTGTTGACAGTCTATTGTCACCATCATGGTGATTCAGGATCTCAAATTTAGGAACTTTCATCCAAGCCCCAGCTGATATGAAGATATAGTCGATCAGTGATGAACTCCAGGGTGCCATGTACGTATTGCCAACAGGATGATTGCTAATAGAACGCCCATTACAGGCTCTTAACTCCTTGTATAAGATCCGGATGATATTGATTGCCAATGTATGGCCTTTCTTAGGACGAGAGGCTAATAAAGGGAGATATCCCCAGCCTCGTCTTGGTTATCCCAAATCCCCTCAAGTTCCATCAGTGGTTGCAATTGCATATTGAAGTCCCCTGCGACAACTGTAAATGTATTGTTCAAACTGGAACCTTCCCATAACATGATCAGTTCATATATTTCTGTGATAGCTAATACAGAGTTGGGCTTGACCATTATGAACTGTAATGCCCATGTGAGCAAAAACTGCTGACTGAACTTTCTGCCTGCGGGCACTGGAGCAAGGACACTCAACTGAGACCAATGGATCCCGCTGGTACAAATAAGCCAGTACAATGAGCCTCTTCATGGGGGCAGATGTCACATGGGTGGAGGAACTATGCCCCTCGCCCCAGAAGATCTGAAGTAAACATAAGCAGCCATGTTCGCCGGGAAGTGGATTGTCACATGGCATCTCTCGGCAGACATTGGACACAGACTATAATTTGGGACAAATAATTGCAAAGTTTTAGGAGGGAGGAAAGAATACCATGCCAGAAGGCCTAGTAAGAGCGTATAATAACTTATAAGAAATGACCCCTGAACAGTGTAAAAGTGGCAGAACTGGAAGGTGGGGCATGTTAGTTGGTTGGGCAAAAGTTAACGGCTAGGATGCGGTCTGTTTACCGTTTAAGCAAACTAACACATCCTTTAGCTTAACCGAAACAAAATCCTAAAGATAAGACTTTTTCTGACGTTCACATTGGTTACTAATATGCAGTTTATTTCTCACTATGCGGTTCTCAAATGTATCTAAATTTTCAAACATTTAAAATTGTAGTGATCAAAATCAGAATAAAAGATACAGAAAAGATTGTGGTTAGGGGCTGTCCACTGATACAGCAGAACTAGTTTTTTTCCTAACAAAAACAACCAGATAAAATAAACTGACCTATGAGAGTGAAAGGAAAGCATAACGTTAGGAGGGCAGCCTTTTCTAACTGACAACTGTGTAGGGGAGTTAGTGAGTGACGGAGTATCATGCTGAGTGTAGTGCAGGGCATTATGGACTACTTCCATATGGGTGTGCCATCATACCTTAAAGAGCTTCCTTAAAACTCCTGTACCTCAAAAGAAGCGCTGGTTTGGGACAACCATTAAGCAAGCAACCAAAACAGGTTTCCAAAAATGATAAGATGCAGCAAGATCATTACGTATGGAAAAACAGTAGCAGCACAGGCTATTTATACTCTCCTATGACATGTTCTCCAAAGATGATGTTCGGATACCGTATGAAATGCAATATTCTGGCCAATTGCCATTTCTAAACATGGTTCATAATCACTCTGCTGTGGTAGTGTGTTGCGCTTCTGTAATGAGACTAAAAATGTCACTAGCACTAAACTTCTAACTGTATGTATTAACGTCTTTCAAAACACAACATTTAGTTTTAAGTTTGCCAACATCTGCAGTCAAAAAATGCCTTTGCACTTTTTCCACTGCTATTTTGTTTTTCAGGTTAAAGGTGCCCATTATCCAGTACCTGAGGTACTTGTAGAGTGGGCACTCACCATTTTAAATTCTTCTCATGAAGAAAACGTTTCCATTAAATTGGTTTTAAATCTTGTCAGCTCCATGATGGTGAATGCTGTAACATTTTCAAATGTACTAGAGTTTTGTAAGGATATGGTCACTTTACAATTTGTTATTTTTAAACAAATTATATAAAATACAAAATTGTTATAAGTGCAATGTTGCACGTGAGTCACCTAACACTCCTGCAAATGCCATAACCCTCGGACACTTATACAACACACGCCTAAACGCAAATAAATGATTACGAGTCCAGTAAAATGCTAAAAACATGTTTATTTATATAGCGTGCGGTTTAAAGGAAATTCCCAAATTGCGATAACAAACATGAAAATATTAGCAGTACAGTGAATAAAAATGTATTCTAGATAAAATATACAAGGAATGAATTCTTCTCTCACGCAATTGGGAATTTATACATTAAGTATTTTGATTTGAAATGGTCAAAAAAATTACACCTATAAATGTAAACAATTATTATCACTCTATTCAGATAGTAGGCATAAAATCAAAGGGGATACATCTTTCCTCTCTGAAAAACAGATTAACCATCACAAAATATAAAATACATTTTCTTTCAATTGCATTCCACAATAATTTGTTCAAAGTTACATCAGATCACTCAATAGTGTGTGTTTTAAGCCGATTGGTAGTTAAGTTAGCTGCTACACAAATACCATCAGTGCATTGTTTCAGTATAGATCATGTAAGTTACATGTGATGTCGTATATATATATTACACCAGACTGAGCTCATGAGTGCACACAAACACACGCAAAGGGTAGCATGTGCCCTTTTTTAGCACTAACAATGTCTGAGTGTACAGATAGGCTGCCACACTATACATAAAATGGAGTACATAGGGGGCATTAAGGTGAAAATGATGAGGCGGTTGTTCAGTTTATAAATTATGCAATTATTGGCTGTAAAAAAGGAAAATAAAAATATCACATGCTACTACTCTAGATCTACTTTAAAAAAAACGCAAACCATTCCCCTTTGTACGTTTTTGGAATGTAAACACTGCAAAGCGTGTACAGCAGTGTAAAGATGCACTGTGCTTCCCACATAATTCCACCCAAAGATTACAAATATCATAAATACATTAGATTGCAGTGGACATTGGCAGCTGGTGTTCCGTCAGTATTAGTCAACGTTTGCGCCAAGTTCAGAGAAATCCAAGGTAAAAAAAAAGGCACTGGCCAGAGTCTCTGCTGGATACTGTGAGCATGAAGTGTTCATCAATGGCAGAAGGTTGTAGTCCACTGTTGAAGTACCAACCTTCTCTTTGTGGATATGGGACATGCAAGTTCCATTTCAAAGACAAAAGAAGTCCAACAGAAACAAATAACACAAAAGAAGACTGCTGAAATGCTCGGGGCTCAATTCTCTCTAATAAATGTTCTAAAAACCCTCTCTGGTATGTAAAAATATAAATGTGCAAGGTCCATGAAACCTGGATGTTTACACCTGTGAAGTGGAAAGTTCAACAGTATACTTCAACAGCATTTTGTTTAACACTATATTTATTCTCATCTGCATTACTATACACATGATATAGGAACAGAAGGGGCAGTAAGTAGCTCTAAATTGCCATTTAAGCGCCTCAATGTTCACTGCTGTAAAATCCAATGCAAACAATTTTAACGACTAATGTATTCCCGTTTGCTGCCAGAAAATACCAATTGATTCTTTCTTTTAATTGGGGATTTGTACATAATCTAGACAACGTGTTGTTGGAATTGATTTTGTGTGATAAGGAGAATCAAAGTTCCATGAAGTAGACACTCAAGTGTCCATTTTGTCCACGTCGTGCAATCATGATGGACATATGGGTTTAATGAGAATAGGTCCAAGTTGTGAAGTAGTAAAACTGATCAAACAAATGCCTGGACTCTCAATAGAGAAAATCTCAATAAGTGAAATTCGATTCAAACATCCCGGCAAAGATAAGAGTATTGTGCAAAGCAGGGAATGCACCTTTAAGTAACAACTTAAAGAGATGCAATTGGATACAATCATTGTATTGGCCATCTATGGAATAATTACCATTGAAAGCAATTGCCCTCAAGAGGCTGGGTCCTTACTAAACGACAGACCAATTCAGTTTGAAATTACACAGATGAAATTGTGAATAACCATTGTTGTTTTGAAGTATACTATTTAGGGCCTAATTTAGAGTTGGGTTGAGTAGAGAATACCACCGGACGTTACCTCCTTCAGTAGGACTTCTGAAAATAAGCCCAGTTCAGAGTTTACCACTGGCGGAGGTGAAATCTCTGGCAACCTTCACATTTTCTTTAATACGTGAAAGGATTTATTGTGACACTTGTATGAATTACATGGGTAAGGTGGTGAAAGGGGTGCTTCAGAGCTGGCCATCTTCTCATCCCTTAAAATGGCACCAATCTACAACCTTGTTTACTGTATTGAAGGAAACTGCCTGGGCTCCCATTCTGTACAGTTAGAAAAGTCAAGAAAATATCTTGGGCCATTCTGGAACTTTAACCACCACTTATGAGGTGGAGGTAAAAGTAGACAGATTTTGTCACCTAGAACATCGCCGGCAGTATTTGACCCAACCTGAATTGGGTAGATGGTAAAATCTAACATTGTTTGGCAAATACCACCACATTTACTGTTACCACCAGACTCTAAATGAGGCCCCAAGTCACGATATATTTTGAAGGCATTTGAGTCTCTATGTACACCATGTGAAATCAGACTGTGTCGTACTTTTTTGGGCACATGGTTAAAAAATGTACATGGCTATCTACTGATATACATTTTGTGGTTAGGCCCATTTTAGTTTGGTTTCTTTACTCACTAATCAGAGTGTATATTATGTATTTGGTGATTACACTTGCTGATTGCACGTGGACTAGAAGAATACGTGTATCTAAAACATCATTTTGAATGTGGTAATTTTACAGTCCTCATTTTAAGCCAGGTACATGCACATTTTCTGTGATAGGACAATGCATATAAAAATATGTGTTCTAAATGTCACTTATAAAACAAGGGGTGTGCACAGGGCTATGTGTGGCGATCTAGTGATATCAGATAATTAACATTATTTTTTTCACAAAACATTTTTATGAGGAGTCAAAAGAACAGATATGTATTGACATAAATCCGGTCACAAAGTAATCCAAATTGACTTGTTGCTGCGTATGGATTTATACTGCATATCGATCAGATGTAAAATATATTCTATTCAAACAAACTACTTTTTTACAAAGGATTTGTACATCCAATTTATGGTTTGTACTACACCTCTCCACTTGTTATTTCTTAGTGCTACTTTATGAATTGGCACGTGATATATGGCAGATACAATCTTTTAAAGTAACTGGCACCTACACCCTTTGGTTAGCAATTACATGTTCTTCACAGGTTCTTAGAAATGTTTCATACTAAAACTTCAAAAGATTTTCTGGTGTCTTCATATTATCGTGGGATAAATAAATCAGACTGAAGGTAATCTTTGCAATATTATCATTGCCATTTTTCCAGTTTTATGTTACAGTATACATTATACCCAGATTTTCTGTTTAGCGTAAACATAACATTGTGCTTGCGATGCAAATCTAGCCAATCATGGGGGTGCTAAAAGTGCTGACCAGCAACTACTTCAGCCTTTTTTTCCTGCATTATAAGGTTTGCTGTGGGTGTGCCATATATTCAGAATTCCTAGCATACATCTATGCTCTGACACTTGGAAATCCTCAAACTGTGGATCGGATTACAAATAAGAATTTGTCCAAAAAGAGTGTGTTGCTGTGATGGCATAAAACTAAGGAATCATACTAAAAATACTTTTTCCCAGGTCACCAAATTAGGTCCCTTGATATTTTGTGTGGATTAATCACCAATACATTCAAAAGAGTGGTCACTCTGAACTTAATGACCAATGAGTAAAAATGAATTTATGGACATGTTTGTCAGTATACCCATCATTCTATGTACTCACACACAGAATGTCATTACATGTGTAGGTTCCCATCTGATAGCTCATATAACGTGCAGCAGGAAGTGGTTTCTTACCAGCCTAACTATATGCCATTTCTGGAAACTATCAATAGATTGTCAAGATATTGTTTTCAAATAAGAGTACGGTGACAACGAGTGGGATGGAAAGGTATTGGTGGAAGGGGGTTGATGAACCTTAAACGTAGGATCATTCTTCTAGTATGACTGGTACATGTTTTACCGCAAAATGCATGGGGGGGTCACAGATGTTGTATAATATCTTCAATTCACACCAATTAATAAAGAGACTGAGGGGAAAGACAATTTTGAGCCCCCACACTATGAGGCCTTATTTCATGGCTGCTGTGCCCTTCTCAGTGGCACTTTACTAAATGTGTACCACGAGGAATGATAAAACAGGCTACAGAAGATGTGACCACTATAGTAAGAAAGTATATTGTAAATCATACAATGCACATTTACCATTTTCCTCAAGCAAGGAGGGTCTACTACTTATGCACGATTTAATATAAAGGGTTTAATATGAAATCCTTGTTGAAAAAGTGACAGTTCCTAACGTTATTAAAAGTGGAAACCTAGTCACTAACACCATCCTTTGGCCTAAAGTAAAAAAAGAAAGAAAACATTTTTAATTGAATGAGAACTATATGAACTAGAGATTTCTTTTTATACGTTATCCCACTGTGCAAGCAATAATGTACAGACCAGAAAAATAAATATGTACAAAGACACACAAAATCTTCATTTTGTGGGACAACCTGAGCTTCTTCTAAAATAGTTTACCCAAGATAAATGAGAATTAAAAAGTGTGACGCAACTATATGAAGTTTCCCTTCTTCATGTTTCTAATTTATAAAAAAGAAAAATATGTACATCTATTTAAAATGATTACAATTATTGCTTTGTTTCATCCTAACAAAATATTTAAAGAGTCTAATGAGGCAACTGTGCCATGTTGCAACAAACAACCCCACTTATGAAATTAACGATGTATATTTTGTTCAACTGAAACGCGTGTCTTAATTTTGCTGATCAGTGTCTGCTAATATTGCTGATAAGTGTTCCTAAGAAGTACCATCTAAAACCAAAACATATTTTACAAAAATGTGTTTTTTGTTTTCTTATGGCAGTAAACATTTTGTTCTTTCACTCAATTTCCAGGACACAAAGAACTTTACACACTGAAATACAATTTTGTAAGCGGACAAATATGATAATTCCACTTTTAAATTTAGATTATCATAAACAAATACAAATTTAGCTTTAAACTTGACATGCCATGTGCAAGCTGCATTTTCAAGTTACTGGAAAGCTCTGAACTGTGTGGAAATGTACTGTAGGTCCTCCTCACGTGTGTGTGTGAACATGGTGTCTGAATACTTGCCCCAAGTCAGAAAATACAAGACGTGGCCTTTTCATGTGACGCACACGCAGCCGTAGTCTCAACTTCAAGTATGAGTTGTATAGTTCTAAAGTGACGATTCTCCCATACAGGACAATATACAACTTTGTAGAGTACGAACAATAAGCAGCTTTTCCCACAAAAATAGGAAGGCACCATGCACATAGCGAACGAGGCAGAAAGCAAACGGCAGCAGGACGTTGATTTTTAGGTTTGATTGAGTTAAGGCTTGTGTTAAACGGTCGGCTCTGTATGTCAAATAAAGAATCTGAAATGAAATAAGGTACAAAGTTACATATGTCATACTTGCAAACCTATCGACATTTGAGATGGAACAATGTGTTTTATATATATGTATACATACACACATTTAATTAGTAAGACACCAAATGCTAAAACAATGCTATAAGGGGCATGCAAGAATATTCACTAAAAGTCTGTGGAGAAAAGGGCGAGAAGGAGGAACAGTCATCAAGTAATTCAAATGTAGGTTTGCTTTAGGAGGTCATATCAGTGCTCGTTTGAACTGCCTATAGCTTTGAAATTGTTCAAGTTCCCAAGGTACGTTGATCCATGGAGGGTTCCTTGGAGGTAGATCAGTGCATTTCCTTTTGATCTTTGGTTTAAATCTTTGTTCGAGAGTGGATATTAGTTGTCTCTAAGGTTGGTAAAGTGGAGCAAGTTAGTCACTTTGTCAGATATTTTTCCATTAGGCAGCCTTGAATTGGTGCCTATTGTCGACTGTGAGCAAGCAAAACTGTTTCTGAGATGGCTGATGTTGTCACTTCTTTTTTTAGATCGAAGGATATTTACGGGGTAATTCATGGATTATTTGTGCCGAGAAAAACCGGATTTGTGCGCCATTCTGCCCTCAAATCTCCGTTTGACAAATGGGGATTTGCGGGCAGAATGGCGCACAAATCCTGTTTTTTTCGGCGCAAATAATCCATGAATTACCCCCCCTTTATCTGCTCTGTGCAGCTGTTTGGTGGGAGGATTTTGGCAAGCCGAGGTTGATCACTTTACAAAAGTCAAGTCTGCTCAGGACCATTGCTTGAATTCAGATGTAGTTTGCATTGAAGACAGAGAAAAGGGGTGATTTATTTTAATTAGTGGTGCTTAAGGTGACCATTACAAAAAAATGTAGTAATCTGATGTAAGGACAACAGAAAAAAAAAATATATATATATATATATATATATATATATATATATATATGTATATATATATGTATGTATATATATATATAAACCCACACACACACGGGATACATTACTCACTGTAATGGTATTACTGAAGCTTGTATCTGCTTAGATTCCCATGCTATGCATAGGCCGACATCTAGTGGAAGCTGCAGAGTATTACAGTTGTTTTCCAAACTTGAAAAGAGACGTTGACAGGGCATGCCAGTAATACTATCTCTAGTGTGCTGTACACTGTACCCATGGTGCTTCACGCGTCGAGGTCCCTTGTTTTGTTTCTGACACGGGGTTGCATGAAGTGTAGCATGAGTACATGTGTAGTAAATCAGATTATGTATCAGATAAAGGCCAGATAAAACCATCTATGCACCTTCTACTCTAAGCGGAGGAAGGGTGGGCGCATGTGAATCTAAGCAGATACAAGCATCAGAAATACAATCACGGTGAGTAATGTATCCCTTCTGAGGCTTGTGGAATCTGCTTCGATGACATGCTATGCATAGATTAGCGAGCAGTGTTTGGAGAAGGTGGTGGGTTGTGAGAAGGTACAGCAGCAAATATATGTTTTAGCACCTCTTCTCCCACCTGAGAATCTGCTTTAGAGGGAGTGCCAATGCAGTAGTGCCGAGTGAAGGTATGTACTGAGCTCCATGTAGCTGCTTTGCAAATGGCGTCCGGTTGGACGTTTGCGATAAAAGCCAAAGTTGCTCCTGTACTTTTAGTGGAGTGAGCTCTTGGTGTTAAAGGCAGTTTTTTGTTTGATAGAGAGTAGCAGAGCTGTATGCATCGGACTATCCATCTGGAGATGGATTTTGGAAATGGGGTCTCCTTCTCTGCCTGGAGCTACGGAGACTCACAGTTGGTTTGTTTTCCTTAGCGGTCTGGTTTTGTCTACACAGTAGAGGACTGCCCTCCTTAAATCTAATGTATGGTAGTTTTTTCTCTAAAGAAAGCCGGTAGCTCAATGGCCTGATTGACATGGAACTTTGAAATGAATTTAGATGAATCCTAGTGTGTTTTCTTAATACCAATGTGTCTTTATGGATCACAAAGAAAGGGTTTTGGACTGACAAAGCTTGCAGTTCGTTGACTTTTCTTATGGAGGTGATAGCCACCAAGAAAGCCGTTTTATACGTGAGATGTTTAAGGCTTGACTTATGCATAGGCTCTAAGAGGGGTCCCATGAGCTTTGCAAGTACTACATTGAGGTCCCAGCCTGGAGGCAGGTTTGAAATAGGAGGGTCGAGTCTCTTTACTCCCTCCATGAATGCCTTAATGACAGGTATTTTCCACCATGACACCTTACTCTGGGAGGTGGTGTATGCGATAGAGCCACTATGTGAACCTTTATTGAGTTAAAAACGTACCCCGAGTCTAATAAGTGAAACATGTAATGAAGAATGTGTGATGGAGTACATTCTATCCGGTTTATTTGTTTTGACTGGTGCCAAGTTACAAATCTTCACCACTTGTCAAAATAACAGTGTCTGGTGTTTGGTTTACGTGCCTCCTTGAGGATTTCCATACACCATTGAGGTAGATTTGGATGTCGAAACTCTATGACTTCAGGAGCCAAGCTGCCAAGTTCAAAGAGTGAGGTTGAGGGTATAGTGTTGTTCCCCCGTGCTGGGAGAGCAAGTTGAACAGGCAGGGGAGTTTGATAGGGTCGCACATCGCCAGTTTGCGCAGTCGTCGATTCGGTTGTCTCGCCCACATAGTAGCAACTAGGATTAATGTCATCTGTTCCTTGTGAATCTTATTCACCACTTTGCTCATGAGTGGAGTTGGGGGGAAAAGTGTAGGCGAATTTCCCTGACCACCTTATCCACAGGGCGTTCCCCTTGGAGTCGTATTGGGGAAACCTGGATGTGACGTCTGGGCATTGTTTTTTTTCTCTTGTTGTGAACAAGTCTAGTGAGGGGGAGCCCCATTGTGTAAAAATGATCTGCAACATTTTTGTTGAGCTGCCACTCATGCTCTTCTGGTAGAGGGTCTCTTCTTACGGAGTCCGCTAGAGTGTTGCGTTCCCCTGGAACATGTTGGGAAGTTAGGAAAATGCCCCGTTTGTGTGCCCATTTCCATACTTTCTGCGCTAGCCTGGACAGATTAGAAAAATGTGTGCCCCCCTGCTTGTTTATATAGAACATGGCAGTGGTGCTGTCTGTGAGATTTTGAACCGATGGATTTGGGAGATGTGCCTCAAAGGCTTGGAGCACTTTCAGTACTGCTAGAAGTTCCAGTAGGTTGATGTGGTTCTGTGCTGTGACTTGAGTCCACAGACCACTGTTTCGCCAACCACTGATGCATTGGGCGCATGCGCAATTGTGCGTGTGGGACCAGGTAAATGCATGATGCCATCATTTCGAGCAAGTGCATTGCTTTGCGTACCATTATATGGTGACCGGCTAGATACTGAGGTAGTTGCAGCAGTATGTTTTATACTCTTTCCTTTGATGGAAAGACTAGACCTTCTGTTTTTACGACAGCCCCTAAGAACTGTTTGGTACAAGGCTTGATTTTTTCTCGTTGATAGAGAACCCCAATTGGAAAAGAAGGTTGATCGTTTGTAGGGTATTTAGCTTGCAAATTTGGGGGGTTTCCCCTGTGACCAGCCAGTCGTCCAGGTAAGGGTACACTAGGATTGATTCCCTGTGTACGGTGGGCCGGCACCACCGCCAGTACCTCAGTGAATACCCTTGGAGCAGATGCTATGCCGAAGGGTAGCACCTTGAATTGGTAGTGCTGGTTTGCTATCTTGAAACGCAAGCATTTTCTGTGCGCTGGGATCATTGAAATATGAAAATAAGCATCTTTCACATCCAAGGTTGCCATGTAGTCCCCCCGATTTACTTCTTGTAGAGTCGTCATGCAGAATTTTTGTGGCTTGACATAAGTGTTTACAGGACAAAAACCTAATACAGGGCGCATTGTGAGATCTTTTTTAGGCGTAAGGAATTGCGTTGAATAGATATCCTTTTTTACCTAGTTCACCGGAACGATGTCGACGGCGTCCTTTAATAGCAGCGCTGCCACCTCTTCCAGTAGGATGCACTTCTTTTGACATTGTTTTTTGTCTTGGGGGATGGTACGTGAGATGCTGTAGCAGCTCTATACAAAAACCCCCGCTACGGTTGAAAGCACCCACTTGTCGGAGGTGATTCCCTCCCATACGTGGGTAAAGTGTGTTATGCATCCTCCTACTGGAGTGGCATGGGAGGGTAACCTGTAGCGGGTGGTCATTGTTTTGGGGGGGTGGAGCCGCCTCTGGAAGAGGAGGATCTGCCCTTGCCGCGTGATCTTCTCTGGCCTCTCTGAAACCTTGTGAGGACTGGCCCTGTGGTGAGCCCCGGGATGAGCACTGACCCTGGTTGTACCAAGACCCCCTTTGTGAATTGTGTCCCCTAAAGCAACGAAAATTATAGCCTCCCCACTGACCGGAGGGTTTATTGGTAAGTTGGGCCAGTGACTTTAAAGTGTCGTATTCTTCTTTGGCACTTTGGAGGGCGTCTTTCACTGCCTTGCCGAACAAGACATTTGGATCTATCGGCATGTTGAGAAGAGTATGGGTGAAGATGCAAACCTTGTTTTTTAATGGCCCTGGAGAATGGTTTTAACCCTTAGTTTCCTGTTTTTCAGTTGAGCAACTCTTGGTTGGTGTTCACACGTAAGGTTTATTAATTGGTAAGTATCCAATTGGCGTAGCATGGGCGCTAGATGTATGTAAGAAAGAAGCTAACAAGTGTTTCGACCCAAGTCTTTATCAAGGCAGAGGACAAAGGTTGGTGGTCCTTATAAGGACATCTGGGCCTTGGGCGTTCGGGGTGGTGTCCGTTCTGCTGGACGGCTGGATAGCCAATCTGGTAGTTAATCGGGGTGAATCCCGTCATTCGGCAGTGTGCGCTCCAAGTTGGAGAACGGACACCGCCCAAATACCCTTATAAGGAGCACCCACCATTGCCCTCCACCTTGATAAAGACTTAGGTCGAAACACATGTTGCCTTCTTTCTTCCATGCACCTAGCGCCCATGCTAGGCCAATTGGATACTTACGAACTAATAAACCTTACATGTGAACACCAACCAAGGAGTTGCTAACTTCTTTCAAACTGAAAAACAGGAAACTAAGGGTTAAAACCATTCTCCAGTGCCATTAACAAACAAGGTTTGCATCTTCACCCATACTTGATACCACAGGGAACCTTTTGAGTTTTTTTCCCTAGACAATCCATGTTACAGGCTGCAGGACATATCAGATCTATCAACTCAACCAACTAATTGCGCAGGGGACCATCAGTTCTTCAGAACTTCCTCCAAACCTTACCATGTTGAGAAGAGTAGCCTGTGTCTCAAGCTTAAAGCCAGACTGGCGTAGCCATGGTGGCATTTGATAAGCGTGCCTTCAGCAATTTTTCTAGCCACACTATCAGCTGCAGCTAGCTTATTTTTTTAGAATGCAGTTAGCAACAGCATTCCCTTCCGCCACGGCCGAGACAGAGGTGGGATTTAAGGGGCTCTGGGGCTGAGGCCATTCATTCGGCTACTTGATCCCACTTGTGGCAGTTATAACTGGCCAGCAAGGTGGTTTTGTCACCTGGTAGTCTGCCGAGGTTGCCCACCGTAGTGACTAACATACCCTTAGTCCATAGTCCCCTTTCCTCCATACTGTATGGGTGTCCCTTCCAAGGGATGGGAGACGGAACCTTTTCCACCAGAAAAAACCTTCTTGCCCTTTAAATTTAGAGGCGCGCGGTGGGTTCGGCACAGGGAGGATGCGCTGCCCTGACTCCGCCCTCTAGCGCCACACCTCAGTCCCCATTGACGCATCCACAATAGATTTAACATTGCCTAATGACACCAGTATTATTAGGGGGGAGGTTGGTGGGACGTATGGAGGAAAGGGGACTATGGACTAAGAGTCCGTTAGTCACTACGGTGAGTAACTCATAATTACTCTTACATCCCGTCCCCTTTCCTCCATACTGTATGGGTGATTACAACTGAATGTAGCTACAGGGTGGAGAGGAGACCCTCTTTAAGCAAATAGGTTCCTGAGAACCGCCTGTCGGAAGGCCGCATCAGATCTAGAGCCGGCATCCAGACAGTAATGTTTACAGAAAGCCGAGGGAGAGGCCAAAGTGGCCGCCCTGCATATGACTTGCCAAGGATCATGGCGCTGGAATGCGATGGCCGTTGCCTAGGCCCTGACTGCGTGGGCATGCATGTTGGCCGGAAGTGGATTGTGCTGGCCCTCGTACGCTTCTTTGATGGCAGAGACCATCCAGCAGGATATGGAAGCCTTAATGGCCTGATAGCCTGGTCTTGAGCCTCCAAAAGTGACAAACAGGGTGTCTGACTTGCGGAAGCCCTTCGTCCTGTCCAAGTAGAATTTTAGGGCACTCCTGACATCCAGGCAGTGCAGCACTCTCTGTGCTTCGTCCTTGGGATCGGGAAAAAACATAGGAAGGACTATTTCCTCATTCAAGTGGAACACAGACGGAATCTTGGGCAGAAATGCTGGCTGCGTCCGCATGACTACCTTGTCCATGTGAAAGGTGGTATACGGTTCAGAGGCGACCAGCGCCTGGATCTCGCTGACTCTGCGAGCCGAGATAAGACCGACTAGGAAGACCATCTTGATGGTGACCAGCCTGATGTCCACGGACACCATTGGTTCGAATGGTTTGTGTGGCAGGGCGCCCAAGTCTATGTTAAGGTCCCACACAGGGTGCGGTCTCTTAACGGGCGGGTTGAGCCTAGCGAGACCCGTCAGATGTTTCTTGATTATAGGATTGGAGGAGGAGAAAATGCCCTCCTCTGAGTTCCTGTAAGTCCCAATGATGACAAGGTATTTGCGGCAGGTGTCCACATGCACGCCTGAATGAGCAAGGTGCGCCGTAAAGGAGACCACGTCGTCCAAAGTGCATGCCAAGGGGCCGATACCCTTGGAGTCTGCCCAGTGACAGAATCTGGTCCATTTGCTTTTGTACTGGACCCGGGTGGCTTTGCTGCTGGCACCCTGTATGATCTCCAGATTGGCCTGTGAGAGGCTAAGGTGCCGAAGTGTTACCTGCTCAGCTACCATGCTGCGAGGGCAAGTTTCCCTGGGGCAGGGTGGATGACTCTTCCCCCCCTGCTGCGTCAGAAGATGTGCTGGGCCGGTCGGAAGGTGAATCGGAGGCACCTCCAAGAGGCTGAGAAGCTCCGAAAACCACTGCCTAGCCGGCCACCATGGAGCTATCAGACTAATGAGGAGTCGTCAGAAAGGCATTGGCTTTCATGCCGGTCCACAGGAGGTGAAATGCGTCGCCCAGAGAACCCGGGCCCTGACCTTGCCAGGATGCGAATTGGGGACACTTCTTATTGTGCCAGGTGACAAAGAGATCCACGTGGGGGTGTCCCCACCTCGTGAAGATCTCCTGAAGAATGAGGTTGTTTAGCTGCCACTCGTAATTGTCTGCTCCCAGCCTGCTGAGCCTGTCCGCTTCCAGGTTGGATTCCCCCCCAGAGGTGGACTGCTGTGAGCTAAATGTCGTTTTCTAGGGCCCATTCCCACATGCTGATCGGCAGTCAGCACAGAGGAGAGGATCTGGTGCCTCCCTACTTGTTGACATAGCACATGCTGGTCGAGTTGTCTGTCTGGATGAGGACAACCTTGCCCCTGAGAAGCGGTAGGAATGCTCTGAGCGCTAGCCAGATGGCGTTCAGCTCCAACCAATTGATGTGGTATTCCTGCTCCTGCCGAGTCCTGGTGCCGTGGACTGAGAGGCCGTCCAGGGTGGCTCCCCAGGCCTCGAGCGAGGAGTCTGTGGTGATGGTGGTCTGCGGGGAGGGCGGCCGAAAGGCCTTGCCCGTCCGTCTGTTGCAGTCCCTGGACCACCATTTTAGGTCCGGGTGGAGAGATGGAGGGACGTTGAGGATCTCTGATTGAGAGCCCCTCTCCTGGTTCCAAGAGGCCGTGAAGTGAGGCTGAATCCTCCTCATCCTTAGTCTTGTGTGCAGAACGGCTAATAGGACCACTGCAAGTAGACCCAGGAGATGTTGGTACCACCATGCCGAGGTCACCTTTCTGCTGAGGAAGTGTGCGGTGGCCCTCTTGATGGCCGAAATGTTGTCCTCCGACAGGAAGACCTTCTCTGAGCATGTGTCCCAGATGAGGCCCAGGAAGGTCAGAGACCGCGTGGGCTGCAGCTGTGTCTTCTTGAGATTGAGCGAGAAGCCCAGATCGTGTAGTGTGTTCATAAGGGCATGGGAAGAGTGGAGAACCGCTTCCGGAGATGTAGCCCCGACAAGCCAGTTGTTGAGGTATGGGTAGATGTGGAGACCCTACAGTCTGAGGAAGGCCGCCATGGCATTCATGAGTCTGGCAGACCCTGGGGGCCGAGTTGAGGCCTAAAGGAAGGACCTTGTATTGAAAATGTTAGCCCATGATCCTCAACCGTAGGAAAGAATGATGGGGCTGCCAAATTGGAACGTGTAGTTACACGGCCTTCAGATCCAGGGAGCACATCTAGTTTCCCTTGTCCAATGTCTCCGCTATAAAAGCTGCCGTAATATCCTCTTGAATTTTTGCAGGGGTAAGGAGAGGTTGAGGGTGGAAAGGTCCAGCACAACTCTCAGGCCCACCTGGTTCTTCTTCCAAATGGCGAAAATGCTGGAGTAAAATCCAAAGCCTCGCTGGGAGCCTGGGACTTCCTCCACCGCCTGGCTCTCTACAAGAGACCGGATCTCCGGGAGTTGCTGTCCCAACCTGTGGGAGTGGAGGGGAGGAGGGAGGAGAGGCTGGGATAGGAAGGCGGTACCCTGTGGATACTACGGATAGGATCCAGGGGTCCACGTAATTCTGGTGCAAGAACTGTGCATGCAGAGCAAGCCTGCCCCCCACCGGAGAAACGTGGACCCAAAGGGGCGTGTCATGCCTCCTTTCCCTCGGAGATTGACGCTAAGGAGGGGGATTGGAAAAAGCCATGACTCTCCCCCTCCCCCTTTTGTTGCTTGCGCCGACTTTGAGACGGCGAGTGGTCCGGCTGCTGGATCTGCGTTCCTGGAAGCCGCAGAACCCTCCATATGTACGACCCCTTTCTGAGCGCTGCTGAGATTGGGTGTACGACTTAGGCATGGTCTTTGTAAGGATGGATAAAGACTTTGCCGTTTGTGAGGCGTTTTTCTTTTTGTCCAGCTCCTCGTCTGTAGAGGAGTGGAAGAGGGCCCCCCTCCCTCAAACGGTAGATCTAGAATGCACTCCTGGACATCCGGGTTGAATTTTGTTGCCTGGAGCCAGGCTGTTCTTCTCATGTCTATGGCAATACAGATGGCCCGGCCTGAGGTATCGATATGAGCCACTGTGGATTCCATGAGGTCATGCGCCACCAGCTTGGCTTCAGCTAGCTTCGTCTTAAAGCGTGATTGGCTCTGGGTGGGGAGTTCCGGGAGGAATTCCGCAATTTCCCCACCATAATCTTTGGTTGGCGGCAGCTAACATGGCATCTGAGTTGGCCTGTCGAAGATGCAAGGGTGCTTTGGAATAGAGTTTCTTGCTGTATGCCTCCAAGGTCTTCTCCTCTTTGTCTAGCAGCACCGCAGAGGAGGAGGCTGAGGATGACTGAGGCTTGGAGTATAGTGATGCAGAAGCGATCGCTGGGGAGTGTGGCTGAGGATGGGCCGAGAGCAAGAGTTTATCACCCTCCATCTGCCTGTACTTGGCGTCCAGGTGTCGATTGATCAGCTGGGCCGAGTGGGGTTTGAGCCAGCCCTTCTTGGCCGGGGAGACTACACCGGTCTGCATAGGAATCTCCGATTTGGCAGAGTGCCGTTGCGTGAGGACAGCCAGAACCCCCTTTGCCGGCTGCTCGACCTCGGGTTGGGGAGGCCCAGGTATTCCGCCAGACCAGCAAGACCTTCGTGGAAGGCCCTGGCTGAGGATGGTGTGTCCGGATCCTCCTCCTCATCAGTATCCTGCGGATCTAGAGGATCCTGTGGAGGAGGAGTAGTTGGCGCCAGAGGCTGGGGTACAGAGTCTGCGGCCAGAGGCTGAGGAGGCGGCGGAGGCTACAGTGGAGCACCCTGTGGAGTCGGCTGGGGAGCCAGAGGAGGTGGCTGTGCCAGGGCCTGGGGTGTCGGCAGAGGCATCTGTGGTGCCTCTAGCATTGCAGGGAGGACTTCCCTGATGGCGTCTTTGATGATAACCCCCATCTGAGGTGACTTCATGAGGCTGAGGAACTTCTCGAAGAGCACCTCCTCACTGGCCAAAGAGGTAGCAGGGGGTGCTGACGGGGTAGCGGGGAGCTGCTGGAGCCGCTGCATACCCTGTCCATATGGATGCAAAGGAAAGCTGCCCTGCGCAAATGAGGGGTAGACTGTAGGCCACGTACCTGGTTGAGGCCAGTCGCACCTGGACACTCGTTCTTCGCCGAATTCATGAAATGGCGTCGGACGGGTGCCTCTTTCTGGCGCAGCGGGCATTTTGTCGAGCTGCCTGCCACGTGCCTGCGACATGGTGATCGGCCCACCCGCCCGGCCAAGACTCTTGCGTGTGGATCACGAGGCCTACTCTGCTCCCCGGGGCTCGGCCCGGTATGTGTGACACCCTCGACTTGGGGGTCGGTAGAGCTGCGTTTAGGTGCCACCTCAGGACATATTGCCGGTATTAGGGCGTAGCCCCTCGGCCATGGTGCCGGTAAAAGGGCATCATCCCCCCGCGCAACCAGACTCGATAGATGCTGTCCGTCCCTCTCCTCCCAGCCACCCTGTACAGCTGTACCCCTCATCTGTGCCCCTTTGTATCCTACCCCACACTGTACATCTGTTGTTACCTCTGTAAAGCACTCTGTTGTGGATCTGTATTGTTTCATGCCTCTGTAAAGTGATCCATTGTTCTCAAAGCTAGATACACGCTCAATAAATACAATATTAATAATATTAACCCTTGCCCCCCCTTATCTGCAGCTGCGCCGTCCCTCACCAGCACCTAGAACACTCAGTGTTCTGGTGCTTCCACGTCACAGTAATGGCTGCAATGTAAAGGGAGATGGGATGACACGTTTCAGCAACTATGTCATTTCACAACTTAAAGAAAATCTATCACCACCCCGTAAATGTATGCCGGGAACCTGAAAGCAATAAATACCTCCATGTGGGAGCATTACCGAGTGAAGTAATGGCCCAAGGCCAATTAGCTGGCCTGTTAATACCCATGCATGTCACGATTTATTGCTAAATTCAAGCATGTTTACTCCTCGTTAGGATATCAGAAAGTGTAGAATCAAGGGTTTCACCACAGTAGAAGCCTGCATTCTTTATTCTTCTCACAGCGTCCAGCTCTATAGATAATCAGAAAGCATGGAATGGAGGCAATCACCACCTGTAAAGGTTGCATTTCCAATCTTCCCTTTGTGATGTTTACACTATGTGGTCAAATAGTCATGTACAAGCTGTGTCAAAGATAGCCCCAGATTAGGCTGCCCCTTTTGTCCTCTGCACAAACTCTAGTAGGGTTAGAGCCTGTACCATCAGACTTTATTGTGCACTTTTGGCTTGGGCCCACTAACATGGGCGGTTGTCAGCTACCACATACAAAAGCAGTCCCCGCAAAGCCCAAAGCTTCGATAAAAAGCCAGGACAAGCTTTTTCAGACTGCTTTGTTTTGATTTTTTTTGTTAAGTCCCAATCATTAGTTGATAACATGCAGACATTTATGGTAGTAGATTTCCTTAGAGTATGGTTGGTTTTAACGCGGGAGAGCAGGCATCATGATGCCAATTATTCTATACCACAAAGCAGCCTCTTAAATATATGTATTACACTGCTTGAAACAGTTTCTTTGTAACACATTCCAAGGTGTATATTTAGTGTGTTTCTCAGATTCTATATGCATTCAGCATAACTGAAATATGTCTTGCCTAAATCCAATGGAGGGACCAATCATTAAAGGAGAGTGTGGTGCTACCTTGTATTATAAGGAATAAAATACACCATGATGTTCATTTTAAGGATATTGCAAGTCACCTCAGAGCTCTGAAAGCTAATAAAAGAACACATCCATCAGTCTCGTTCCTCTACATGGGAATGGATTTCCTTAGAGACCTGCAATACCCTTATAATGCACACTAGGGGTTACTTGATACCATTTGTGTTATTGTTTAAAGCATGGACCTAGCTCGAGAGCAGCAGAGCGCTGTGCAGGGTGTTGGAATCCAGCATATGGGCCTGCATCTTTTACCATATATCACAGTCTAGTAATGATATCAGTACTCACCTGTAAAATACAAGGTAGCACCACCATCTCCTGTAAATTGAAAATGGCATCACCCTTGTAACTACAATACCTTATTACAGTTGTATTGTGAAATCACTATGCTTGCTGTTAGGGTCATCAGACAGTAGAATTCCAGATGCCAATCCAGCACATGACTATTTTCAGATTCCTTTCTTTTAAAATAACTTCCTGTGACACTTTATAAACATCAATTGATACTGAGCTGTTTAGGTTATAAGGTTTATTTTGCATACTAATGGCGGTGAAAATAGGAGAGCAAGAATCAATCTGCTTTCTATAACTAATTTTAAATCACAGTCTTAAGTGCATTGTATTACACAATTATTATTTTTTTCGCAACACTGCAAACTGCACATTAGTGAGGGGGGGGGCGGAGTTCTCCCAACATACTGAACACGGATTGTATGTTTTAGCAAATGGAAGAACTCTCATTAGATTAAGCAAGAGACCAAGCATTAAAGGTGAGGACGTTACAGCAATTTATTGTAAGGAATATGGAATAAAGTATCCCCTACGTACATTAAAAGGATATTGCAAGTCATTTTAGAGTTTCATGATCTTATGAAAATACTCGGTCTCGCTCACCTACATGTGTGTGAAAATGTACTTACTTTTCAGGAAAAAACGTGTGTTATGGTTAAATTGACAGGCCTAACTTCTACTGTAGATTTTTTGTTGGTGCTTGCGATATGACTTTAGCACATGCTCCAGGGATTGCAGCCACTGGGCATGGCAGCAAACCACGAATTATGGGGAATAATAGAAACTAAACCTGGCTGCAGGCTATGTCCAATGGATATGGAGGGTGGTTTCATGGTTAAGCCTCATCCCCTAGGCAATTCAACCATAACTTGCATTCCCCAACATGTGCTGCTCAGAGTGATACACATCAGTTTGCTCTATAAAAAAAAAATGTGTTTGTTAAAGGAGTGTTATAGTTCTTTTACATATGGTAAAAGTGGAATTATTAATAACTTCTTAAATTATAATAAATGTTGAAATTCAGTGAAGAAACCTAGTGAAAGGGACGTTACGGTTAAGTTGCACCAATGAAACCCTTTTAAATTCAATGAAAAGTTATTTTAATTGAATTTCAATACTCTTCATAGCTTATATTTCATTCCATTACAGCACGGTATGTGAGTTATTAAACATGCCTCTTTAAAAAATATGAAACAGTTATTTTGAAACACCCATTGACGTGTGTCATTGAGGAATATATGCTTGGGATGCAGGTTATGGCTTAAGTTAGGGCTGGACTGACCCATTTGGGGTAGGATCAAGCATGATTTGCATATGGTCTTTCCCTTTTTTGTAATGGCTTGGCAGGCGAAGAACGATGGTCTGGAGGGTCAGAGCAATACCAGAGGTTAAGATTCATTCTAAACCTCCCAGCCATCACCTATTGTTTTAATGTGGGACACTGTCCATTACTTGCAGCCATGGACACTGTCCAAACTCTGTGGAGCATGAGATTCAGCTATGTTGCCTGTCCCACCAATCGACCCAAAATAAACTTTGCCCATGGCCTGCAGTGCGGCAAAGTGGCCACTATAGGCCGATAATGGGGCCGGTGGCCAGTGTTCATGGCTTGCCCCGATGGCCAGTGACCACAATCCCTGAGGCACGGACTTCAGCCATGTTGCACGGCATGCTAAATATCTCACAGTAGAGGTTAGACATTGCTGCAGACCAGGACCAGTGATCACTTTAACTCCAAAGCCAGTCCCTAGTGGCCAAATTGTCCTTTGGCCGTGCCCGCACAATCTGGCCAAAGTTATCTCACTACTTATTTACCTACATTTTGGCATTTTAGAATAAATAAAACATTGGATGGATTAACAACAAATTAGCAAAAGCAGCTTTCGATACCTGTCCGAAGATCCTCATTCTAGTTTGGTAAAAATCTGTCCAGCAGTTCGGACAGCAGATGTGATGGAAATGTCTTTCCATTACAAGGAGAGACACATTTTATAGGTTTTGGGACCATTTTGCAGCAGGGCAAACCCACTGACCCCATTGCAGGTCCCTTGTGCCAGTGGCCACATTGTCTGGGACATGGCCACAGGCCCAGTTTCGGGACCCAGACTTATACCAATATATATATATATTCAGTAAAAGAACTTTGTTAAAAGGGCGTTATGGTTAAGTTGCGCTACTAAAAACCTATGAAATTCAGTGAAATAACTTAGTTAAAGGGACGTTATGGTTCAAAGTAAAACCGAAAAACCCCTGAAATTCGGCAGTTATGGTAAGATAAGCAACCATAACTTGCGCCACCGTGCACTGCTAACACTAACACCCAGGACATCAAAGATGACATCACAAATGTCATTGATGACATCAGTGATGACATCACATGTGCATTTACTTTTCATGAAAACTCTGTACAAGGGATTCTTATAATGCTGACCAAAAACTGTCAAGGATCATTGGGATACATATCATGAGCTAATTAGTGCATTAAGCAATGCATTGATATAAATAGCATTCTATTATGAAGTTCTATCCAGTATACTAAGCTACTCATGCAGAAACATAGGCAGTGTGTGCAGCATACATTTTTAGTAGCACAACTTAACCATAATATCCCGGACTTTAAATATATGTAACATACAACTTAATGAACCCCTAGCTAGGGATTTCGATGTCCGCGGACTACTGCCATGTCCGCGGACATATCGAAAATCTGAGCAGGGTGAATGTAAATTTAAATAGTGTGCCCCATTTCCCCTTTGAGGTTGGCTCTGAAAAGAGCAGTTTTTTGGGGGTTTTCTTTGCAGATGCTTGACAGACACCCGCTATTTTGTATTTTTTTTTTCTTTTTTTCTTACTTTACTCCTAAAATCTTCACATAACCTTCTCCAAAGCAACCCTTACATTCCAAAACAGCATGGCATTTCCCATAAAAGATAACGAAATGCCATCTTCTTTAAAATAAACAGCATTACTGGAATCAATATTCTCATTATTACAAAAGAACATACCAGCTCTAAGCATGAAGGCACACATGCCTCGTTTGATTACACACCTACCATTGTTTTGCTGAGGACAAAAAACAGAACTATTGTCCCATATTGCCCTAGGTAGTAATCCAGAAAATTTACTTTGGCATTTGGAAGGATGTTCATTACTGCTTGAAAAAAGTGTTTCAAATCTGCCAACAAAGTAGGGGCACTGACATAGCCCAAACGGAAAGCACCATAGTGCAAAACTACCACATGGGGACTGTTGATCCTGCCCATATCTTCACAAACTTGTACAATTCCCTGTACATTGCAATCAGGCACAGTACTCCACACGACCTCCACTCCTTTAACATCAAAATTCTTTGCAACATGCCTGCATTGAGCATACTGTTGAAAACCATGCACAAACATATCTCCGAGCACCAACACCCTGACTTTCTCCACTTCTGCCATCTTCACTACACACAGTCTCTTTCAACACAAATCCACAACCTCAACATCTGATTGGCTGATCTCTACAGTCTTCTTTCCATGCTGGATTTGCTGGAAAACCCCGGATGTAGCACGCCCTGTCCACGGACAGCCGGGGTGTCCGCGGACTGCGTAACTCTTGGACAGTCCTTCTACCATTTCCACTTCACTCTCTGAGCCATTCCCTCATTGCATACAGCTAAGCAGTCACACAATACGGAGAAAGTCCTCAGAACACCCCCATTTTGTTTATTTTCGAACATTTCAGGACACCGCGAGTGTTCTTATAACACATGCAACTTGCCAGCGAACAATATGGACAACGTCCTCAGAACAACCCCATTTTCTTTATGTACGAACATTTCAGGACACCGCAAGTGTTCTTCTGGCTCACTCTTTTTTCTTTTGCTGACATATCTAGACCACATGGTTTTCTTCAGTAACAGTCAGAAACTAAAAATTGTATTTTATTTGTAGACGTATCCTACAAGTAGGTTCTTATAGTAATTCCCTTAGAGTCCAGTCACATCATATGAAACATATACATAGGGGAAGACACAAGCTTTAAAGACCGCATTATTTTCAAGCAAATAAATGATGATTTCTCTGTTTCAAAGCTGCTATTTACCCTATGTATATGTATATTGGTATGTGTTCTTGTCTCTTTGTGTTTTCTCTATAGTAATGCAATTATGTAATACATGGGTTTTATTAGCTACTTATTACATATTTCACAGTACACGAAAATCTATTAATAAAACAATTATCATTTCATTATTCAACATATTAACATTACGAATATTATACCTTCATCTTGTACGCTGCACACAATGCTATGTTTCTGCATTAGTAGCTTAGTATACTAGATAGAACCCCATAATAGAATGCTATTTATATCAATCCATCGTTCAAAGCACTAATTAGGGTATGATATTTATTGCAATGATCCTTGACACTTTTTTTGCAACATTATAATAAGAATCCCTTGTACACATATTTCATGAAAAGTACATACACATGTGATGTCATCAGTGATGTCATTAATGACATTTGTGATGTCATCTTTGATGTCATGGGGAGTCTTAGCAGTGCACGGTGGTGGTGCGAGTTATGGTTGCTTAGCTTACCATAACCGGCGAATTTCAGGTTTTTTTTGGTTTTACTTGGAACCATAACGTCCCTTTAACAAAGTTTTTTTATTAGCATGCAAACAATATACAAAGATGGAGTGTAAAAAGCAGGTTCTCAGAGATGGCTGTACACAGAATGTTGCAAACTAAGAATTTATGGTTGTTTACAGTGAAGGTCAGCTGCTTCCATTTTTTGCTCACGTGCCGGAGAGGCCCACGACTCGCACTATACGGTTCTATTGTTTTTTTACCTTGACAGACAGGGATCGTGCTAAAAGACTTCTTTTGAAGGAGTGTTGCAAAAACGTAAGACACGATAAGGATGACATTTCTGAAACGAAACCACTTTTATATATTATATCACTATGAGAAAGATCGTTGGCACAGACAGAGTCGTATTTTGGGACTGCACTACGCTTAGACAATGGAAAATGCCAATATAATGTAAGTAACCCTTTAGATTATTTTATACCGGAATATAATAACAATAGCGTGGCGTTAAAGCCCGGTTAAGTTGTACTTGTTCGTTCAATGTGGCATAGTGTTTTCTACCGCGCACTATCACCGCTGAATTGGTCCCCTGTCGCTTAGAGGGCTCTGAAAAAGGCAGAGGACAGAGAGTGGGTTAATGGGAATAAGGTAACATACTCTGTTGCACTATCCTCGCTAGCAAATAGTTTCACGCCCTAATAAATAAAATGAATATTTTTAATGAAGATCGGCTGGTGAGATTAATTTATGTTTTTTAAAACAAGTACGTCCTTCCGTACTGTCAATGCCACGATTTTCAGACCCCGGCCGACGGATTTTTTAACTGCCAGGTGCAGCTACTTCTAAACAACTTCATGACCCTCACCATTTTATGGGACAATCGCCAAGGACCAATACGCCATTATGCGGTACTAGCGGCTGGCTAGAAGCAACATACCAACCATTATGGTGGTCTAATGTCTCGTTGTTGGAACAGCCTTCCGATTATCAGTGCAACCATAGTGCTTCTTTTATCATAAACCAACACCCTGTGTACCGCAAAGGAACAGCGCGTGACTCAAGATGAACTTTTGCGGATTGACAGCAAAGACAAATGCAAATCGCTGAATATTCTCTAAACATTTGATGTCAAATAAAAGTACTTTACGAAATGTACAATCTTGCGGTTTGCTTTTAAATCACAGTTTCATATTCCGAATTGTTGCGCGCTGTGTTGTGAGATGATCTGTGTTGTTTTCCGGGTTCTGTGTAAAGTCGCGTAGGACTGGAGACTTGCTGGTGGCTAGGGATCTAATTGCGTCCGTGATATCATCGGTGGCGATTTCAGCGTCTAGTGCTTCCGTGTTCATCCGCCAGTCTTGGGAGCCCGATCTCGTTAAGGGTGGCTCTGATTTCCTCCTTGGGTACTTGCACATCGTGAGAGTAGAGGTCGGAGTAGAATTCCGCAAATGCGGTATTGATGTCCAGTTGTGATTTATGTGTTGTTCCGCCTGCGTCTTTGATCTCTGTAGGGAAGTATCTTGAGTGTTCACGTTTACACAGCCATGCTAGCAGTCCGCCTGGTTTATCGGCCTCTTTGTGGGCCCTAGTTGTATTGGCTGCAAAGTCGAATTTCGCCAGTCTGTCCCAGGCTGTTTGGCATTCGACTCGGAGTCCCCGCATGATCTCCTCTGTTTCAGGTGTGGCGTCTGATTCGGCTTTGAGGCGTGTTATTTCTGTTTCACATTCTTCCAGTGACTCTTTCAGACGTCTCCGAATGCCTCCCACACCAGAGATGGCTTTGCCCCGTGTTACCACTTTCATCCCCTCCCACAGCGTGCTCCAGCTCGATACGGATCCTTTGTTGTCAATATAATCTTCGAGCTTAGTGCCAAGGTCTTCTTTAAATTCCTGATCGGTGAGTGCCATGGGAGGTAGTCTCCATGTTGGAATCGGGGGCATGGGGCGTTCTAGTTTCCAGTGCATAACTAGCGGTGAGTGGTCGGATATCGGTCTACCCAGGTAGGTGGTGGAGTCCACCGATGCAACTTGTTCTCTGTCTATGAACAGGTAGTCGATCCTCGTGTGGATCTTGTGTGGGGCTGAATAGTACGAGTAGCTTCTCTCTTCTGGGTGTTGTACTCTCCAGATGTCCACCAAATCTAAGTGTTATAAGGCGTTGTTGAGGGCCGTGGTAGGGGCATTGTGTGGTTGTTGTGGGGGCACAGACCGGTCAAGATCGCCACTTCTAATGCAGTTAAAGTCACCTCCCCAGATGAAGGTGCTCGCTCTGTGGTGAGCTATTCTGGAGAACAACATTGTAATGTGTGATGGTACGCCATGTTGTGGGAAGTAGGAGCTGACTAGGCATATTGTGGTGTGCTCGATGGTGCCCCACACTATCAGGTATCTGCCTTCCTTATCAGCTTCCACGCCTTGTAGGCGAAATGGGACGTTTGGGTTCACCCACGTGAAGACTCCCCTGCGTATTTGGAGTACGGTGCCCCTTTACCAATACCTCTCCATCTTTCCGCTAGCTTGGAGGAGGATTCCGCCGTCAGGTGGGTTTCTTGGAGCATTGCAATTGAGATCTATCTACGGAGGTAGGATTGAATCCGGTTTCTTCTCAGGTATGAGTTCATCCCGCGCACATTCCATGTCATTATTTTCAGTTATGACGCCATTCGGGTATGTAAGTGCTCCTTCCAGTCTCCCCCATGGTGGGTCCGCCTAGCATTCTTAGTCCCATGATAGCGGGGCTCAGGTTTCGGCCTTCACCTCTGCCTGTGTTCGGATACTGTACCGGCCTCGTCTGCTGCCCATTCGGATGTGGTAGTGTGAAGACTGTGCATATAACGTAACGAATAACATAACTGTAACTGGTGCGCCTAGCGACTGCATTCTTGTTGCGGTGCTCAGGCGCTCTCGTGCCGTCGGAGCCCATCCGGGCGTCGGGCTCGAGTGGGATTGGTTAGGCAACTGGCCTGTCTTGGCCTGTTCGCGGGGGCGAAGTCCTGTGTCCGGTGTGGGGCCAAGCGAGAGCCGCATTTAACTAGCTAACGGTAGTGTAAGTTGCTTCCGCGATGCAAGGTGCTGGTGTTTGTAGAGGGTGTTTGTAGCGGGTTCTTGTTTCGGCGAGCCTGCACAATTCGTGCGTCCCAATCTCTAGCTTTTTTCATTTGTCTCCGGGGTGGGTGTCTTCACCTTGGGCTAGGTTATTGTCCTCCAGCCACATGTTGGCGGCCGCTGGAGACTCGAGGAAAATCGAGCCGCCCTTGAAGATGACTTTTAATCTTGACCGGTAAAGCAGCATGTATTTTAAATTTAGTTGCTGCAACCTGTCCTTAATTGGGACATATGAGTTCCTCTCTCGCTGTACTTTTGGGGTGTAGTCAGGGTAGATGGATATCTTTGAGTTGCCACGTTCTATTGGGCCACTTTCCCTGGAGTACCTCGGGATGACTTCTCTGTCTTGGAAGTTAATTATTTTGGCTATTATTGGGCGAGGGTGCGATCCCGGAGGAGGCTTCTTTTGGAAGGATCTGTGTGCCCATTCGACTGCGAAGGCTTGCGTGAGTTTTCCGGCGCCTACCTCCTGTTGCAGCAGGGATTCTATGTATGCAGTGGGGTCTGAGCCCTCGTCACCCTCCGGCATCCCCAGTATCCTGACGTTGCCCCTTCTCGCGTGCCCTTCAGCCTCCTTGGCCCTCGCCTCGAAGAGCGCCACCTCCTTTTCAAGGTCCACCACCTTGGCTTTTAGTTCAACTGTGTTTTCTGTCGTCTCTTTTATGTTTGCCTCTGAGTTGGCGACCCGGTCTGTTAAATTTCTGGCGTCCTGCCGCACAAGTTGAATGTCTGACCTGAATTTGTCTATCTTGGAGTCAATGAACGTGCGCAGGGACGCTTTGGCTTCCAGGACTTGGGATTGGCTCTCTGGAGGGTTTGTATTTCTTAGTTGAGTAGGTTCAAGGAGGAGGGGTTCGGTTCTGCCGTGTTTTTAGGTTTTGTGGAGACATAATTGTCCATGGTAGCAGGTTTTGGCTTGTTCCTGGAGGACATGGCGGGATCGTGGATTTGCGGTGCTGGGTTTGTGTGGGCGGGCGTTAGTGTTGCTCCCCGCGTTGATTAGATCAAGGTGGGCACTGGGTGATGGTGCCCCACCAATGCGCAAGGCGCCGACAGCCCCCAGGTTCTGCAGAAGTGTGTAGTACGGTCTTCCCAGGCAGCTCTTCTGTGAGGGGGGGGCTGGGGATATTTATCGCCCCCGGGGTTATCTTCTCAAATCAGGATCGGGGGACAATACGTTAAGTGGGGGGTTGGGTGGTGTAAGGCTCGGAGCTGGGGGGGGTGGGCTGATGGTGCCAATCTGGTGTTTTGCCGGGCCCCCCGGTCTCCTCACCTTGTACGTGACTGTTCTTTGCCGCCGGTGTATCAAAGCCGTTTTTTTTGGTTGGGGGAGAAGGATCAGGTATCCTCTCGCTCCGAGTCGGTGGCAGCCGTCGATTTGCTCCCCAGAGGCCACTGTCTTATGTGCTTCCTCGTGTTGGTGCGCGCACCCCCATTGGGGGAAGGTGAACGTGTGTTGGGGCTCCCGCTCAGCCTTCCAGGGCCGCAATGTCACTGGAGCCTTCCGGGGTCCAGTTCTTCTCCCTCTGATGGCTCTCCGTCGCGGTGATCAAAGTTCGTCTGGCTGAGAGCGGCAGGTGCCCGAGAAGCCGCGCTCCGCCGTATCTGGCAGCGTCTCCGTGGGAGTAGCTCAGGGTCAGGTCCCTCCCCCACTTGTAGGTGCTCCTCAACGGCCAGTGACGCCCCGCACGATGTCGGGGCCTCGGGCACCCAACACTGAGTCTCGCAGCCGCAGGGGGTATCTGTGCCCGCAGATGAGCGTCCACTCCTCTCTTTTAGCTTTGGTTTGTAGACCGCCGCAACGACGGTCCACGGCAAATTTCTCGGACAACGTCAGCGCAGCATAGAGGCCACCATCTTGGACACGGGCAAGAGCGGAGGGGGGGGGGACTCATGCAGGGCTGTATTTGCTCTATCCCGGCTCCGATTTTCCTCGGGATTGCTGCCACTTGGTCGGCAGTGGATTCCGCCTCCTTTTGAGTGAGTTTGTCGTCAGCAAGTCTTCTGCGAGCGGTCGAAAAGGATCATAGTGCGGCGTCTCGGCCAGAGCTCAGCTCCTTAGCTCCCTTCCACTGTGAGCTCCAGGCTACGCCCCCTCGTGCAGAATCTCATGATAATGGAAATAAATGCAAACAAATTATAACATATTCCCTGTCCTGACAGGCACTCAACCCACATGTCCCCCTTCTCTTTTCCCGGTCCTCCCACTCCCTTCATTTTTTTCCCTCCCTGACCGTCTCACATTCTTGTGACGCAGTTTCTTTTCCGATTGCACCTTGCAATGTTGCCACGGTAATCTCACGAGATTCCCCTGATCAACTGAAACTGTTCTACCTTAAACTGGCTCCACACTACACTCAAACTCCACAATTTCACATGGGGTCCTCTTTCCCCTTCCCCACCTCCAGCCTGATGCAATGGAATCCTTTTCCTTCCACCAAGTAGTATTTTGAAAACTTTTCATTTTCGGCAAAAGAAAGGGTAAATTTCATTTCTGAAAAGCTTTTCAGCCTCTCAGTCGCAAATCACGATGGCAAGTATATAAAAAGTTTATTGGGTGCAGCGGAGGCCCCTTCTTCTTCATGTATTTTAAATACTACTGGATGGATTTACCACAAACCAGCAAAGGAAAGAACCGACGCTTTCTTATTTGGTAGACATACATCCAGCGGTTTTCACGCTACGGGTGTTCAGTCGATGCACTTTTTCTCAATGGGAAAATGAATGGGACTATGCTGCAAACAGTGTTTTTTGTTTTCTTAATTTTTTAATCTATGCACGCCTTCCAACTTTATAAACAGCTCTATATCACATTAGCATATGAGAGAATTTGCCAACTCGAGTCAGACAACAGCGCCATATCATACAGTTAATAAAATAATTGAAAACCCTTCTCTTCAGGTAATATCTCACTGAACAAACTCACCTTTGCACCTGTCTAGGAGTTCACTTCTCCCTTTTACAGTGCTTCCCTTAGTACAACATATTCTCACTGTTTTAATATGTTATTGTTACACTATCTGTTTTCAAGAGTAGTTCTCACCAACAGAAAGATTGAGACAATGGCAATCCGAGCAGAACCCCTTCCAACAGAAAACATCTGAGCAGTTAAGTTGCACTGAGATGTGAAACTTTGTTCATAATTAAACTAATTAAATAATCAATGCAATAAGAGGGCTAAAACTTCTAACACCCCAAATTGCACAAGTGAATTTCATGAAGTTCATCCTCCACCCAATACCATTTCTTACCATTCCCTTGCCACAAAGCAAAAATATGTCAGTAAAGACAAAGACATGCAAAACATTTGCAAATGTTACCCAATTATTTCAACTCCAGCTACAGTACGGCATAACCACTTTCAAACTCTTCTCCCGTCTTATAAGCATTCCACAATTCATTGGACAGTGCATCTATTTTTAGAGGTTTAGCAAGTTAAATTTGATAGGATTCTTTAGAAAAATTACTATATTAATGTTCACACTATGCATCCATGTACCTGAAAGCGGCTTATGGTATATCAACCCGAAGGTCCAAAGAAATCAAATAATAATCCTTCCCTTATTCCAATGGGGATGCCCTTCACTATCCAAAAGAATGTCCAAACATAACGGACGACACAAGCTGAAAATCAACCTGGCTTCTCTAATCGACACAAATTCCCAAAAGGTTCTGGCCAATGAAAATCCACAAACTATATAATCTAGCTGAAATTATGCAAGACCCCGGCCCGTCATAGTAGCATGTGGAAAGGAGTGGGGGTGTGCAGGCAGTCTCCTGGGCATTACGCTCCTTGTCAGGTCCATGATTATCTCCCAAAAAAGTCTTCTCTCTCAATTCTTTCAGTTGCTTCCTTCTCCTGATCACTGTGGTTCAGTGTCCCTACTGAACGCAGACTCTCAGTAATCACTTCTTCTAGGGCTCTGTCCTTCAGACTTTCTTTTATCAGCTTTAACATAATACCCACCTCTTTCCAGATGGAATCTTCCCCTTCTTCAAAGGTAGAGAACCATGGTGTTCCCATTCCTCAATGTACAGTACTCCAAGTCTTCCTTCCATCAGGCAGTGTTCTCCACTTTCAATACGGAGCGATGGTGAGACATCTACTTTCTCCGGGAAACAGGACAACAAATGACTGCCTGCATCCACTTTTACGCCCAAGAGGCTTTGGCCTGCCGTGAAAGTCCCCTTCTGATTCGCCCAACCTGAGACCTCTCAACGTTCCTGTTCTGATTAGGCCTGAAGTAACAAAGCATTCTAATATCCTCTTGAATGATTTTGAATTGTTTCTCCCCCATTGGTTATTCCTAATATGGAAGCCAGTGCTTGACAAATTCCTCTTGCTAAAGGTGGACAAGGCTTTAAATGTGTTTGCAGCCCGCAGCACCATGTTGGAATTGTGATGCTCCCCTGTGTCATTATTGTTTTTTTCTGACGCAGGGCTGCTAGTCCATGTCTCCCATATAAAGGATGGTGAGCCCCTCGGACTTCCCACACCCCTCATTTATAAATTGTATTTCTATCATCTCATCGACTATTATCATATGGACATTCTGCTCACAGAGTAAGCAACGCGATTGAAAGGAAAAAGGTCCCACTAAGTGTACGGTGTGTAAGCGGAAGGGAAGTCAGATGGCAAAACACAATCAAATCAAAAACAGCTACTTACAAAAAGCATGGCCTGCAACAATCCAAAGAATTGTGATCACTTAACAACAAATCTTGTTGTGGCCTACCGTTTAAGAGTTGTTGTCGTACTGGCTTAGTCGTTTCTTTGATTTCAGCTCTTGCAGCCACTGAGGAGACATCTCTACTGATCTAAGGCCAGACAAATAAAAGCTCTGCTTGTGAGTGTGAACATTCATGAGTAGACAATTAGATATCAAAACATTGAACAGATTATACTCAAAGATGAGAATACATTTTGTTTGAAAATTCAGCTTAAAAAAAAAGAAAAAAGACAATGCCATCAGCGACGGTCTACTATTATGAGCTCTTGATTCTTGATTTTGCTATGTAAAGCACAGGTGAGTTTTCTTCATGAAAGAGTGTGCTGCCAACCAGATATTATTCACATATGCTCTGTTGCTAAAAAAAGGTAATGTCAGTGAATTCTCTGCAAGTATGTAACAATGACTGCCATTCTTATAGTGTATACATATATGTTCCTGCTGTGTACGGTCTACAGACAACCCAGCAGCTGAATGTGAACTGCCCACATTTCAGACATAAACACACCATCTGCCTCAAATGGGCAAATGCAAAAGCTATTTAACTGTTACTCAAGTACAGTTTACTTTTAAAAGCTTAAAAGCTCATTTGGCACCAAGTCAACACTCTTCATACTGTAGTCAGGGGTGCGCTATTAAGTTCATACTAAAAACCATGTTGTCAAAAAATGGACCACAAACCGCGCAAGAAGCAATGTTGTTTATTAGAGCTGGGTGAGCACAAATCAAACGGAACAGTGGATTACCTATGATCGAGAGGCTGACATCTGAATGGACTATGAAGAGTAGTTTTATAACACAAAATACAATAGTCCGAAGTCAGGAGAAACACTTGCAAGTTGGAGAACTCGTTTTTTTCTGTGCTTCCCAGGGGTTTAATTGGTTTGCAATCTCCTCCTCTTCGATAGTAACATTAATTAACGAAAACGTCATTAGAGCAAGCAGTTCAATAGTTTCCCCATCACCTCACCTTATTGACAACCCACTCCGTAATATCTTATTAATGAAGCAACATTTCTGCTGACCACTGGAACTTTAATACAATGTCATAGGTCAGCACCACTGAGAACGGAACATGACACCCTGCAGCTGGTGGGAAAGGGGAGATTCACACGATACCCGTTCGATAATTACCTTCGCAAACTTTGTGGTCGGTACTTTGAGGGCTGGCCACCTCGTCAGAACTCAAAAACATACTGTCTGATTGGTCCTCCCAGTAAGGCCACTCCCTCCAGTGTTCCATTCCCACAGCCGCCTGCCAATGGGTATTGGCGGTCATTTGACCGGCACACTGGAACAGCGCCTCCCTTCCCTCCCTGCTGTCATGCAGGGAGGCTTGATTGGCTGACCACCCTGCAGTTACATCACCCAGTTCTGGTTGTGTGGATTCCCATATGACTAGTAAATTGTGCCTCCTCCACCCTTTGAACATTGAACCTGTCGTGATCATGTGTTATAAATCCTGCCTGCCTTGAGGGATCCCTTGCTACAGGTATGTGTGATTGTGCTATTTTTATCCCCCCCCCTTCTTTAGCTAATCAAACAGCAGTGCTTTGGACCAAGTTTTCATCCAATGTATCATTACCCCCTATCATTCCTTGAGAAGTCCCTTGTACAGGTATTTCCACTGTGCATCTTCTTTACTCCTGCAGTTGGTAGGGGCGCCCCCCTATCCGGTGCTGAATTAGCACCTTTAACACATTCCCCCCTTTAATTGATCTTCCGATCGATACTGCTCCCCCTTTCATCTCCTTTTCCTTACGCACCCACACCCTTGTTACCCTGGTCATGCCCCCCTCTTCCTCGTACCCGTCCAAGTGTTCCCCAAAGATCAATATTTTTGTCCCATCAGGTGAACACTCTCCCTATAATGCATGGGAATTTTCGAAGTCTGGTGGTGGTGCTACAAATATCATTTCTTCTTCACTCTCTTTCATTCACACTGGGGTGTTCCTCTCCTAATGCCTCCTTAACCTGCATGACTGATGCAGGCGAGAATGAGGATCGCCACGAGCAGAAGGACAGTTATCTTAAACATAGCCTCAAGCCAGTTAGGTGCCCAGGTGAACAATGAATCCAATCCGGATGCTGTGAAATGTCTTACGTTTCTTTCATCATTCTCTCGTGGACTGTTCTTATTTCCTCTACCGCCTCTGCGATTGTTCCATTGGTAGTGTCATTGGTGGTAAGTGGCCTATTTTATGACACACTCCTCCCTCCATTGCCGTCATAAGAACAAGAACAAACCGGTTTTGGAGGCTCATCAACCGCAGAGCCCTTAGTTTTTCATGCACCGTGTGGAGTCGCTTTTCAGTTGCAATTGCCAGTTGGAGCAGTTCGCAGCGGGTTATCTGCAGCCATTTTGCGCTGGCTGTAACTTGCACCCCAGGAACCAGAAGAGAAGTAAAGTAAAACAGCTGCTGAACTGAACAGTTTCAAATGAGATGAACAAGTTACTTTCTTACCTGGTAACGTTCTTTCGATGGGATGGTCTGACGACATTACCTGTCATAGATATGGAATACGCCGGAGGAGCCAATCCCCTCGAAAGAATGTTCTCTATGCTCTTGGTGTGCTCCGAGAGATATAGTTACTAGTGGACCTTCTCTTCCTTGTTACCTTGTGTTGGTTTGTTTGTTTTTCTGCTGCCGTTTTGTCCTTAGCTGTGGACAGTCCATTGAGCGGTATCAAGTCTGCACGGGGCACCACTAACGTTGGGTTATGAAGGGTCACCAGGGCAAAAACCTCTTTCCAATCTTGTTGTAGCTGGGCGTATGCTCTTGCTCCGCACGGCCACCAAGTGTCCATTTACAGCAGCAGTTCCCTTCTGCAATACTGCAATATCTATCGCCCTCCTGCAGCCAGTATTCATCCCCAGCATTATTGTTCCACTGGCTCTAAACAGAATATTTGTTAGTGGCTTTATGTTTTCTGGACGTGTGTTTTCGATTTTCCACATCAATGCATGTATATAACTGTTCCAAATGTTTTTAAATCTAGCCTTTATTTTATTAACCACCCTTTCTTCAAAGCCCACCAGCCCTTCTGCATAGCACTGTGCCATTCCTATTTCCCATTTCCCATTGTGTAACACCGAACCCTGGATTTGCCCAAATGCCTGGTGCGGCATCAGGGCACATGATACCCTGTGGATGTTTTACAGTATATCCTTTTAAGGATAGTGGACACCTGCTTTTGCCTTTGGGCCCCCTCTGTTACATATTCCAGAACTATGTGCTTATTTTTCTCCTCATGGGCCATGCTTTCCATTTGCATAGAGTTGTCCGAAGTCACCTCCTCCCCCTCCTCAATCCACTTCACTTCACTTCTACCGCATGTCCCTGGAACGTAGCCCTGGTTCTGCACATGGCCAGATGTACCAGACATTCTCCCTCTTCTGCCGTCACCTATTGGTGCAAGAATTTCTTTGGCGTTCCTGTGAGGTGTGGAATCAGTGAGCTTGCCTAGCAGATATTATTGGTGCACCCCTGTCCCACTTTCTTCATTTCATCCTGCCATATATTTTCTGAAGCCAGATCTACTCCTTACCCGGCAGTGTTTAAAAATTCCAATGTGCTAGCCACACTTCTCTTCGTGCGTGTTTCCCCATCACCACCAGCTGATGGGCTCAATGTATCCTTATGGGCTAAATACCAGAAGAGAAGAAGACGGAAAGCAAAGATGCAGAACAATATAATAATTTTTCTTTTCCCCCACTTTTCTCATTAATCCCAGCTCCTTTTCGGTTTCCTTGTCCATCGTTGTTAGGAAAGATTTCATAATTGTATGTAATTTTCCCTCCATGTGGCAACCCCCAAACTTGTTGCTGCTGTTTTACACCCTGATCTAGACTTTGCCAGAGAAGCGCAGCCTTCCGCCGCACTCCTCTGGGCTTTCGCTCAATTCTCATGGGGAAACTGACATGCCCTTAAAACAGTCAGTACTGGGAGACTTTGTTTCCCTTAGTCCTTTCCTCATGTTGCAGCTTTTGTGCAACATGAAACAAGAGTGCACCTTAACTTACATTACCGCACTCTTGGGTCTCTAGTCATTCCAAAGGCCCTAGAAACTCTCGCTGGACTTATTATGAACGGTGCAGGTATGTCACGGACAGTACTGGTGGCAGCTATCATATTCTTTTGTGTTTTGAACCCTTTTTTGCCATGTTATCAGCGCTTATCGCATTCGGCACAAATAGGTGGCCTGGCTCCCAAAATGGCCATGCCACGAGGTTCTTTGTCCTGTCCGCTGACCGTCTTGCCCCTTCACCTTCCCCCAGGTCGAGCCGACCTGGGGCAGTCCTTATTTGGTCATGCACTTTCCCGCGAAACCCCAAAGCTTTTGCGGGCTTCTGCATGCCTTGTGGGTGCCTCCAGGATGTGGGCTGGGATGTCTGTTCCCAATACACATCCTGGGTGCCAGAGAGTCTGGAGTGTCCTGAATGCCAGGGACCACCGTGGTCCGTGATAGGTCAACGTATGGTGTGAGTGTTTGTGAGCAGATCTCCCATTGGGTCCTCTCCGTTTTGGCGCGAACTGAACTTTGGATAAGAGGAGGCTGAAAACACCACTACCATGTCGATCTCCTGAGTTCACACCGAACAAGGGATAAGGAGCCAAGAATCCTGCAACAAGAAGCTGAATCAAGGAACCGCTGGTGACCCGCTGAAGGTTTGGCACCCTGAGCCGCTGTTGTCCTGCGAGGCCCCTCTGCATCCCATCGTCCAAGAAGGTCTGCGAAGGCGCTTCGACCCATTGGAATAGTGGGACCAACTATTCCCGGCACCTTCATCACACCCTGCAAGTAAGCCTCTTCGGAAGTGTCCCTGGGCCAACCAGTGGGCTGACCAGCTTATGCAGGACGTTTTGTTCTGTCACTGCCCCCGTTTCGGGGAAGCCCTCAAAACTTGGTTTACTGCTTGCTCTGCGTCCACGGCACCCTCACACCGATTTTCGTACACTTGGCATTCCCAGGTCTGAAGTGAGACGAGTGCACCCGGACCAGAGTAAACGCGGTTGCCGTGTTGCCCTGCTGTGGTAACAACCTGTGCACGTCCGCTGCATTTGGGACACCCTCGACCCTGCATCCTGCAACACAGAATCTACACGTGTCGAGACATCCTGATCATCGCAGCTGAACCTGCCAGCAACGTGAACTGAACTGGAGAAGTCTGGGTCTGCCTGCGTCGGGGACCGGTGAGTAGTCCATACCCCAACCGGTGGCCCCTCGCGCAGGAGCCCGTTGCTTTTCTACCGCTGTTGCGAAATAGCGACTCTATCCCGCACTCTCACCCTGCCTCTGCCCACAAGGGAAGGCCTTGCTTGAGTAGTGGGAACTTGCTCTGCATCGCTTCATTCACCTTCCTGAACTGCCTGATATCCTTGAAGAGGCCCTCTTTTGTCCATTGGCACCAGAGCGTGCAGGTACTTTTGAGCATAAGGCTCCTCTCTTCGTAGGGCTCGGACATCCTCCTAGTTAGGTGTATTTCGGATGTCGAACTAGGTCTAATGATTACTTGCACTACCTGTTTTCCTCCCCATCTAGGGGGTCTACATATTACGTGCTCCTAACTCCTTAGACCCCTCAGTCTTGTATATATATTGTATTGATGGTGATGTGTTGGTTTACTTTCGTATTATTGCGATTCTTTGCTATGGTCGATGTTACAAAGGCCTTGTAATAAATGTGTCTATATTTTTAATATAACACCTGTCTGGAGTATTTTTTAAGTGTCCTTGCTTTGTGTGCTCATTGCAGGCTTTCAGTCGCCCTCATCCCTCTTGAGACTTAGTCTTGACCGCTGCCATCGCTACCCTGATTGGTCTGGCTTGCCCAGAGGTTACCCTGTTCCAAGAAACTAGGCTGGCCTTCTGAACTTCGGTCCCTCCAGGTCCGAGTTCAGAAATCCATCTTAACAATCGTTCATCTTTATTGTGGGTTTCCTGTAACACCTTATTATATCACAAAATATTAATGTAAAGTGGGGTTATGCTTCCTGTCAGGTCACTCCTCCTCTTTCCAACGTGCTGCAGGTATCTCGTCAAACATCAGTGTGATAAATCCATTCACAATGTTCTTTTATCTTCACTGCTGTGGGTGTTGAGAAGATTACTTCAAACGGACCACAAAACAGAGGCTCGTTCCACTTTCTTACTGTGTTTCAAATGAGGATCTTATCCCCGGGGTAGTGACTGTGTTTGTGGAAATGCTTGTGCACTCTCTTCAATGTTTGTTTGCACGCTTGGAGATTGCTGGACCTGGCAGGAAATGTAACAAAGCACATTTGTCATCTCAGTCATATAGTTTTTCATTTCATTTCCAAGGATTTCTGAGCTAGGATTAGCTTCTGAAACTGAACATGAAGGAGGCACAAGCACATGCATTCTCCTTCCTGTTACAATTTCATGCAGAGTCTGGTGGTGATCCACAGAAGGTGTTTCATGGAGGGCAAGAGGAAGGCAAAGAAAGCCAATTTTGACACATAGTATTTGTTAGCTTAACCAAGCGCTCTTTTAGTAGGCCATTTATCCTCTCCACAATTCTGTTCGCCTGCAGCCGGTAAACTGTCCAAAGTTTGTGTTTAATTCCTAGGAGACGGGTTATCTGCTTGAAGAGATCATTGGCGAAGTGCTGTCCATTTTATCTGATCTTATCTCTTCACATACACCACACCTTGGGAATACTTCCCTCACTAAAAACATTGCAGCAGATTTGAAATCATTCTTTGCACAGGCTCCCGCCTCAAGCCAACGTAAAAATGAAGAGACTACTATTATTAGGTACCTGTAGGAGGCACATCTCTCTTGCATGTCGGCAAGTGCCTGGAAGGGGGCCCTTCCGGCCGTGGTATCCTACCCCGTAAGTTTTTCAAAGTGTGACCAGAGAGAAACAGTTTGCAAACCATACAATTTCCCACAAACTCGCTCATGCATGTTTGGAACATACCATCCATCTCTCAGCTCTGCTGCTATACTTTCTTTGGACGCATGAGGAGGTAAATGCAGCTGTTCTAAAGCTAGATTTAAAACTATTTTGGGGCATCACAGGCTTCCCTGTGCTATTCTGCCACCAAATCAGGTCTGTTGGTGACAGTGAACAACCTCTGTGCATCCATAATTCTTTTTCCTTTTTCGGTACTTCTCCTTGTAATTCTATTTTGTGTACTATGGGGATCGTGTTGAAACTTTCCTCCCTTTCTTCTTCCCCACTCGCTTTCCGCTGCGATCAGTGGCATCCTTTCCCCTTCCTCTCGGTACCTCCGCACTCCCCCATCCTCTGGTAAATATGCTGCTGCTTTTGCCGCTCTGTCAGCCGTTTCATTCCCCATTGACGCCCTGTCTTGTTTTCCTGTATGGGCGGCACATTTTATTATTGCCACCTCTACTGGAACTTTTAATGCCTCAATTAATTCCTTTAATAGTTCTGTATTTTGTACAGGAGAACCATCACTTCTTTTAAATACACCCTCCTTTCCCACTGGGCTAGTCCGGAATGGATAGTCGATGTGACAGAGGCAGGATCGGAAAAGATATTTGCTGCATGCCCCTTCATCATTTTTAGTGTTTTAAACATAGCCACTAATTCTGCTGCCTGTGCTGAATAGTGTGAAGGTAGCAGCTGCTGGGATGCTATTACTTACTCCCCATTCATGCAGCATACCACTGCCGCACCAGTATGTCTTCTTCCTGTCTCTGGGTCAATGCTTAAGGACCCGTCAATAGAGACCATGTTTGTCCCTGCTTTTTCTTCCTTTTTTACCCATGTCCCCTTCCATCCTGTCCATGTGTGCTGCACAGTCATGCATTTAATGCCCTGCATCTATTGGTTCCGCTCGGTAGATTGCTGGGATCACACTTCAACAGTTTACCATCACTGAGCCATCTGAATGCGAGAAAAAAGATTTTCTCGCTACAGTTTGGCCTTGATAACACTGGTGCTTGTGCTTGGGAGTCTTTTAGTTCTGCGAAACACTCATTCATTTCAGATGTGTATTTTACGCCCATCTTCTCTTTCTGCGCTTCCTTAAGGCGCTGCAATAAGGGTTTTGTGAATGTGGCATAATCAAATACCTGTAACGCTCACATGGTATCCACGGGGACGTCACTCAGCCTGTTCTGACCTCTTACGACCTCGAACCCTTCCCTGGAGTCTACTCGACTGGAGAATGGGCCTGAAACACAGGATTGGTAGAGTTTAACTCCCTATTGTCTCTGTGTGCTTGAACCCCTTCTTCCCGGGGTCCAACCCTTCCCTTTGATCCACAGCTCACCTTGTTTTCTTGGAAAGTGTGCTCTCCGCCCTGCTTTCAGCGCAGGGGCGCGTTGATTGATGCGGGTTCGTTGCTGCCTAGTTACTTCACTGGCAAGAGTCCGACAGGTAAGTATAATGAGTCTTTTGAACAGTTCTCTAACTTCGTTCCTTTCCTTCTTTAGATGATGGCCGTTGTCCGGGGATGGCGATGTGCTGCTGAGATGAGTAGCGCTGAAGGTGAGTGAGAGCGCGATGCGACCCTTTCGTATTTGTGTGTATTTTTCTGTGTCTTTTAGGTGCTGCAATGTTTTCAGTGTGGATGCCGGTTGTGAAGAAGAAATGCGGTGAGTAAGCGCGGTATGCGGCGCCTCTAGATGTTTCCACGCTAACCTGGAGTGTCTTTTCGCTCTTGTAGATGGATGAGAAGTATCAGAGACAGAGTTCCCCCAGAGCGGCTGGGATTCAGGTAAGCGTTTGAAGCTCGTACAGTCTTCAAAAATAAGTGAAGATTTGCTTTTCCCTTTTCCTTAGGAAGCGGCGTGCCGGGATGGGAATGACACACCCAAAGATGCCCGCAGAACAGAAGAAGCGATGAATGATGGGCAGAAGTGCCGCAAGGTAAGGCTGTTCCTAACGGTGTTCTTGTTCTTGCAGGTGCTTAGCGCAGAAGAAAGATGCAGGCCTACTGGAGACCGATCCGAACGCGGTGAGTGTCACGCTGCAGGTGCAGAAAACACAAAGCAGGTTTCTCAGCCTGGGCGTGGCTTAAATAGTCTCTGGGTATCCCAGGTGTCTGTGGCCTGAACCACACCCAAAAAACTAGACTGTACATGCAGTTCTGCGAACCGAAATATGTGGGGGCATCCATCTTGTCCCCATCAATGCACTACAAGTTCAATCCCCAATGTTATCCTATGGTAGTGAGTGAGTCGGGTGCCACAAGTGCCATGTCTGACTCCAAGTGGGTCTTTGGAGGGATGGAGAGGCCCTTGAGGGCCATGTAGGTGATCGTGGCCTGGCTCCAGCCTGACATCTTGGAGGGCTGGGGACATGAGGGGCAGGAATCACGACAATACCCAAGATCTGCAGTAATTGCATAAACCTAGAAACTTCCGCAATTCTTTTACCGTTCGCAGATGAGTGGTTGAATGAATGGCCTGTGTTCTCTCAGACATTATTCTTCAACCTTCAATAGAGATTATTTGTCCTAAGTACGCTATCTCTTCTAGACAATACTGTAATTTGTCCATATCCACCTTGTACCATTTTTCTGCAAGTAGTGCCAAAATGTGTACTGAGTCTGTTCAACACTCTTTCTTGTCTCACTGCATATAAGCAGGTCATTTACATATTGAATCACTGTGCTTGATGTTTGCCAGTTGCATAGATCCATTTGTATTATTCTATTACAGATGATGGGCGATTCACAGTAACTCCTGGGGAAAACAAGTATGTTAAAATCTGATTCTGCAAGGGTGTAGAGAAAAATGTGTTCTTCAAATCAATGACTGAAGTATTTTGCCTACGCTGGTATATTACACAATATTGTGGCATCATTTTGACCACAGGAAATTCTGCTTCTACCACTTCATTTAGAGGATGGATATCCTGAATGAAACGCCATGACCCTCCCGATAGCCATGTTGCAGGTCGATACTGATGTGTTGCAGGTCGATGTTGATGTCTGAATTATGCCTTGTTGCCATAATGTGTGCATGGTGGAATATATCCCCTCATCAGCGTCTCGGGTCAATGGGTATTGTTTTGCCTGGGATAGCAGTGCCCCTTGTTTCAGTTTTATTTTTACTGCCCCAATCCCTTTCAGTACCCCTACATCTTGAAGTCCCTTTGTCCATAACCTATCTGGCACCTCTTTGAGATGTGTGTTTGTTTTTCTTCTTCACTAACTATGTCAGAATGGGCCCCAGTTTTTTCACTACCTGCACTGGGCATGGTATCTGTATCACCATCTCTCCTTCCTCCTTGTTATCAGCGAGCAGTTGTTCATCCGACACTCCTGTAATTGTCAAAGCGGGGTCAATGCACAGCACTGATCGCCACTCCATGTTGTCATCATCTGTGCCACGCAGAATCACCATGTCCTTGTGTATTACTGCTTCTTCCAACTGAAGCACTCTTGTTTTTCCCTTTAAGTCATCCTTCTAGCACTGTGGTCTGAATAGGAATTCTGAAGACAGTCGTAACACATTCCCCTGTATTCCCGGTACCCAGCCTAGCAGAACCTTGACCCCGTACAGGAACATGCTGTGATATAGTCGCTGTGCTCGTAGGGTGCTTTGTGTGTGTGCTGCCAAGAGAAGAGCTGCTACCCGTGCATAGTAAATGCTGAGGGTGGAGCACATCATCCCTCTCTCTATGAATATACAGTTGCATTTAATTCCTGAGCAAATCTCTCCCCAATATGTTGATGGGTGTGTTTTTGGAGAATAGTAAGGGAGCCACGAGAGGTTGCGTCCCTGTAGTTCATGGTATATCTTTTGTTACGGCTGCATGTACCCTCTTTTTTGTGGTACTTGTCCTACGGGAAACCCCATCTGCGGTGCTGGAGCCAGGGCGGCAGCGTGTAGTACCAATAGTGCTCCTTCCATAGTGTATTTAGCCAGCTTCTTTCGTACTAATTTGTTTTCTGCCTTCACGGCATTCTCCGCTGCCTGCCTCTCTCTTTCCTGCTTCCTTTTACAATAGTGTATTATTGTGGCTTGTATCTCGGGCCAGCCTTTAGCCTCCATGCCCACTATCTTGTCTAAGCATGCCTGCTCTTCTGTTGGCAATCCTTTCACTAGTATGCAAAAGAACAATGGTATACATTCATCCCAGGACCTTTGTGTCTTTGGGTCCATACAAATTTTCTTTATATATATTCTGCGGGTCGTCTTCTGCTTTCTTTTTATGAGTCATCACTGTCCCCAGGTCATAGCTGTCTGGATACATGCTTCTTAGAACTTCCCAGACATGTTCTCGACAATTGTTAAATGGAGCTCCGTCATGAGCATTGATGCTAAATTTCACTCCTTTGTAGCCCGCCTGATTCCAAACTGTGTCCGTCTCTTCTCCTAGGATTGTGGCAAACAAACTTGGCAGGGCACATAATGGCCACCCCCTCGTCCCTTCTGTAATAATGGCATTACCTGCCTTTTTAGTCCTGCTCCTTCTCCCCGGACAGTTTGTGTTAACCCCATTTTTACCTTCCCCATCCTACTGCGTAAGGAGGTGGATCAATCCCTACCGCAACTGTTGCAGCCCTGTCGTCTCCGTTCTTTTCTTCCCCTTCTCCTTAGTTTGTTGGGTGTCCATTCAACATTGTCCCAGTCACTCCATTCATCTCCTAGCAATCCTTTGTCTGAAGCTACGTTTTCCTCATCCCACTCATCGTCTTTTTTAGTTTCCATCTAATTTGAATTTTACTCTTCCAGATACCCATTCCGCCTTGTCCCTCTTCTTCTTCCTCCTCCTCACCTCCTCTTCTATTACTCATTCTGTTTCACTGAACAATGCATCCACTTGCTGGCACATTTTCTTTTCGATGTCTGCTAGATATTTTCTGTCACACCGCGTATGTATCCCCTCACTTTGTTCCTCCTTCTCTTTTTCCCCTCATCTCCCGTAGAGTTTTCCTGTTGTGGGTTAGTGTACCCTGTGGCTGGTCGTAAAGTGGAGGCAGTAAGCTCGGTCCATCCCCTCGCACTGTCCCTTCTTTCTTTAATTTGTCTTCTTTAGTCTCCTTGTATAGTATCCAGAGACACAATATATTTTTTTAGCTTAGAGCCTTTATATTTTGTTAATGCGTACAAGAAAGTATTCTCTAATATTTTACTGTGAAACGTCCTTCTCCTGGCCTGGCGTGGAAACACTGTCCTGCAGTCCCCCCTTCCCACTGGAAGTTGTATTTTAATATATTATCGCAATACTGGTCAGTTTGCAAAACATATGGTCTAAGGGGCTGTCCATATATGCCATTATTATTCTTTTTTATTCCACTATTCTTTGTTTCCCCTTTCTATGTTCCCCTGTTTCTGTTTCCCCAATTCTTCCCCCTCCTTTATTCCCAAGCACGCCCTTCAATGTTCACTCTGGCCATCTCCACAGGCCTTACCACTCATCTCTCGAGGATGCGTCCTATACACCATAAAGACAATCTATCCCTGCCCCTTCTACTAGCATACACCTATTGTGTAGTGTCTTTGTGCACGGTTACACTCACGTCCTGGATACTCTCAAGAACCCTCGGCACTGAGACTCCACCACGGGCTACTCCTTCCACTGAAATGCATGACAGCTCTCAGGACCTGGCAGACCTTTGCAAACTCAGCGTCGGCAAAGACTCTTCAGTGATGCACTGTGAACAGGTCAGCGGTCACCAGACCCGTGGCCCCAGAGAGGGCCGCTGGATACTCTCAGTAGTCCGGGGAGGACAGACATCTCGGGGCCTCCAAAAATGTAGTCAGGGGTCTGCTATTCAGTTCATAATAAAAAACACACTAAACACTAAAAAAATGGAGCACAAACCGGGCAAGAAGCAACGCTGTTTATTACAGCCGGGTGAGCACAAATCAAAGAGAACAGTGGATTAGCTCTGATGGAGAGGCTTAACTCTGACTGGTCTATGAAGAGTAGTTTTATAACAAGAAATACAATAGTCGGAAGTCAGGCGAAACACTTGGAAGTTGGAGGACTCATTTTTTCTGTGCTTTCCAGGCATTCAATTGGTTTGCAATCTCCTCCCGTTCGATTGTTACATTAAATACAGAAAACATTAGAGCAAACAGTTCAATAGTTCCCCATTAGCCCCCCCCCTCCCCATGTGGTACTACATTTTATTCACAACCCACCCCGGAACATCTTGTTATTAATGAAGCAACATCAGAACTTTTAATACACTGCCAATGGTCAGCACCATTGTGAACAGGACACCCTGCAGCTGGTGAGAACCAGGAAATTGACATGGTACCCGTTAGATCATTACCTTGCCGAACTCTGTGGTAGATGCTTTGAGGGCTGACCACCTCGTCAGAGCTAAAGAACGTACTGTCTGATTGGTCCTGCCAGGAATGCCATTCTGTCCAGTGTTCCGTTCCCACAGCTGCCTGCCGATGGGCATCGGCTGTCATGTGACCGGCACACTGAAACAGAGCCCCCCTCCCTGCTGCTGTGCAGGGCGGCTTGTTTGGCTGACCGCCCTGCAGTTACATCACCCAGTTCCGGTTGTGCTAATTCCCATATGACGAGTACATTGAGCCTCCTCCCCCCTTTGCACATTCCTGTCATTGTGGTCATGTGTTATAAATCCTGCCCGCCTTGAGGGATTCCTCACTATGCGTATTGGTGACTGTTATTTCTAGCCCTCCCCTCCTTTAGCTAATCATAGAGCAATGCTTTGGACCAAGTTTTCATCCAATGTATCGTCACTCCTCATCATTCCCGGTATGTTTGTGGCTCGGAGTCCCTGTGTTATTCCCCATGTGGCCACCCCCACTGTGCATTGTCTTTACTCCTGCAGTTGGTAGGTGTGCCCCCCTAATCTGATGCTGAATTAGTAACTTTAACAAAATATCATGCATTTGTTGAGTGACTATTCATCAAGTATCATAAGAAAGCACAAGTATGGTATGTGAGGAGCCAGTAATTAGAGCCGGACACAAGGTTGTCATGTTTTGAACAAAGATATTTATTAAAAGAAAAATGGTTGGAAAAATGCCTCTTTGACCCTATTCTAAAGAGGTGTTTCCCCTAGCAATAAACTAAAAACGAAGGATGTGTCTGCGTCAGGATGTCAATAACTGAAAAACCTTCCTTGTGTCCAAAACGTCCTATCCTGACCTTCACACTATACACAAATGAAAATATATAAGTGAAAATATATAAGGAAAAGATCTTCAACTGGCCAAAAAGTGTTCACAACTAAAGTATAATTCCGACAAAAAAGTTCTCCAAGGCGGAAGCCCTAGGTTCCAGAGGGTGGAATCTTCCCCCTGGATTCTTAATTATAAGAATATTCCCTTTTGTAAGCAGTTTGTTGGTGTCTTTTTTGAACTCACAAGATTCCTGTTTAGGCAACCAAGTCTTTAACAGTCTTTCTTTAATGCAACTTTCTCCTCAGTCTGGATAGCAATGTCTTTAACATCAAACTTTCCAGGATACAAGAGATAAATGCCAATCTTTACTTTAACATTTCTTGGGGCTTGCAACCTGCCTGGTGTTCCCTTCTGCCAGGACCCTTTCTGCAACACCAACTGCCTGTTGTACTCACCTGGCAGGTCTTCACTTATGAGTTTCACTTGGCTGGTATACTCCCCTGCCAGGACTTTTATATATATCAATTGCTTGCTGTCTTGCTCGTCAGGACTTCCCATATACTTCACTCACCTGAAGTTCCGGAAGCAGCTCAAAACGTTCCTCTTCTCAGCTTTCTCTCTCTCCCTCCCCTGCTGACCTACCTGTCTGCTGTACCGACTGGTTGCTCTGCTACCATCAGAGTCTCACTGGGTACCAGGATCTTTCTTGATCAGTCACCCTTGCTCTGCATCCGGCACTATCACAGCTTAGGGGCTGTATCTGTATCCCTACCGTACATTGATCTCCTTGCACTACCCAGAGCCACACTGCCCTGGCTGCACTTACTCAAAGCATTGCTGCCCTGTTTTCCCCTTTCCTCTCCCTTGCACCCCCCTTTCCCCTTGCACTTCTCGTTCTCACACTTGCACCATCTGAATGGCACAAGGTCTAGTAAGATTGTTTGTCTTGTCCTCCCTCGGTCTTCCCTTCCTTATCTGGTTGCGCCTAGAAACACTTGTGTACTGTCACGTTATAAATGACTTATCACATCATATCATACCTGGTGTCTTTGGTTTACCAGGACTTCTCATATGGGTCTCTGTATCAATATTGTAGGTATGGCCCTCGGGTTGATATATATACTTGTGGTAAGGTTTCTTTAAGTTTGGCCCCACATTTACATTTCAGATATTCACAGGTCATTGGGGTTTGCCTTTCTGCTTTTTGCTATTCAAGTAAGTCTTTCGTCACATTCACAAGGCTGTAATGTTCAATTTGCTGTTGGTGCGCTTGCCGAAACACCCCGGGATCACGGATCCCCACTGGTTTTGGGTAGAATCACTGGCTTTCTCTAGTGTAGACATTCTTCCGGCCTCCCTCGCGGCTCTGCGATTGTATGTCTGCTTCCCTTCAGGATCCGGAATGGAGAACGCCAGCCTCTCGACTCGCCGAGCGCCCAGTACCTCTCTCGCGGCTCCCAGCATCTCCATGTCACTCCAGCTTCCGACTCACCGTCTCTCCCATGGCTGTTTATTCTGCTCTGCCACTCCAGTACGTGATCTATGCATTCGTGAGCTCTTGAATAGGAGCCAACGTCTTCTCCTGCACTGCCTCCCCGAATAGTGCGCTCGCCAGGTTTAAATGTCCTGCGCACAGGTGCTTTGGAAAAACAACTAGACTGCACGTTGTGGTTCAAGTTCAAACAACTGCATCCTGCTTGTCTCAGTACTTGGGGAATTCTGGGAGTTGAAGTTCATAGATGTTAAACACATGGCCTTTGAATAGTTATTTTTACTGCTTTCACACAAAGGAACTTTAGTAGGAAAAGGTGTTAGGTTTGAGCAATACAAGTTGGTGTTATTGTTGTATTTGTAGCCAATATGAAGAAGAGGTTTCACTTCTACCAGTGGGAACAAGTATCTGACAGTATGCCATGAGGGTCTGGGGCATCATAGGGTCTGGAGGGTCCATGAAGAAAAGGGTCTTGGGTAGTAAGGGGTCTTCCTCAAGAGGAAAGGGGAGATATTGCCTCTCGTCCAGTGAAGTCATGACATTGCCCCGGTAGCTGTCTCCTCCCATGTGATCAGCCCTCATGAAACCACCACAGGGTCAGGATCCGGTAGCAGCTGCCTTCCCCTGGCCACATGGCAGTAGATCAACACCAGGGAATCCATGATGACTCGACTGGATTCATCACAGGTATGACTCTAAAGTCTGTTGAAACTAAATTGATGTTCAGCAGCAATAGGACTACACTTTTTAAAAAGCCAAAGCCGATTTATTAATTTACAAGTGGCTTCCTGTTTTTGTTCAGCATACCTGCTAGAAGTGAGCTGCCAGTGTGATAGACCAAAAATGTCAGGATTATGAAACCTGATTGGCTATGTGAGGAACTGTCTGGGAGATAGCTGGGGGTCAAGCCAGGTGGCATGCCTCATCCAGTCCCAGAAAGCCATATGCCTCATAGGGGGCAGAGCATCTAGGGTTATGTCTGTCTGGCCCACGCACTGCCAAGGGCATAGAACACACCCTTCCAGGCTTTGTGGTACAAGGTTTCCCTTGAGCCAAACGTTTGGATGGACACTTGCTAGAAAAAACAAGACTGACACCCGATAACAAACTGGACTTTAAAACAAATCCTTTGCTTCCTAAGAAAATACATTTGAAAGCACTCGAGCAAAGAGAAAGAGAGGGGAAATCCAGATACCCGCAAATGTGGCAGGCAGAATGGTAGTGCTTGAGGCAGTCAAGACCCTTCATCCTGATAGTAACATGGCAGGCCTTGACAATGGGCAATAGAGCGAATTAAAAACAATTGCTTGCATATATTTTCTTCCAAAGTCCAAAAAGAATACAACACAGAAAGCAGTTACAAACTGCATTCCAGGATCGTTCATTTACTGTAGGAACAACACAAACAAATAAAATGTTAAAACATTTTTGTTAGGCAGAATTATATGCAGTACTCTTTGGGAACACCACACACAATTAAGACTACAAGTGAGTACAAATTCACCATTGGTACATGCCTGTACTACACAGTTAAAGTGGTAGCGAAGGCTGAGCAGTCAGACTTAAGTGAGCAGTATCAGATAGTTACACAAAGGACAGCAATTACTATGATTCAGGCAAACACTGACTCAAGGTTTTCAAGTAAAAGAATATACATTTATTTCACTCTTCAGTTGTATAACAGTACACTATTATAAGCGGTCTAAAAATCACACTTAATACACCACACCACTTCCCTTAAATTCCAGACAAGTTAAGCTCACAAAATGAAGTGGGAGCAAAATGGCACTCCAGCAATTTAACAGGGAGGGAAAGACAAAGTTAATAGAAATTAAATCAAACCAACAGGTGAGTACTCAGGGCAATTGAACAAGAGGAACTACAGAGATAGAATCATGTAGAAAAGGCTTAGGGCCAAAGTCAATGGGTCAAAAGTCTTTGGTTAAGATCACACAGTTCATGGTAGTTTGCGGTAAAGTTTGTCGCACGGTTTCCAGACGAGGTTGGTTGATACAAAAGTTAGTTCGAAGAGAAGAACAAGCCCTCGGATTGGAGAAAACACTTTCATCGCGGTTGAACGAAACGAGCAACCAGATTTGCACAGTACCTTAAAACGGAGTGGAAGCTGTAGCTGAGGCGGACGTTCCTGGTAGTTCCTGTAGGCTCACGGGTTCTTGAAGCGACTGTCGGACTGACAAGAAGTAGGAAGACTGGAGGGTCCTGCACTACCCAGGGAAGAAACCAGCAGCAGAGCAAAGCAACGAATAAAAGGTGCACTCCTTAAAACCCAAGCAGGGTCCGACCTTCCTGGCTATCCGGCCCACTGTATCTCTGTACAGCGAATTCGACCAGAGGAGGGGTCCTGGCTTGTAGTTTGGGCGAACTGGTTGGTCCCACCAGCTCAAGGGAAGAAGTTTCCTGGAGGATCTTCTTGGTCGTCGGATTCTGAAGATTCGGACCTGCAGCAGGGCTTCACTGGGCGGTTCAGTCGTTGTAGGGGTCCTCTTCTGTCAGCTCCTCGTTGGTTCTTTCGTCCAGTGGCGACTCTGCCTTTCCAGTCCCAGAGACCTGCTTTTTATGCATTTTCCCCCATTCATACAGCCTGGCTGTCAATCACCCAGCAGGGTGGCTGTCCTGGCAAGGACAGTCCCCCAGCCAAACAGGAGTGCGACTTGGGTAACCAAGGGAACCCATGGCAGGGGTCAGAAGATCCCTCCCTCACATCCAGCCTACCCAGACTTTCAGGCGCCTTAAGGAGGGCTTCTGTGCAGAAGCCCGCGAAAAGACAGTCAACAAAGGAATCATCCATAGTTTGGCGCGCAGAGAAAAACACGAGAAATACTTTAACAAAAACAAATGGCGAATAAACCCAGCCAGAACAAAAATAAAATGTATTTGGTCAAGCAGGTTTATGTTTGAGACTAATATAATAGCCTAAAACAATACCATGGTTATATGAGCTAACCGCAGTAGAAAGGTTAGGGTAGATACCACTGCCACCAGCCAAGTCTTGATGTAAAGGAAGCGAAACAATGCTCCAAGAGACACAGAGAAAAAGGGATAAGAATTAACCCTTCCCAATACTCCATCTAAGATGGGGTGTACTGGGTCTGTGGTTTCAAGTGACTAAAGTAAAGTTCATGGCAACTTTAACTTTTCTGGGGGACAGCAGTCAGCCCCAGAAAATGGAGTCGGTGGGAAGTCTCAAAGACAACCCTGTGTCACTGCACTGAAGGTGATTTGTAACACACATGAAAATGTGAGGCCATGGAGTAGGTGAGGCTCCAGTGCTCAAGATCACACAAAAAGTGAAAACACACACAGCAAAACACATCTAAGAGTGGGAAAAAGGCTCACACTCTTACCAGGTGAGAAGAATAAATCCTAGAAATCCAGCAAAGCTGCTGAGGGACTCATTAGGTAAGGGAAATCAGCCATTTATGAGAATTCTCCCCAACAATTTTACAGATGGCAAAAGCTTACCCTCTATAGTTCATTTCTAGTGAAATTATAAACTGTAGAATCCAAGGTTTCAAAATCTCCAAAACATTGCATTATACTCTCCTATCCAAGGTGCACTTAGTACAATGCACGCATTATCAATAGTCTCATAGGACTTCCTAAAATATCATTGTCTCTTGCCATTGCTCTGGCACACTTACCTTGGACAATAACTTGGAACATTACACTACCATGAAAAGATGGATCATGGCCAACTCACCGCATGGTCAACAAACTGGTTTTATTTTACAGCATTTTGATATGGGGTTAGCCCCATACCGTTCCTTGCAAGATGCCCTCCCCGGTACAATACTAAAGTTCTATTAAAACTATCCCATAAACCAAGGCCCCCTACAAATGCCACAAAAGATGCAATTAAATGTCCCTTAACCAAATTCCAGTGAAGCTGCTGCCTGCACTGGGACAATTCATAATATATCCCCAATAGCTTATAGATACCCATTTATATTTCGATACGTGTTCTTTTGTAATATTTCACAATAACAGGTCTTTCAAGGATCCACCACTGTGAAATTGGCTCAAGCATACATGTGGAGACTAACAAATACATGAATGTTAAAAGTACATTCCAAACAGCAATATAAGCAAGTGCACTTCCAATCACTTCTTTTGCACTGCCACCCACCACCCTAGAAATATACAGGCCACATGTCTGAATAAAGTAACCGGCTGATTATTATGACTACCAAGGCGAATAAACAAACCCCAAACTCTATGCTTCTCTGTGCATTAGCTTGTGAGAATGCATCCCTATTTCTAATTCTCTTCATTTGTATGCAATGCTATGTACAATACTTACTACTTTTCAACCATAACATTTGCCTACACTTTGCTAAGATCAAACTAACATTCTTCTTTCCCCAACAGATACAAACCTTGTGATGAGGCACTGCCTACCACCTGCCAATTCCATTGCTGACTCGCCCAGGTAAGCATTGTTGACCTGTTCCTGAGTCCACTTAACATGAAGAGGCAGAAGCATGGGGCACAGCATACCAGAAAGGAAGCACACGCGCAACTAATGAGCCCAGAGACCTATGATTGCTACAAGTCAGAAAAGCAAAGCCACAACCCAAAAGACCCCATGTAACATTTGATGTTGGGATGCATGTTCAAATCACTGCCCCTCCCAAATGATCCAGATTGCGGAAAATATATCAACATGTGGCGAATGTGAAGAGGATGGTGTAGGGGGAAGGGAGGAACCTTAGGGGTGGAAGCAAATGGTGGAAGACACATGTATTTGGGAAGTCTATTCAGAGGAAACTAACCATTTGCTTTGCAGTAATGTCACGAAGAATACATTGAATGTGTGTGACGTTTATAACATGAACTAACACTGCATTTAAGAGTAGGCCTGAATCCTTACAGTTCATGTTGGAGACACAGAAGAACGAGCCCCTGTCTCTTGCCTGATTATCACATTCCAATTCCCAGGCACGGTAGGGAAGGGAGTAGTTTCTTACCTGTAACTCCATTTCTCCAGCATTGGTATCTTTCATGGATTCACATGCTTAGAATATTCCCCGTCGTCAGGCTGGGAATCCCCGGTACATTATATAGACCCTTTCCCGTAGGAAAACTTTTTCGACGCTATACGTCCTATCCACCTCGTTTTGTATCATGCGTGCCCGCACCGTCAGGACGCCATGATATAAATACAGGACCCGCCCCCGCGCTCCCTCAGATTTCGGCCCCCAAAGTAGTGGGGGAACCAGTTTGCATGCTCAGGGGAGGCAGGTGGGCGCATGTGAATCCATGAAAGATACCAATGCTGGAGAAATGGAGTTACAGGTAAGAAACTACTCCCTTCTCCAGCATTGGATCTTTCATGGATTCACATGCTTAGAATAGATTACATAGCAGTACCATCCCGAAAAGAGGAGGCGTGCATGCAAACTCACATACTTTCCTCACAATGTCCGTTCCCTATGGTCGTGTACCCATCAGCAATAGTTAACATAGAAAACGAACAATATTCAATCATAATTGTAACAAGATCTAACCCCTCAACCGGGGCGTACCTTATTGGTATAGGTGTCGAAGCACCGCCTGTCCCATCCGAGTATCTTCGGCATGTTGTTGTGGCAGGCAGTAATGGCGGGTAAAAGTGTGTGTAGCCGCCCAGGTAGCCGCCATGCAGATGTCCCCCAGAGGGACTCCAGACCACAGCGCCGTCGACGATGCCGCCGCTCTAGTTGAATGAGCTCTTGGGCGTCGCAGAAGAGGCTTACCAGCCTTGGAATGGCAGTACGAAATGGTAGACGATACCCATCTTGACAGTCCTTGCTTTGAAATAGCTTTGCCTTTAGCACCCAAACCATAGGCCACGAACAATTGCCTCGTTGTCCTAAAAGGTTGCGTGCGATGCAGATAAAACTTGAGAGCCCTTTTCACGTCTAATGTGTGTAACGTGCGCTCCGCTCCCGAGCATGGCTCTGGGAAAAACGTAGGTAAGACAATAGAAGAATGTTTATGGAACACTGAAGGAGCTTTAGGTATGAACTGTGGGTTAGTGGCAAGGACCACCTTGTTCTTGAAAAATCTTAAGTATGGTGGGTCTACCATTAGAGCTTGGATTTCCGAAATACGTCGTGCTGAAGTGATGGCCACCAGGAAGGCCAATTTCCACGACAGAAACTTTAGAGACGATGATGACATTGGTTCAAACGGAGGTTTCATAAGAGACGCTAACACCAGATTGAGGCTCCACACCGGAGGAAATCTCTTCTCGGGAGGGAAACTCCTAAACAGACCCTTAAGGAAGTGCTTAATCAGGCAGTCGCTGAATAATGGTGCGGAATGTCGTTGACGTGTAAACCTGGAGATGGCAGCCAGGTGTACTTTTATCGACGACACCGATAAGCCCTTTTGAGCTAAGAACAGTAAGTATGGAAGGAGCTGTTCCGGCGTAATCGACTGCGGAACCAGACCTGGGTGATCCCCACACCACTGACAGAAACTCCTCCATTTGTACGAGTATGAAGTGTCTGTGGAAGGTGCTCTTGCCGCTTGCAGAATACGACGACACTCCTCCGGAATCGTTAGCTGACCAAATTCGGCGAAGTCAGGAGCCAGGCCGTCAACTTGAGGCTGTCCGGGTCGTGATGCCAAACAATACCCTCCTGTCGAGACAGAAGGTTGGGGATCTTCCTGAATCTCATTGGCTCCGCCGCTGCCATGTGCAGCAGGTCTGAAAATCACACCTGTCTGGCCCAATACGGGGCCACCAGAATCACCCGACATGGGTACTTGAGGATCCATTGCAAAGTCCTGCGGATGAGAGGAAATGGAGGGAATGCGTACAGGAATTTGTTCGTCCATGGGAAGGAGAACGCATCCCCCAGTGAGTCCTGCTGAGGCCAGCTGCTTGCATACTGCGGGCATTTCCTGTTGTCCTTCGTCGCGAACAGATCGATGGAAGGATGTCCCCACTTCTTGAATACCTGTTGTAGTTGCTGGTCGTTCAGCAAGTTGCTGGTCGTTCAGCACCCATTCGTGAACATCGTTCATTTGCCTGCTGAGGGCATCGGCCTCCACATTTCTCACACCTGGCAGGTGAAACGCCAAGATTTGCATGTTGTGTTGTAGGGCCCAATGCCAGATTTTCTGTGCCTCCATCGACAGGGACCTGGAACGTGTTCCTCCTTGCTTCCGTAGGTAAAACATAGTAGTCGTGTTGTCCGTCATGACACGCACCACGGAGTCTCTCAATTGAGGAAGAAAAGATTTTAGAGCCCACCGCACTGCTCTCAGTTCTAGCAGGTTGATATGCAGGGAGGACTCTTCTAACGACCACCGGCCTTGTACCTGTAACGTATCCAGATGAGCTCCCCATCCGCTCAGCGATGCATCCGTCACCACCGTCTTCTGGAATTCCGGTTCCACCAGAGGCATTCCTTTCATTAAATGAGTAGAAGCTCTCCACCAACATAGTGCTTGTACCAGTTGTTCGTCGATGATCAGTCTGTCGGACCAGCGACCTTTGCTCTGCGCCCAACGGTCCGCTAGAAATTCCTGGCAAGGCCTCATAAACAGACGGCAGTTGTTTATCAACGGAATGCAGGATGACATGGTCCCTAGCAGGGACATGTATTTGCGCACCGACACCCTGGTACCGCATCTCCATTCCGACGCCTTGCTTTGTAGCTTCTGTATCCTTTCGCTGGATGGTCTTACAAGGCTTGTGTGCGTATGAAACTCCGCTCCTAGAAAGACCAAGGTCCTCGAAGGCTCTACGGAGGACTTGCTGAAGTTTATCGCGAAGCCCAGTTCCTGTAAGAGGGACATCGTGGCCCCCAGACTGTTTCGTGTTTGTTCCATGGACGACCCTCTGACCAGCCAGTCGTCTAGATAGGGATAGACATGGTGACCGTCCTTCCTTAAATGGGCCGCTATAGGGGCCAAACACTTGGTGAACGTCCTGGGGGAGGACTTGAGACCGAACGGGAGGACCTTGAACTGAAAATGCTTTCGCCCGACGACGAATCTTAAATATCTCCTGTGTCGTGGACGTATTGGGATGTGAAAATATGCGTCCTGAAGGTCTAGCGACGACAGATAATCCATGGGTTGCACTGACCTGATCACCTCCTGGAGCTTTAGCATTTTGAATTTTAGGCTCTTTAGCCATTTGTTGAGTACCCTCAGGTCGAGAATAGGCCTCCATTTTCCATTTGGCTTCTTGACAACGAAGAACCGGGAATAAACCCCTTGTCCTTCCTGTGCCACAGGAACCCGTTCTACCGCTCCTTTTTGTAGCATAAGCGTCACCTCTTGTATTAGAACTCGAAGGTGGGGCTGGGCCGAAAACACTGGCGGAAGACTTGGAGGCTTGTTTTTGAATTGCAGCGCATGACCCATGCGAATCGTGTCCAGAACCCATCGATCTGTGGTGATGCATTTCCATTGGTCGATATGATGAGAGACTCGACCCCCCCAGGACGTTCCGAAGGCCGTCATTGGTTGCTGGTTTGCTTGCCCTTCGTCGACGAGGGACCCGAGCCGCGTCGTCTGGAGGCTTGATAATCTCTGCCTCTACGTGCCGACTGGGATGCACGTCTGTAACCTTGTGAGGAGTATGAGGACCTGTTAAATCCGCGGTCCCTAGAGGCTCCAAAGCGGGAGTTTCCGGAAGCACCCCTGAAGGGGCGAAAAGAGCGAAAACTTCTACCTGTCTGGAGGGCGCCGAGAGGCCTAGCGGTATCCGTGTCTTCTTTCATCCCCTTCAAGGCTTCATCCACCTTGTCTCCAAACAGATGTTCTCCTTCGCATGGCATGTCTAGGACTTTGTACTGGACTTCAGGCCTGAAAGTAGTACATTTGAGCCACGCTTGTCGACGCAGTACTACGCCATGATTGATTTGTTTGAAACCAGCCTCTGCTAGGTCCACCGCAATATTAATAGCGTGGTTCGAGGCCTCCTCACCATCTCGTACTAGCAGCATGGCTGCTTTCCGATGTTCTTCCGGCAAATGATCTAGGATAGGGGCTATTTTATGCCACATCTCCCTATCGTATCGTGATACAATCGCCAAGGAGTTGGCTGCTCTTACCGTCGTGGCGCCTACTGAGAGCACCTTTTTTCCAAAGGCGTCCTGCCTCCTGGCCTCGCTTTCTGGTGGGGTTGAACATTTTTGCTGTACTCTGGCCTTCCTAGCCGCTGCCGCCGATACCACAGAGTCTGACAGAGGCTGTGATGTTAGACATTTTGGAGTGGACTCCGGAGCTTTAAACTTTTTCTCAGTACGCCCCTTAATAGCCGGTTCCGAGAACGGATGACGCATCGTCTTGAGGCCTACTTGCCACACGTGGTCCAGGATTGGGATGGCAAATACCGATTTCCTCCTTTGACCCATGTGATCAAAAAGAAAACAGTCTTTCTTTTGCTCCTCAGGAATTAGGCCGAACTCGGAACACGCCTTTCCCATCATTGCATGGAAGGCTCCCACATCATCCGGAGGAGATGGTTGTGCCTGGCTCCTACATCCGAATTCCATGTTGGGTCTCTCGACGGTGACAGGGAAATGTCCGACCCTGAGTCACCTCGTATAGAAACGGAATCCGACAGCTCACCCTCCTCCTGCGCTCGAGGACGACCCTTCACCGCCTGGGAGGCCGACGGGCTTCTGGTCGTCGAGCGAGCTGCTTGAGCTTGTTCGTCGACGGAAGGTGCAGAAAACATCAACGATGAAGTGCCAGGCTGAGGGATCTGCGTATCCAGACGCTGCAGGAGCTTCTGAAGTGTATTAAGCACATCCAGAGACAAAACCGTCTGGGGGGTCAGCAACGTCGAGGATAGAGGGGGCACACCCCCGCTCGCACTCATCGTCGACGTATTGGAAGGCCGTAAGCCCAAGTCCGACGGCTGCATAACCATGAATTCTCCGTCCACCGACGACACCGACAAGGCCATGTCTGGCTGCAGTAAGACCTCAGGGGGGGCCAGGTCACAGACCTCTGGCTGCCAGGCCATAGATTGAGTCGCCGTCGACGAAGGAATCCCCACCGCTGCTGCCTGAATAGTAATAGGCATCGTCAGCGACACCGGGGTCGACGAGCAAGTAGCCGGTACCGAGCCTTTAGACTTCGTAGCTGATTTCGTTGCCGACTTCCCTGCTGAAGAGTCTCGACTCACGGAAGACCTAGGACGGTCCCCTGAGGAGGATTTTGATGCCGCTTGCCTCTCCGTCTTAGAGGATGAGGAGGAGGAGGACTTTTTGTGTGATGAGGAAGACCCAGCATGCTTCTCCGTCTGCTTGTCCGCAGGGCATTTTTCGGCAGGCCGCACCTTCTTCGAGGGCGGTTCCGACTTGCTCCTGGAGGCCGTGGAGCCAACTTCTGATGCCGGATAGGCACCCGCTCCGTCGTTAAGCCGGTCGACCAACCTCCTTTTTCGGTCTTTAAGGGTTTTTTGGGAGAAACCCTGGCATATCTCACGTGTCCGCCTTGTGGTGTGGGTGGAGACAGTAGATACAATCCATGTGGGCATCACCTTCATAGACTTTCTTGAGTCCACATGTCGCACAAGGACGAAATAAAGCTTTTCCGGACATATTTTTTCCAGAATGTAACGTCGCCGAAGCGAAAATACAACCTAATTTCGACTAGCAGTAGCCGCGAGGATCCCACTACTTTGAAAGACGGTTGAAATCTGAGGGAGCGCGGGGGCGGGTCCTGTATTTATATCATGGCGTCCTGACGGCGCGGGCACGCATGATACAAAACGAGGTGGATAGGACGTATAGCGTCGAAAAAGTTTTCCTACGGGAAAGGGTCTATATAATGTACCGGGGATTCCCAGCCTGACGACGGGGAATATTCTAAGCATGTGAATCCATGAAAGATCCAATGCTGGAGAACACGCACGTACACCCACATACATATGAATCTAGCTAGACCTTCGAACAATTAGGTAGGAATGTGAGCAGCCAAATGGGGGAGGGGGGTAGGGCTGCGGCCCAGTACGAAGGACATACTCCTGGGAGACGGGGCAGAGGTCTTGGGCTGCCAAAACATGAACTGAGATTTATGACACTACCGCTCCCCAGAATAATGGCCATTTTATTTGAGCTACCAGATGTGCAGGAATACGACTCTTAAAGGAATGGTTCGGTCAACATTTTTTATTGCCCCTACGGGCCGGCCATGTGTTTTTAAGCCTAAGTCGCTCGATTTTAGAAAAATTTCCTATGGACCTTACCCGAGTTTTCGTCCATTAAACGCACGCGAAAACAGGCATCAGGGAGCTGCCATTTTGTGATAATCCTATCATTTCCCCCATCGCCCTGGCTGACCTGCTTTTGCGGCACTAAATCATATCCCCCGCCCCTGAGTCTGACATTATCAAAACATTCATATTCCCCGCCTCTCTCCGTGACGTTTCTGTGCTGCGTAGGCAAACGCGCCCAGTCGTCTTCTACGCGACTTCACACAGTACCCGGAAACCAACACAGATCAACTCAACACAGCGCGTCACAATTCGGAATATGAAACTGTACTTTAAATCAAACAGCAACACGGTACATTTGGTAAAGTACATTTATTTGACATTAAATGTTTATAGAATATTCAGCAATTGCCATATGAACTTGGAATGCCATTTATTTTCTTTTATCTCTATCCGCAAATCCGTAAAAGTTTATCGTGAGTCACGCGCTGTTCCTTTATGGTACACAGGGTGTTGGTTTTCGTTAAAAGAAGCACTTTGGTCGTACGTTGAACCGCAAGGCTGTTCCATCAAGTAGGCACTAGGCCAGCGTAAAGGTTGATATGTTGCTTCTAGCTGCTAGTACCCCGTAAGGGCATATGGGCCCTTGGCGATCGTCCCATAAAATCATCAAAGTGGTGCAGTTGTTTACAAGAAGCTGCAGCTGGCGGTTGAAAAAACCATCTGCCGGGGTCTGAAACTGGTGGCAGTAGCAGTAGGGAAGGATATACCTGTTTTGAAAACATAAAATGTATAATTAGTCTCGCCAGCCAATCTTTATTAATATTATTCATTTTATTTATTACGGGCAAGCTGAAACTATTTCCTTTCAAGGATAGTGCAATGGAGTATGTTCGGCTCTAAAATCAATGCAAAAAGTAACGAAATAAATCGAGGTTAGCACACAATGAGAAACGACTGTTTGTCTACATGCGTGTGGAATGTGGACCTGCATGCCCATGTGCCCGCTACAAGGACGATCCCACAAACGTTTTCCTAGCTCTTCATTCATTCATTTATTCATGCATCCATTCATTCATTCTTCATTTCGGCGTTACTTACATTATATTTGCAATTTCCATTGTGCGTCTGCGTAATGCAGTCCGTAAATCCCACTGTGCTCTTGACAACGGTTTTTCGTATACTGAACTAACATGAAACTCGGTCTAGTTTCAGAATGTTCTGTCTTATCGTCTCTTACGTTATTGCACCCCCCCCCTTCAAATGAAGTTCTTTCAGCATGGTCCCTGTCTCTCAAGGTCAAAAAACAATAGAACCTTATACTGCCAGTGCGAGTTGTGGGCCTCTTCAGGGCGCAAGCTGAAAATCAAAGCCACTGACCTTCACTAGAAATGAGCATACATTCTTTCTTTGCAACATCCCGTAGTAAAGCCATCTGTGAGAACTTGAAGTTTCGAATCCATAGAATCCATCTATGTACTGCGCCTCAATGTGCAAATGTGAACTGGCTTCTCTCGCATCTGCAACGGCTCGCTTGGCACGTTCTAAGGCCCCCAATTTTGTCCTCGTTGTCTGCGAGCTTTGAAGCCCCAAAGAACCATAACTATTGAGACTTTTAATTTTTTGGGGAAGGTCAGGGAAAGTATAAAGTACCCGAAGAGTTGAGTTGAAAGTGTGATTTATTTATTTTATTTTTTTATTATTTGCAATACGCAAGCCTCCCCTCGGTTAACAGTGCGCAGCATTTACATGAGATTGCGAAAATTAGTTACATCAACAAAAATATATACATACACATATAGACAAGGTCAGCAATATTAGGTGAATAGAGAGAATTCAAAGATGACACCTAGGTTGTTCGCCACCCATGATGGTGAAGGTAGGGGTTAGGGTTAGCGTACTTTGTATGTACACTGTACAATAACATTTATTTAGAAAAAGACAATCGTATTACAATTATTTAAACCGGGATTTGCACTTCACAACCAGCTCTCCTTTGGGTGGACATGGCACAGTGGCAATGGATCAGTGCTCTGCACAGAAACGTTCAAAATTCCATATCTGTGCTTCTCTAATACAGCAACAATAAGGCTTTTGACAAAGTCGAACTCATTTCCTCATAGACTGGTTTGATCACCCATTGCTTACTTCTTTTTGGAAAGGCCTTAGTGTAGCGAGGCATCCTTACATTACCCGTAGTCCTAGATTGTTCACGGCCGAGATTCTCGTTATGGGCCAAGACTGCAAGTAGAGTCCTATGTCTCATGCCCTGTATGCTGAAATGCAAGCCCTTTGGCCTGTACTTTAGGCACATATTGTGAAACACCTCCAAACCTCCTGTGTGACAGAATTCTGTCAGTCCCCTCAAATCTCTTGATAGAGTTTTATCGAAAACAATCTTCTCAATGGCTTTGTGTGTCAGTGAAGATGGATTCAACCACTTCTTCTTCTGTGCCTCCACTGGGGACAAAGGGCCATGTTCACATTGGTGGAAATGTAGGTTTTCTGACCAGCGGTGCACGTCGGTACAGTGGTGTATCAGTGACCGCCATTTTTCAAGTAGTATTTCCACTGACCCTTCACAAGTTTTGGAGCTCCACCAAAGATGGTTGCTGATAGACTCGGACCACTCTGAAATACTTTCCAAACCTTTTTTTTTCCCCCCTGCAGCCGAGATTTTCTTATTGATTGATTTAGCAAGATGCCATACGTCAAATTGATGTTTAATATGTGGGAACTGCTTTCTCATTGTCTTGGCAATTGAAACATGTATGTCCGTGGCTATGAGGTCGATGTGCATTCCCCTCGATTGTAGATATTCCACTGATTTTATAAATCTTAGTTTCTCCATGGCCACTGAGGATGTACATTGTGTTACCTGCACGACTACCGAACTCACAATTTTCTTACTGTCCATGTCCTGAAAGTGGTAGGTGCAGTACTTGGCAGAAAATCCAGGGCTGTCGCACTGTCCATCGCCAGCTAGCCTGAATCGTTTGCCTTCGAATGTACTTGCTAGAGACAATTGTTAAATTTTCCAAGCATCACTAATGGCCGGAAACAGATAATCATGTAGGTATTTGTAGTACTGCGTTTTTTAAATGAAATGGAGCCCCACAAACTGAATGAAAGACTAACTTTCTAAAACTGGAGCCACTAAAAAGTGATGCAGCTGCACACAGTAGATTGCCTGCTGGCAGTTTCCCCAGCATCGGTTGTGCAGACCATGAGAACGTATGATTTAATCTACAGGTGGCATGTATTGTGACGTTACTGCCATGTTTTTGATGAGTCACATGAATCAATGGCTTCCCACATACTTTCCCTCTGAAGGAATGCCCACATTCCAGCATACTTATAATATCTATCAAACAACTGTCGAATACTATGTATTTGCCCTCTTTCATTAGACTGTCATCCTGCATCAAAGTTGTTTCGGCCTGTGACGTTGAGGACATATCACCACATTTGAAAGAAATATCGCTGCTATCAAGTTCTGATGCGTCGGTGAATGCTGCTGCTGGTTCATTCTCTGTCATTTCAACATCTGCTACTTCAACATTGATGGGAGAACACAACAATGTCAACAGCTTTTTTGGTGTCAATTTTTTGGCGGGTGTAGATTGTGTAAATTGATCTGCGACTACTTCAGAGCTATCTTCAATGCATCCAGTATCATGTTGTTGTGGTGGTGCGGTCGCACTGTAGCAATGGTCCTTTACAACTTTACTGGATTCTCCGGACACATTCATTTCATGTTCTGGCCATTGGACATGAGCATCTCTAGTCTCAACACGCGGCGTCTGAATTAATAGTTCCTCCATAGTGTAATGGTCTGGCAAGCAACAGCTCTCATTCGCTTCACTGTCTGTGTATGTATAGTTCTGACACCCACGGGTAACTAGAGGACAGATTTATCAGTTTAAATACAAGATAAAGACTGACTGGAAAAAAACAAAATAGTCCCCAGCACAAAAATATTTCTAAAGTTATGAACTGTTTGTAACTAACCTTATTTTTGTTTCTTTTCTTTGCAACTTTTTTGACTCGACCTTCAACATCTGCACGCTGTTGCTCCGTATCCGCATGTCTCCCCTTCCTCTTGCGCTGCAACGACTATATTTTCTGTATCCGCATAGACAGCACGGAATGAGGCTCCATTGACTCCCTGAAACATAGTATTTTCATTACTGTGTATCAAAATATTGTTAGCATAAAACACACGTGAGGACGAACACACAGGTACATCTCAATAGCCAAACACGATTTAACATTGTGTGGAACAATCAAACGACAAGTATTCGAGCTCTGATGACCTAGTTCGATGGAGCTGTCAGTATCCATACCTCTGGCTCTGCATGGACTGCCACGAATGATTGTATTGAAGAGGAGGCATCAGCAACTACCTGAAACACAGTACTTGCGTTAGTATGGTTTTCAATATTGTAATCATAACACACACTTGGGGTCGACGGCACATGTACATATAAATAGATAACCACAAATGTTGCATTGTCTAAAAGAATCAAGGAATATTTAAATATGATCAGATTTAATCGACTTATTTCTCCGATTTATTTACATCTGCATCATCTATCTTGTGGATGTAGTGGAAGCGCCATCGTCTCCCTGAAACACAGTACTTGCGTTAATAGGGATGAAAGTATAGCAAATGGAATCACGTTATATGATCACGCTCGATGGAGCTGTCAGTATCCATACCTTGTGCTGCTGAAGAATATCTATGGATGTTGTAAATGTGGTGCACACTTCTGAAAGCTGTTGCGCCGATTAGTATCCGCATGGTCCCGCTTTCCCTGGAATTACTTGAATGTCAGGCTCCGCATCAAGTGCGTGGGTTGACGCTTCAACAACTGCCTGAAACATAGAATTTGCATTAGTAAGGATTACAATATTGAAAACACAACACACACTTGGGGTCGACCGCAAAGGTACATATCAATGGCTAACCACAAATGAAACATGGTGTAGAACAATCAAACGACAAGTGTTCCAGTCCTGATGATCACGGTTGATGGAGCTGTCAGTATCCTACCTCGTGCTGCTGAAGAACATCTAGGGCTGTTGTCAATGTGGTGGACGCTTCAGCATCTCCCTGAAAGACAGTACTTGCACCCTGAAAGACAGTACTTGCATTAGTATGGATAACACTAATTATAACTGAAAACAAACACCAGGGGACGACAACTAAGGTGTATATCAATTGGAAAGCACTAACCAAACAATTTGTAAAATAATCACACGATACATAAAAACTATTACTTGACATGCATAAAACAAGTCTGTTATGGAATAGCCAAGTATGATTACCTGATACGTGCTAGAAGTGGTTGATAACTGCAGGCAGGTCACAGATGATGTTTGATGATGAAATGCAAATATTAAAAAATTGCCATGTAAACCGACAGAATACTTGAGAATAATGCTATTGAAAATGCGCAATAGAATACAGTTCCCTGTGCCCATAAATAGATTTCCTTTGGGGATTATAAAATCGAAAAATAATTTATTGATAAATGTCATTATTCAAAAAGCTATACACTCATATCAATATCGAAAGTATTACAAGGGAGTATTACAAGGGACACAACACCTAAAATATCAATTAATCCATTCGGCTACCTACACACTACCGCAAGGCCTAAAGCTATATCCGGACACTTGACTCACCAGTGGCGGAATGTGGACGAATAGAGTTGGAATAGCTTTTGCGAGCAATTTTCGTGTCGTTCGCCGTTTATTCTTCTTTGTTACCCAAGATGTGGCGTACATGTTCGAGGAAAAGTGCCAGCTGCAGATGCGGTATCGATCACCCCTCTTGTCCTCTAAGACTTGTTGGACTCTACTTTCCAGCTCATCCAGTGGCTATCCGCAATGTCTGGCCCATTCTCTTATTCGATCAACAGTTTTCGGGAATACATGCATTGTAGTGCCTTCAGATTTAGCATGGGTCTTCGAAGGGCAACCGCTAATCGAACAGGCAGGCATTGTTGAAAATTCTGAAAAGTAAATATCAAGATTATTATAAAACCTTGATGAATAAAAATTTCATAATAATTGCATAAGTTACAGACATTTTTTAAATTATGTGACTAAACTCTAAACATGTGACTCGTCCCTTGCATGTTCTGTCTTGCACGAAAAGGAAACATGCTTACATTATAGACTGGACCCCCGAAGGATGCAATTCGATGACAATTGACACAGATGAAAATAAATAGATCTATTGATAGCATAACAATTGAAACTCAAGTCAATAGCAATGAGACCAATGACCATAGCTCTATTGGGTACTGTAATCGCAAATAGACAGAAATGTAAAAATGACCGAAATATGACTAGGATACATGGCCTTACCTTGACCAACAAACAGTTGGATTCAGCAGGCCGAGTAGTATGTTACAGGAGAACAGGTAGATGGCCACAGGTAGCACACTGGCGAGTTTGCTCGAAGCGGTCACAGATAGCACGACGACGAGCAGATTAGCAGAGATCTCAGTGCTTCTCAGGTAGAAGGTCCAGGAGTTGACTTGCAAAACACAACGATGTTCTCATGAGACATATCAAGTGGTTTATAAAGTATTAGAAACAGGGGTGTGTTTGTGAATGAATGACGTATGTCGTGATATTATGTGGATTGCAGGGGGGAGGCCTGCCTGGAGACACGGGGTCAGAAGAGGCCATGTGAGCGATGGCTCCTGGGCGTGGGATACCTTTTGAAGTGTACATGCTGTTTGGCACCTTGGCCGTTTGCGCCCGTGACAGTCCCCCATGCCAGCGGTCATCCCCGGGTGCGAACCGACCGCCTTTGATAGAGGGGGTGTGATGGATGGGCCTGGGGCGTGCAGATAAGGCACAGGAAGACTGCTGAATGGAGACACACTTATGTGGATTGCAGGGGGGCGGCCTGCCTCAGGGGAGGCCTGCCTGGAGACACGGGGTCTGAAGAGGCCATGTGAGCGATGGCTCCTGGGCGTGGGATACCTTTAGAAGTGTACATGCTGTTTGGCACCTTGGCCGTTTACGCCCGTGACAGCCCCCCATGCCAGCGCTCATCCCCGGGTGCGAACCGCCTTTGATAGAGGGGGTGGGATGGATGGGCAGGTGGGCATGCAGGCAAGTGTGTGGGAGCGAGGGGCCATCAGGCCCCTCTCATCCTTTACTCCTCAGTAGAAACTCCGACCAAGTGCCTCCAGTAGTGGGTTTGCCCCTTGCCTGTTAAATTTGGTTGACATTTGCGTCGATGGGGCCACTGAGCAGGACACGGGGCATCCATTTTTGTACCCATTTTCCACTCCATCTTGGTGACCAGGCATCACTGCGCAGAGCACATGACCCCCACCCTCGTTCCCACTCTGACTGGAAAACTCCAGAGGTATTTGCAACAGCTAATAAATGTAACACATCACTCTTCCTCTGAGGTCATTGTCCTGAATGTGAACCAGCCTGAACTAAGCACATAGCTCGTTCATCTCCACAAACGTGTCCTTGCCCACGCACCCTCGCCAGTGGAAACTAACTGCCATTCTGACCCTGTGTCCCTGCAAGGTATTCTCTTCATGTGCCAGACCACTGACCACGCCATGATGCCCACCTAGCAGATCCCCAACTAACATTAGACCCCTACTGCAGTATATCGTTGCCTATCAATAACAAATGCCACATATCGGAGATTCTTGTGAGCACAGACCCACACTTCAAACAGTGTATTATAGTGGTCAAGACCCTTAACCTAAGGCCTGTATAATCCAATGTTAATTGATAGTATAGATATATGTGTGACTTTTATAGAGACATAACCGACTGAAAGACTTTGAACAAGTGTTATTTAGTGCATGCATTATTGAGAATATATTATGTTAGCTTAGATAGTGACCACCCTGCTTCACAGTGACCTGACCTTGACCCATTCGGAGCACAGATGTCTGACGTCCATCCTTGAAACTAATGGCATTCTGCTCGGACAAAGGCTATCTAGACACTGCACACTATTGAACGACTTTCATGCGTTACAATGATATGTATATGTAATTTTGGATATAGTAGAAGACCATGAAATAGGAGTGGCATGACAAGCAGAGTATACTTACTCGTTACTCGGATTACGAGGACGAACAGTTGCGCGAAGTTTGGGAATAAGCACCATCATTATCGTCAACACGGACCGTGTGAGGCAGGCTGCCCTGAAGTCTGGCAGCTCGGTGATGCATTGCGGTCGTGGCTTGCCTTCTGAAATGTAGGCCAAGTTTTCACAGCAGCAGCAGTTCTCGTCCTTGGTTGGCATTAGCTCGCCCCGATTGCATGTGCACCAGGTGGAAACACCGTCCATGCGACTAGGTCCAGGCTCTTCAGCTGTTGAATCGTCCTCCCAACTGCCGTCCGAAGACCCATCGTTTTCGCGTGTTTCCCTTTCCAGTAGTTCCTCCTCGGTATACTCGGGCTCGTACATGTAGGGCATTATTTTAGCCATTGTGTGTTAAACAAACTAAAATAATTTATAGCGGTGGTACTGGTATCTGTTCACACGGGCTACAAGCAACGAAGGTAGCTGACCAGAGAACAGAAACAAGTCACAGAATACTCAAAGTAATACAGAGAGGAATGGAATCGAAAATCTGCTGCTGTGTGTTGTGAAACGGTCTGTTTATACTTATTGAGGAAAAAGGCGTCCTGCCATTTCCATGGCGACACGTCATTAGCTGAAGCGCAGCGAATGTTGACAAGAGACGTGCTTTGGCGTTGTGAAATGGGCGGTGCGCGTCTGCTGATGACAGGCTCAGGGGCGGGGGATATGATTTAGTGCCGCAAAAGCAGGTCAGCCAGGGCGATGGGGGAAATGATAGGATTATCACAAAATGGCAGCTCACTGATGCCTATTTTCGCGTGTGTTTAATGGACGAAAACTCGGGTAAGGTCCATAGGAATTTTTTCTAAAATCGAGCGACTTAGGCTTAAAAACACATGGCCGACCCGTAGAGGCAATAAAAAATGTTGACCGAACCATTCCTTTAAATCCTTCATGAATTGGATTGATTAGTGGGACACCAGGCCTACCTCTTGGGACGGGTAACTGATACACGGGGGAGCAGAGAACAACTAAGTCTGTGATATGTACCTGGTCAGCAAAGGTTGATGCCAACGCTTACAAGATTGCAGCGGGGAGGCATGATGGGGCGCATGCGTGTCTGGGATGAGAAAAGACCAGGATTACCTCAAAGTTATCTGGCGAGTTCATATGGACGAGTAAAGACAGGGTGGTGGCTTTTTAAGTTAAACCAAATACTTTGCAGCGCTTCGAGGTGGAGAGGCCGTTACCCACGTGTGGAGAAGATGGAGCAGAAGGCGACACGACCACGGAGAAGGGCCCATATGTGACTATTAGCATGTAAATAGGTGGTAGCCAATGAGCATGGGAGATAAATACTATATATTGCATGCGTCATGAATGACGATTTTCATGTGTATAAGGTAAAATCCACTTTGATGATGAGAGAGAGCTTGGCGGCAGTGGACTTGTAACACCCTGTCGCCATTTTTGTTTTTGTATGGAAAATAATGCTCTTGTTCTTCTAGAAAAAGGGTGCACCTAGCCTTTTTCCCTAGCGTGTTGTTTTTTCTATTGTCTGTTTGTTGTGGAGTTGCCATACAGTGTTTATGGAGGAGCATGACATTTCTACCATGGCCCTTACCTACGGAAAGACAACCAGATGGTCCTAAAGCAGTGTCCTGTCTCTGGATATATCACTAATACTGGGCCCTAGGGTTACCATTGGGGACACAAAGCACCAGGATGTGGTCTCCTGTTCAGCCAATCAGCAGCTTATCAGTCCCACCAATTGGCTATCAGTCTCCACCAATGTTCCCTACTGTACCCTAAAACCAATGTTGAAATATGGCCTTCTTCTTGACCCTACCTGGCACAGTAAAGAAATAAGAACACTCTTCTTTACAACTAGACACTTACTGAAGCCAATTTACTCACTTGAAACTTGCACTAATACTTACCACAAACACAATATAAATCATATCTTCTACTTGTGTGGACATGTCTTAATTTATGGTAATCTAATGTTACCCTGTATTCTTGCCCCATAGTTAGGCTTCATAATGCGACCAAAGTTTCTACTGTATGTAAAACATGAGCCAAAGAAAGCTTAAGAATTGTCTGTTTCGTTAAGTTTAGAAACATAAGTCAACATACTAAGCATAGGACAGGGAGATTCCTCCTAAAAGGCTAAACAAAGTCTGACTCTGTTTGTCGTAATAATAAGTCTTGCACCTTGATTAGATAGAAGTGTTGGGATGGATTCCATTTATTTATTTTAATTTTTGGACCGCGCCACATGCCCGTAGGCCTCTTGGCCCATGGCCTCAGGGCTTATCTTTTAAATATCTCTATCATTGAGTGCTAACCTGCAGGGAGAAGCAATAAAACTATTTAAAAAAAATAGCAACAGCAGGATTTTGACACAAACAAAAGACACACATTTCAGTAAAGAACATAAACATATTATGTGTGTGAGTGATTAGAGTATGGGGATCCAAAGCAATGACTAGAACTCATTTCAGTTTTCCTGGGACCTGCATTTTAACACAACAACGAGCAAGCAAGATATTCATGCCCAAAGAATGTTTGTCTTTAAGGCCCATTAGGTGGAGTGGGACAGCTGTAACCGATCACAATTCTTGCTGAATGAACTAGAGAAATATGAGGGTCTGTCAGGCTGAGTTATCTATGAAAGCACTATGCTGAGAAAAAACGCTCACTCCTTTTCAGGGGACAGAACATGTTAACAGGTCCCAAGTCTAGAACAGCCTGACGGGAATTAACATATGCAATGACTTGATAAACCATCTAATGCTGTGGCTAGAGGTCAATGAGAGCTGCGGTTCTACAAGAAACAATATACAGGTTCTGAACTGGGTAGAAGGCTCTGCTTAGCCATTTGCCGGATGGGCACAGACAGAAAGATAAAGAAACACACAGCCAAAAAGTGCAAATTCACACAGACAGACATAACACAAAGAAAAAGACTTCCAAATATAGAACATACGAGAGACATGCATACGCTGAAGGTAGGCATGCAAACAGAATATTTTTGATTGCACAGATATTTCTTGAACATGGACCTAACCTCAAAGGCAACATCATATAGAGAGGCACAGAGATTTAGAAATACATGGGAAAAAAGACTGTAATGGGAAAAAAGTAAGAAAAAAAGCTGGTGATTAAATGCTTTAACACAGAGATGCCACTAGACAATTTAGCATGCATCACTGCAGCAATTAATTAAATAGCATTGTCACTACAATTAAGAATATTTCTTGCTCTTGCCGTCTGGTAGATATATTTGATTGAACGCAATTGTGACAAGGCCAGTAACATGGCATTGTCAAAAGGGGTGAGCACCTCTCTCTACCTATACTGGAAAGCCCAGAGCCTGTCCCAACATCGGCAGCAGGAGGAACAGAAACCGAAAGCCCTGTGTTTTTCCCTAGTACCAGAATAATGTGGTGCAGTACACCTTTGTGTCACGACATCAAGACGCTTGCCAGTCATATCAATCTTTTGTAGAGTCTGCAAAGCAGACTAGCAGCAGAGCTCCAACAAACGCGACATGTCTGCAACAGAGCCAGAGACCAAGACGCACGTGAACGGAAGCGCAGCAAGGAGATCCTGAGAAAAAGAGCGGTATTACAGGACCCACGAGAGCACACGTCAATTAGTGGGGTACCCAGGAGGTTGGTCAGCCACAGACGGTATGCAGTGATGTTATCGAATAAATAACAGAGAATGCAGTTTTGGACTAACGCAAAACAACAACAAAATAAAAAATTATAGAAGGGTAATTAAATGTGTTTGGCAATGGGAAAGGTGGTTTAAGGGGTGGAGAAAAGCTTGGGCCCCTCTCCAAAAACAACAAAAAACTAAATTCGTAATTATTTTTTCAATGTTTTGGGTTCTTTAAAAGCATCCTTTGTTTATTTGATCAAATCTCATGTAACCATCCTAGACCCCCATGGACATGATAGAGGGGACAGACGCCCTCCAGAGACTATACTCACCAGGGAGGACTACGGCTATGGGAACCCCGACTGGGTCACTGAGCTAGCAGACCCGCATTGGTCAACCCATGGTGGCTCCACACAGAAAGTGGGTGTGCAATCGTTTGCCCTGCAGAGGTTCCCACTAAATCTAAGAAAGCAAAAAAGAAAGAAACATGGCAGAAAAAGCAAAGCGTATGCAACGAAGTGAGGGAACCCTAACTAGTTGGCTGTTAAAAGACAATAATATCAGCCAAGCTACTTCATTAACTGAAGAGGTTATAGTTAGTGGGGCAGGGAAACAATGTGCTCTTAACATCGTGAGTGGAACAATACCGGTCCAATTAAATTCATCAACTAATGAGGCACCCCGATTCCTTCACCCTTTTAACCAGTTTTAGATAACAGGATAGTATCCATTATTCGGGTGGGGATGATGTTAAACAAGAAGCCAATAAACCACTTTATTTTATTAAAGTTGTTTGTGAAGATTCCCACACTACGCATACTAAATTCCAATGATATTGATTTTGTGCAACCAATGGGTGCGGCTTATGAGAATATGACTAGAAAACCACTGTTCTTTACCATCTACAGCATCTCTGATAAGAGCACAGTTAGACTCACTGGAATGTCTTGGATATAAGCTGGATGCTCTCCCCTGTGCCGAGGGACAAACCTAAAACCTGTGACCATTGTAAAATGTGCTCAAAAGAGGCTGAAAACCTACCTGGGGTGCCAGTGAAGGAACGAGGGGCATCAAATGTTGATAATGTATAAGGGTGGAATTGGCTGAAGAGCATCATACCGGGTACCGTGGTATCCCACGATTGAAATTTTGTTATAATTTTGTGGAATGCACAGGGCCATTCTCACTTTGTATCAGACAAAGGTTCAGTGGATTGGCTTGTAAATTCTAACATCTTTTTACTACAGGAAACATGGTAATGTTATACTTTCCATATTGATGGTGATACTATATATCAGGCCCTGACTAAGAAAGGACCCATAGGGCGGCCCTATGGTGGGCTGATGATAGGGGTCAGACGAGATCTACACTCAGCACTGATTAAACCTTTGGAGGTCGGGGGAAATGTCTTGGCAGTGGAAGAGGGTGTGACTCAGGAGGGTATGCCAAAGAGACTGTTAATCCTGTGTATATACGATCTGCCAAGATCTGATTTACCAAGGCCATTTTTGAATATTTAGATAAGCTTGTGGTGTGCTGGGTGGATGATTGTTATTCCGATACGGCTATCCTGGGTGGTGACTTGAATGCAAGATGTGGTGAATCCTCCTCTAGGGTGATTGTCCCTCATATATTGACTAAAAACCCCTTGATATTGAAAGAATGTAATACTAAGGGGCAAGAGCGGCTCAATTTTACATCAGAGTGGGAATTGACGCCCCTGAATGGCTGTCTCCTAAATGATATCCCAGGAAAACCAACCTGGAATGTGGGAAATAAACGAGGAACCTTGGACTATAGGTGTGGGAACTGCCCCCTTATAGAGACTGCTACCTCCTTGGAAGTAGTTGCGAAAAAGTAAAGTGATTATTCCATTCTGAAACTTAAACTACAAGAAATTGGGGGAGGGCAGAAAGTCTAGGGATATGGGCTTGGAGGAGTTGGAGGTAAATCAGGGTGGAAATTGTATTAGCTGGACCATAGATAACATTAGGAAGGCATGTAGAGAACTGGCTGACGTGTTGGTGAAGGGCCCAGCCTACATATCTAATCTCACAGCAGAGGACATTGAAACCTGGATTTTGGAGGTAACAAGTAGGGCGGGGTCCTAAAGAGTAGAACACTAACTTCGGCTGTGGATAAAAGGGCAGTACCATATGTAAGTCCCGTAGAGAAGTGCAGTACTTAAAATTGCAGTATTACTCTGTACAAAGCGTTTTGGTTATTAAGAAAATCAAAAACTCTTATCAAAATTGGTATAAAAAGCACAGGCAAAAGGACTACCAACAAAATGGTAGCATTTACTTAAAGTAATGCTAAGCCGAAACCCGAGAACAATGTGGCAAACCCTGTCATTAGATAAAGGTCCCAAGGAGGTGAAAAAAATAAATCCAATTCAGGAACAAACATGGCGGGAGTTTGTGAAGCCAAAATGTTCTTCCAGAGGCATTCAGGGGGCATAATGGTGGTTGATACACACCCATGGCCTTCGTGTTTCAGTCATGAGAGTATAACCAAGATTATTGGAAAAGCAAAAAATTCAAGGGCCCCAGGGCCAAATGGGCTGCATATGGCAGTTTTAAAGGCCGACCCAGGCAAATGGACAAAGTTATTATGTCCCCTGTTAGTAAAGGTATGTCGGTATGGGGTAATACCACAATCCTGGACTCAATCCATACTGATCCCTATCCATCAACCTGGAGACCGTTTATTACCAGAGAACTATCGATTGTTATATCTACTCGATTCCACAGGGAAGGCGTCAGCTACAGTGTGCTGATACACCTGCAAGTATGGATTGATGAAGACTCTTAACATTAGAAATTTGGATAGGCTGATTTCTAGTGCAAAGAGTAAACAGAATCCAGTATTGTATATTGCCTATGCAAACTTTAAATCTGCTTTTCACCTAGTAAATCGAGACCGACTGTGGCCAGAAATTGAGAAATGGGGATGTCCCCGGTGGCTTCTACAGAGAGTTAAGGCCCTGCATTCCAACACTACAGTCAAGATATGGCTTGGAAATGGGAGTTTTCTATCAGGTGAAATTGGCATAATTACAGGGGTTAAACAGGGCTAGATGATGGCCCCTCTCCCCTTTAATTTATATTTGGCACAACTGATTTGTAGATTGGAGGTTGGTACAAAATGGTCACCCATGATAAATTTGGAAAAGATCACAGCAATATTGTATGCGGATGACTTGATACTATTTAGCTATACAATTGCTGGAAATAAGGGATTACTTGCTAAATTAGAGCTTTACGCTAAGGAAAATTAGTTGGTCGTTCATTTGGAGAAAGCCAATGCCATACTGGTTTCTGCCAAGAAAATTAATAGTCTAGCCATGCAAACTTCCCTGGGTCGAATTCAGTATACACTATCATCAAATACTTCGGTCTCGAATTGAGGAATTCGGCTAGATATGAAAGTATAATTAAGTTTAAAATTGGGAAGGCGAGACAGTTAACTTTCCCGATTAAGAGATTTGCAAAAGAGAGGGCTGGCTTTTCCTTCAGCGGGATTTTGTTGCTATAAACACAATGGTTTTGTCCCTATATATTATACAGTTTGGAAGCTTTGGAGATGGTTAAATTGGATTGGCTCAACCGTATAGAGGGTTACCTTTGGTGTAATATGCTGAGAATGCTGCTGTCAACCCCGATTGAGTATTTGCGCTTAGAGCTGGGTGTGCTATCTATGAAAGCAATGACACTAAGACAAAGGGGTGAGCTTTTTTTTGACAACCCAGACCATCAGTAAAGATAATCTGTTGGCACGTATGGTCCAACATAGTTGTGTTGGGACTCAGAAAGGTAAAACATTCTTGCAATTGATTATTAACATGTTCCTTTCTGTAATTGGCACCCTGATTTTAGTTGCGGGACAAAATACGAGGTCTTGAAGAAAGTCTTTGCAAAAGAAGTGGCATGCTGGGATTGAACCTGTAATTATGAACACCTGGTATTATTACACAGGTACATGCCAGTGTCTATGGTAATCCATATATTTATTGAACTCTGAGCCTTATTTAATGCTCTGCCTAGACTCTGAAGCCTACAGATTAGGGCTACTGATTCGTATTAATCAATTACCAGTGATCGCTACTATAGTAGCCCGTTTGAAGTTGGGAGAGGACTGCAGATATTGTAGAATCTGTATGATCCCCGGGAACAGAGAAACTGTCCAACATATTTTCACGGCATCTCCAAAGTTGGGACCATTATATATGACTCAATTTGGGCATTTTTATATAGATATGAATCAATTCTAGACCAGGAATTTTGGACACACTGTCTTAATACACATTCCGTTCATGTACATATTGCTATGTTTGTTTGTTTATTTATTTGTATAGCGCACCAGAGCCGGGGGTATTCGGGCGCGAAAGCAAAAAGAGGGTTGTTCAACTTAGGTTACTATGTACCAAATATGGATTCAGATTAAGAAGCACATCTAAGAATATTTCTTAAAATCTCTTAAACTTTTTATAGTTGATGAAATGCTGAAATATGAATTTTATGAAGATTTTAGAGTTTTTTATGATTGTCTTAAAAGATTGTGTATGTATGTCTTATTAAGTCTGTATGTTGCATCAAGGGATAAGCAAGGACAGACTGGAACACATTTTTTTTTAATGAAATATACCTTAAGTAAAAACTTGAGATGAATTGTAAGGTTTGAGTATGTAATGCATACGTGTAAAGTTCTGATGAACCAAATAACATAATAAATAAGATATGCTATCTTGCATTTGTATAGCGCCTACTGACATAGTTCATGGCATCAAGGCGTGTTTGCCTGTCAGAGGCAAAGGATGTGTTGGGTTAACCACTGGATATGACTAGAAGCAAAGGCTTTCAAAGACCCGAATATCTGATCTTGGCAGAGCATTAATGCCCCATAAAGAATGTATATGTGCCATAACCAGCCCATCAAAATGATCTCTTTGTTCCAACAAAGAGCATTCTTAGCAGATCTCTGTTGATAGGGGCAGGCCACATGCAACTGAATTGGAAGTTAGTTAATAGATTTAATTTTGTTTTTAAAACATGTGCATTTGCAGAAGATAATGACCAATAGCATTTTAATTATACATCAGAAATGTCTGTCCATTGGAAAAAACTCAGATCTTAATTCAGAAGAAAAAAAGAATCATATGCATGTAAAAATTGTATATTAAAGTAGGATGTATTAATAAATGTACATATTGTAATAACGAGTTATACGTGCAGTGACAAAAACATAAATGAGGTCTCTAGATTCAGAACATAATTGTGACACATCAAAATACCTAGGTCCAATAGAAGCAAGGAGGAGGGCCCAAACCAAAAATGAAACATCTAATGCTGCTGTATGGGTGGTGTTGGGTGTGTATTTAATCTCAAACACATAGGAACAAGAGAGAGTTTTGGGAAAGCAGAAAAGCAAGATATCCCATCCAACAAGAGAAATACTGATTGGGATTCATTTGTAGCCAAATGAAAATCTCCATAAGACAGCCTTTTCCAGATGGGACTACCTGAGCAGGATTTTGGAAGCTGGTGGGTAGACTGAAGGTGTTGAAGGTGTTTTCTTAAACCACATGATGTCCCTACCTTTCCTATGCCTTTGAAAGACAAAGCAAAAGTGAGTGGAACAATGCCAGAGTATTTAGGCAAATGTTGCAAGAATTACTAAAATCCCAGATATCAATTAAAAGTATTTTGGGGGAGCCTTGATTATAAAATATGTCAGTGAAGGGGAGAATATAATACAATGAACATATGCTTTGTGATTAATAACTCAAATTAAAATCCTAGGTATCCTCAGCATAACAAGGCTTTTCATCAGCAATTTGGGATCCAAGGAGGCCTTAGACATTGCAAATTGAAATGTGGAATAACAGGTCTTCGTGATTGGTATATGCCCTGTTTAACTAAGCGAGGAAGGATCCCCTAGGTAGGGGGGTTCTTGGGGGAGAAACACCCAATGGCAAGACATGGTATCCCCCTTTTTCCACAACCCATCTAACCCCTATCCCTGTTTATTTTGTGGGAAACTACAACTGCCATAATTCCTCCCCACTTTGTTTTGACAAAAGTACTGCATCCAGGAAGATGAGGAATGAGGTCAGAAGGATTACCTCACCTGACTTGCACTGGCCTTGTCCCTGTAATGAGGCCAGGCAGAGTCTGGCACATAGCTCTAATAATGTACACCTGTCACTTATTAAGATGCCCTGTGGAAATAAAAAGGTAGCGCGCACAAGCACTCTTTGAGCGAGGCACGTGAAAGAAAGGCTCTTCCAAGGCTGATGCGAACCAGGCTGTTGGAGTTGGAAGATCTGGAACCAGGCTGCACCTCACTGAGGAGGTCCAACAAGGCCGAAACATGTCTGGGGTTGCTTGGTTTTCTGTGCAGAGGGGACCTGGCCTAACAGTTCGGGCTGTGCGGCTACCTTCGGTGGCGGCAGCTGCTGACTGATTTGCACATGGCTGGTCCCCTTTTGCAATGGCGCAGACGGGCTAAAAAACGGTGGTGTGGAAGGTTGCCCAAAGCAATTGCCAGTGGTTTAGATTCATTCGAAACCTTCCACCCATCACGTTTGTGGTCAGTTTGTTTCTCCTTGTGAGAGAGGGTATGCCCAGACGTGGGTCCCTTGCTCGCTGCGCCAGAGGGAACCAGGCTGCACCTCACTGAGGAGGTCCAACAAGGCCGAAACATGTCTGGGATTGCTTGGTTTTCTGTGCAGAGGGGACCTGGGCTAGCAGTTCGGGCTGGGCTGCTACCTTCGGTGGCGGCAGCTGCTGACTGATTTGCACATGGCTGGTCCTCTTTTGCAATGGCGCAGACGGGCTAAAAAACGGTGGTGTGGAAGGTTGCCCAGAGCAATTGCCAGTGGTTTAGATTCATTCGAAACTTTCCACCCATCACTTTTGTGGTCGGAGTTGGAAGGTCGACAGGCTTATCAACAATTGAGAGGATTGAGAATAAGCCAGGCGAGATTGCCAACCTTTCGGGAAGCCATGAGTGTTCGAAAAGCAGACCAGAGCGAGCGGAAGCAGGAAACCTTCCAAGTGCCAGGAAATGGCCCATGACCCTACCCGGTCAATGGCAGAGCTGGGGAGGAGCAGATGAGGCGCTGGTAACGGCCTTGAAGTGCAAGGAAAAGATGAAGTCAAGTAATTTAGCACAACCGGTGAGTTATCGAGAGCAACAAAAGTCAGGTTGATATTTAAGAAAAAGTGACTGATTTGAAAGGTGAAGATTGCATGCGTATCGATAAAAGCGTGGCTGAAGAGGACATTTATTAAAGGAAAAGGAAACAAAGTAGCAGAGCGGTCCTGTGCAAGGAAGACGCACATTCAAAAGTCTCTGTGAAATGTTGTGAACTTTGTTTTGAAACATATGACAGGCAGATATTAAACAAAGGAAAGTTCAATAAGAGGCAAATTAAATATGTGAATTGTGGAATATGCCAAGGGGGCAAAAGTAAGTATAAGAACTACAGAAAATGCCACAAAGGCAAGTGAAAGAGAATAAGAATTACAAGTAACAAGAGGCATTGGTGCTACACAAACAATGTGAATTGTGAAATATGCAAAGGCGGCAAAAGTAAAACATGAGAACTACAAGTGCCAAGAAACACTGATGGGAATAGCAAGAAGTGTTGGTGTCACAACATGAGTAAGGATTGTGAATATTGAAGGACAGGTCGAAGTGGTCAGATATCTTGAATAAAACGTAGGGAAGGGAACCCCCATGAACAACAAGACAGGCTCAAGCCCGGCAGAGGGAAGCCTGTGCAGAACTGTGAGAAATAGAAAGCATATGAACTAAGTATTGGTGGCACAGTGGCTGAAGCCTAAGGAAGTGATTGAACTACGAAGAGTTAAAAGCCTGAGATTGAACTGTTGAACTCTACCAGTAAGCCAAAGTAATAACTGGGCCATCCGCCTATTATCGGTTTATTAAGGAACTGTCTAGACCCCGTGTGATTGAACCTGGGGAAGGGAGTTGGTGCTGAAGCCATTCTGACATTTATTTTTGATGCACTATTTTCCTTTTTGAATCCCCTTAACACATTTGTTATCTTGAGAAGGAGGGCAAGGTTATGTTTTCTTAGAATAGGCCTTTTTTATTTTGACCAGAATGACTTGGGCATAGTTAGCATTGTTTAATTGTCGAGCTCACTCCCATTTTAGAGTGAGGGCAAGTTAGGAATTTTACCATCCCCACCAAATTCATAAATAAAGGTTTTCAAACGTATATCCATTGTGTCTGTGTCTACTGCTTGTTATCATGCCTTCCTCACAGTCTCCAACATTACACATTTTATTGAGCCCAAGAATCAAAAGAACCATGGGTTGTAGCAAATATATATTTCTGATATAAATACTTGTCAATGTTTTCAGAGAAAATTAAGGGAATTATTTTGTTACAAACTATGTTCGAAGAACGGTTTTTACTTTTTGAATCAAACAATACATGTCAATTTGTGTGTCTATATTGCGGCCAAATACACTCTTAGTAACTAGAATAATCATTCTTATTTGTTTTCCAATGTAGGGATGATTGCGTGAATTGAAATGTAACGATTAACGATACAACAGCAGGCAGGTTATGATTTCCTTTCTGTAGAGCAGCTTCCTGTATTTATTTACTATGCTGTGGGTGACTTCCCCAGCACTGAAAGTTAGGGGAATCACGTTTAATCTATTAACAGCGTGTTTCCTCTCGTAGACTACGCAGTGGGATTTTTGCATTGAAGAGGAGTAGGAAATTAGTGCCATAGTTCAGTAAAAAGAATACTTAGTAAAAGAAATATCTTCAATCTTCGAAAGTAAGATGTCAATGTAACTGTGCAAGTCACACATTATTAACCTTGAATGCTAATAGAAATGCTTTTGTGCTGATGAGGTTGCAGAAAAATATGACCAATCAAAATGCTGAAATGTGTGCGCCAACTATTTTCTGATCTCATCTGACAAAATGGCAATTTATAACTATAGTCTTTAATAAAAATGTTTTAAACAGATCTTGTAAGACATTTATTCTTACAGTCATTTTTGTTGATCTTTTGCAATTTCTGTAACATAAATTCTCAAAATGTGTCATGTGTGCTATGTGTCCTAGATTATAGGGAATAATCAAAACACACCCAGTGACAATACTTCAGGAATATATAGCTTACAAATCTAATTATTTATGTCCTAATTTTTAAATTGTATTGATTGATCGCTGACTAGGATGCACCCAGTTGTTCTTAAATTACTGTTTCAAAAGTATAAACTAAAAGATAGTCATTCATAAACAAATGATGTAAATTCTACAGCTGCTGTTTTCTTCTTTATCCCTTGTGTTCCAATCAGGAATTTTGGTTCAGGGTAAGCACAAAGGGATAAAACAAAGATTGTACATACAATGTTTCAAATCAAGAAATTGTTCCATTAATTAAATTAACCAGCACAGCAATAAAGGACTCCTTTCCAAATGTCTTTGCTTGCAGACAATTTAATATTTCCAGACCTGTCCCCATTTTCCGCTGCAGAGGGCAGTGATCTTCCTCCAAAAGCTCCCGGCTGGAGTGATGATTTAGGGGACTTGTACAGATGTGTGGCTCCTGATATTTCCATGGGGCTGTCAGATTCCTGCCTTTTTCTAAGCTGACCCTATAAAAATAATCGAGACAAAAAGTGAACGCAAATGTGTATCCACATGGTTGCATGTTGCTTTAAGGTACAATAACAGATTTATCTGGCAGGTTTTATAATAACCAGAGGTCGAAGTGTACGAAAAGAAGCAGTGGAACTATGTCCCCTGCTGGCCTGCCCCCGCTCCCCACAAACCCCATCGCAACACGCAATACAAACCCCCAAACAAATGCACCTGCCGTTTAAGGGAATGTTCACTGCGCTACACTGTAGTGCAAATTTCAACTTCTTCTTACATCTTTATTTTAAAACAAAACCATTCCGGAATGGTTTCTTTTAAAAATAGAATTAGAAGTACAACTTAATAAAAAATTAGTAGAGGAGCAGGGCTCTGAACCACTCCCGCCCACTTCAACCACTGACAGTTACACAGAAGAGCATGAAAAAAAAATCTAAAACTTACATTTGAATACTTGGGTCTTTTAAAATATATCCATTATATAAACTACATTCAACCCCACGAACCAAAATAACATATGGCATTGGAATGTGGAAACCACAGTTAGTAACAATAAGTCCCCTTCTGACAGTACAAGCCCAGACCTGCCACTTTCAAGTATCTGCTGCTGGTCACAGAGCTGAAATTTTAGGTTTGCGCATGGCCATACCCGATGAGTCTAGCCTGTTGAAAAGGTTACAACAAACTGTTCCATCAGGCGTTGAAGAAGGATCAGGCAAGTCATACTGATTATATTTTGCACCCCTTTCTTGCACAGGGCTTCATCCAATGTTCTACTGTCATGTTTCTCGCATTTGTGTTATAGTATTAGCACCAGGGGTGGAATTAGCAACCAGTAAGGGTGCTCAAAATAAGAGCTGGATTTCATGGTAAAAGCCCACATTCCGAGCAAAAAGGAAGAGTTTTGTGATACATATGGTGAATTGTAGTATTAAGGAGAAGGAAGATTTCTGGGTTGGCTATAAGAGATGGAATGGAACAAAAGATTGTAACACCAGGAGAAAAAAGCAGTGGGGCGGACTGGAAGATCTGGAGTGGAAGGACTGACTGTGAGAGCCAGAAAGAAGAGGGTTGCTAGGCAAATTGTAAGACCTGGAGAGAATTTAATTTCAACTTCTGGAGAAGAGAGGCTGATTGTAAGACCAGGATAGTAGAGAATGATTGAAAAACCTGGAGACCGGATGTGACTAAAACCTTGTGACCAGAAATACAGAAGAGAAGGAGATTGAAGCAGAGACCAAAAGACAGCCGAGAAGAGAACGGACCACAGTCCTATTCAAGAAAAGGGCAGAGGAAGCAAATGCAGAGGTCTTTCACAAGAAAATTATTGACGGTGAAGATGAAGTCTCTGACCAATGGGAAGTCGGAGCAGGAAAAAGGCACAAGCCATGACAAGAGAAAAAGGGTGAAGGCCCCAGAGGCGGCAGAGATTGAAAGAATGGAGACCGTGACAAAGACAAAGAGACCAGGTAATTTGGGCTTGTTCAAGTGACGTAAAGGGAGGGGGAGGACCAAGAGATCAGATGGAGGATGGACAGTGCAGAAGAGCATGGAGAATTCTAAATAGCATGTCAAAGGTGCAGAATTGCTTGCTGAGTGAATGTGGTGCTTGGTTGTGGGAGTATGTAAGTAGCATGAGTGAGACAAAGCAATAGTGTAGGGGTGTGTGATTAAGAGTAGTTTGAGAAGGGTGGCAGAGTGAAATGAAGGTGACTGTGGGAGCAGGTGGAGTCTAGGAGTGTGTAGTTGAGAGTAGTAGGAGAAGTGTGTAGTGGGAGGGAGTAGCAGATTGTAGTGGTCATGGGAAAAGCAAAGAATACTGGGAAGAGTAGGAGAGAAGATCTGAGGATGGAGGTAAGGAGCAGAGAGGAACATTGGAGGGACATAATTCGAATTGGTTATTTATATCGCACTGAATAACGAAGAGGTTTCTAAGCGTGGACCCGGGATTCAACCCTATGCTGCTCTGCGTCTTGCTGCCAAGACGAGCGCGTTGCCACTGAGCTATACTACCTGTGAGAGTATGAGGGAAAGATGGGAGACATAGTCAATGGAATAGCAGGGAAGAGAGTAGGAGGAATGGAATGTAGACACGAGAAGCTCATGGCGAGGAGCGCTAGGGCATAAAAGTAAAGGGCAAGTGGACCCTTCTTAAATGGAAGGCAATTAACCAAGGAGTAAAGATCATTGGTATTTCTGTGGGCAGACAGGATAGGATCCACTTAGGAATTCCCAGAGGGAGTCAGATAGATAAGGTATTTGCATGTAGGCCATCACAGCCAGTGAGTAAGATTATAGACAGTAAGGGTTACCGATCTCTAGTGACAACCTCAGGGTTTAGGGACAGCTGTTCTAGGGAGGGAAAAGCCCATGGCAGCCAAAAGAGAAGGGGACGGCCCATAGTGGAACCATTTCTAGAAATTCAAATAAAAACCCTTGAACCATTTTCGAGAGTTGGTGTGTTCTTGAAGCCATCTATGACAACCAGCACACACACATGGGTGACCAGAGTGCAGGCTGCATGGGGTCTTCCTGTGTTACCTCCTATCAATCACTGGATGGGTGGCATTACTGACAACGTGCCAGGACTCACATGCAGCACACCTGCAACAAATTTCAGCCGCCAAGATCTCTGCTTGGCAATCCCAGCAACGCACCATCACTCGCAGCCTTGGGGACAACAAACCTGGCAGTACAGGATTGCTGTGCACAAGTAGAAGGTCTTTGGTCTACAATGGTTAGAAGCAGCTGAATTCTTCTGACTGTGTTACACATAAAACCCATAAAAGTACTATTGATGGCGTTCCTCAAGGATCTGGGTTTCGCGTTGCTGTGTCCTTCCCATTTATGATACACTCATATTTCTCCTTGGATTCCAGAATCTAGACTGCTTTATTGTGATACAACTATATTTCCCCCTCATGCAGATTTCTTTTTGATGCGAGACAACAGGCCACTTTAGAATTCTCCAATGTCTGTTTCGTGATCTCTTTTGTCTGGCACTTCACGCTCATCCTCTAACTCCATCAGGGTCAGTCGTTTCTCAAAGAAACATGCTGAGGGTAGATTTCTGTCTTCAGCGGGGGCCTCCCTCTGGAAAAGTCTGCCTGCCCCCTGAATCTTGAGGAGAACCATCTCTGGTTCAGGAAGCACCTCAAGAACTTCCTCTTTGCTTCTGCCTTCTCTCCTCCTCTCCCCTGTTGATCTGTTCTGCTTTGTCATCATGCACCTGCCTACCATCTGATTTCGGGCCCAGGTACTTTCCCACCCTGCCACACACCCGCACTGCCTCCGAGCAACCCTTGCACTTTGGGTATGGATCTGTAACCCTACTGTCCCCCCTTTCCCTGCACTTATCAGACACCCCTGGTCTGTACCTTTAACCTAGCACTTGCCACTTGCTGGGTGCACTACCATTTGTTGTTGTTTCTCATTCACTTTCCACCCCCCCTGCACTTTCCTCCTTCCCTCTCTCCTGCACTTGCGTGTTCTCATTGTCACTGGCCCTAGTAAGATCGTTGTTTTTGTTCTCCCTTTCTCCCCTCCTTTGCCTTGTCGCGCTCTGAGACACGTGTATGAGCTCGATACAAATAAAAGATCAATATGAATATCAATATGTCTGTTCTTCTCAGGCTTCTTGATTTCGTCCTTTGATGCTTTCTACTAGTTATGATTTCTTTCATGTTTCCGCAGGTGCACTCAAAGATCATCCCCTGGGTTTTGGTGCATCAGCTCCCTGATTGTAAACATCTTATCTCTTCACACACATCAACTTGCCATTGGGTATCTGTGGCCTTTCTTCCCTCTCCTGGTTCTTGAAGTCTTCCTTCTGTATCCTCGTGTCATGGGGTGAAGGAGGTGTCTTCTGGGCTCTTTTTGTGATTACTTATGTGATTGGGTGGAGTATATTTAATCGCCTCCAACTACAGCCTCATTGCAGGACTGTCTACTAGCCCGTCCCTTAGTCTGCAAGATAGCCCAAGAGGACCCATTCAGAGACCTTCTGCTTAACAGGTTGTATACATACCCTCTCTCATTCTTCTCGGCAGAGGATTTGTGCTTCACAAATCTGTTATTTCCTCCCAACTTTCCCATTAATCTTGTCGCTAAGTGGTTATGTCATGCTTCAATTAGGGGTGATGAGTCAGCAAGGCCTAGCTTTGTGGACATTCGGGTGGATCCAGACAATGTCACGTTCGCATATCTTTATTTTCTAGCATTGAAAGTAAAAAATGTTCATGCATGTGAAGTATCAATACAGGCACGGAGTAGCCAAAAAGAACACAAGAATTGGCTTGACTAACACCTTAAGAGAGTACAGTGATTCACAGGGGTTCAGATACTGGGTAATGGATTTGGATTGTTTTCCCGAAGTAGAAACAATCACGGCATAATTATCTGTAGCCTATTTCGCTGCAAATCAGCTTCTACTTCACCAAAACAACCCAAATATTTTAGACAACTCCCACCCCCTAGCTACCTTTTTGCTGGGTGACGCTGTACCCCTGCAGCGTCAGTTCCATCCCGCTAACGTGGGTCCGATTCGACACTGCAGGGTCTCTCTTTTTTTGGGTCCCCCACTTCCATTTTCAAGGGAGCGGGGGACCCCTGCTCCTGTTCGGCAGTTGTGTGCTTTGGGTTTTTAGTACAGACCGAATTCGTCCCAAATGGTCCATACAACCATTTTTTTTACCAACTTTGTTTGTTTCCCTGGGTAGGACCGCAAAAGCAGAGCAGAGTCCCTGAGAGCAAGCAGAGGCGTATTTAAGGTGAGAAAGCAGGCAAAGATGTGTTGTCGGTCATAAGGACAAAACACATCAAAAAGGTAAGTGGGCAAGAGAGGAAAAGTGGATACTACCATTTTTAAACATGAGCAGGAAGACAGACTGACCAAATGTAATCAGTACAAAATTAATTTGATTCTTAGACACCTTACATTTTTGCTTGTTCAAAAAACAAGAAAATTACATGCCTTCCTTTCTGATACAGAAATTGAATGGTGACATTTTAAACATTGTGAGTGAGAAAAAGAACATAGCTAATAATGTCTTGAGTACCACAAATTGCTAACGGCGCTGTCAGTACTATCACATTGAAAACGTACTATGGAAAGACCTTATGGAGGCTGAAGTGGATATTACTTCTGTGGGCACTTGTTATCAACCCAACAACACAGGCAGTATAGCTTCCAAGAGAATATGATTTATGTTTATCACCTTTAGAATGGCAGGGTCCATGCCTGGAAACATGGGAAGGAGTTGTGGTTGTGCAACTGCTTTTGATGGCTTTTCATCTTCATCTTCTGACTCCTCTTCTTTTTTTGGTTTCTCATCTAACACAAAAGAAAACAATTGTATATGACATTAACTCAAGGACAGAAGTAGAATGGGTTTATTCACATCACACAAAGTGAGTTCAGTTATTTTCCAATTATAAACATAGATTGTAGACAGCCCCATGTATTTCTCATGGAAAACACCTAGCCTCACTTTCTACTAAGGTGGTGTGCCAATCTATAATTAAGATAGCACCTTTGCTTGAAGGATTTGGAAGGCAAGCCATTTGCTGCCACTGAAAGGCAGAAATTCTGTCGTTAAGTTACCTTGATTGCGAAGTGTAAATATTCAAGTCCATTGCTGCTAAATGAAAGGTGGAGGAGACTGATTAGGGCCACTGCTTAAGAAGGATTATCTGCTGATATTTTAAATTCTGCAGCCCAAGAGGAAACTGCTGCTCATACATTCTTTGTCTGAAACGTATCCACTCTCCCCCTCTCCCATCCCCAGTCCCTCTCTTCCATAGTATTTTTCTATTGCCACAAAAATAACATGAACGTTTAATAAGCTCTGATCACATAGCTGGGAGTGGTCAAACTTGCTTTTATATGACTTCTATTTTCACTGCTATATGGAACCAGATGTTTCTACTATATATTAATGGAGACTTCTCAGGCCCTGATCCAAGAGATCTTTGAGTGTGTATCTCTGTATTGACATAACAAAAAATGCCAGAGGATGGAGGAGTATGAGAACTCCACCCAAATCATACATTGTAACTAGACTTAAACCTTAAAAACTGGAAAAGCAGCTATTAATATAACTGAATGAAGAATATTGCAACTGATGCAGTCTACATCCTGGAAAAGTAAGTTGAGCCAATATCGGAACTTAATAAGTTGCTTAAACAGTACATACAAAGAATGAAGTAATGACAAGTCTGCAGATAATCAGTGACTATAATTTAGAAACAACCATGGCTTCAATGTTAACTAATATTAGCTGATTCTTTTAACAGTCTCTTTATTGAAAGTTCAATTAAACAGAATTCTCTTTTGATAAACACAATCATCAACTATTACCAAGCCAGAGAGATGTATATTTTCCAATACACTGCTCCAATTAAACACTAACCTCTCTTTTCATACATACTATACCATGCGCACTATCCCAATAATTGTGACAATGTCAATTTTGTAAATATTATTCAATCAAAAGTGCCATCCTGGCAACAGCGTATCAGAGCCTTCATTACTTAATCACAAGACCTAGGAGGGTTTTGTTCCCTATACATTATGCAAACGGCAGCGTTACATGGTACAAATCAACATAACATAGCACATATTTCTTCACAGATATTGGCCCAGACTAAATCAGCGAACCAAGCTGACAAAGTCAGGGGGTGGGAACACACCCAAGTAAATGCAGTGAGCTAGGAGAGCCAGATTTACAAATCGTCCCAGGGCCTTACCAATTTTCAGTGAATTCCCCAGCAGGCACGGTAAAGGCTCTGGGTGTATATCAGTTTTCATTATTCCCAACATTTTTTTTAGGGACTTCGGTCCAGAATTCCTGTACTTTTGGGCACACCCAAGAGTGGTGGGCAAAGTCAGCATCCCAATATTTGCATTAGGGCATGCAACAGTAAATGCAGGGTCACATTGCTGCATCCTGACAGACGCATAGTATGCCCAATGCAAACATTTAAATTGCAGTATTTAATTTAAAGAGACTTTCCTAACTGCATATCCTCCTCCAAGTTTCCTCATCAAGTGTACATTGCCAGACCTTTTCCCAGCGGTTATAGAGCCATTTTACCTGAAGTTCATTACAGTTTCATACATGTTAAATACTAGTGGAGAGGGATTTGTAGATCTAGTAATATTACTAGAATTAAAGAAAATCCCTCTCCAGTAGTAGCTAACATGTATAAGGTTAGATCTAATAATCGATGGAGGGTGACAATCATAATATTAGAAGAATATATCTCAGCTACTTACACACAAGCTATGCTAAAAGCCATATAACTATTTGGTTTCACAAATGTTGCACGCACACACACACACTTTTCTTTTTTATTGTGCATTTAGTCACACAAAAGGACTTTTTACACACTGTACAAAAATTTAACAAAAAATATATAAAAATGAAAGAAAGTGCACTTTCAGTTTTTGTACTTAAATTATTCAAATCATGAATAGCATAACTGTTAAATAAAAAGCAGAATCAAGTTAAATAAATTGTTTATAACAATGCTATGCTGCGTCAATCAACAAGCAATCAATTGGTATATGTAATAGTACATCATGCCGTTTCAACAGGAGTTTTTCTGATGTGATTTGTTGAAGGGTTGTGGTGGTAATGTTATAAAGTTCAGTTCATTCAATAGTTTCAACAAGGCAACTGATAATGAAATGAATTTCCCGGCTGTTAGTCTTAGCCAAAAATCCTGGGCTGAGATCCAAGAAGAATGAGGGACAACATGTACAAAGTATTTATTTCTGAGTGCGAGGGTGGCTGTGCAAACAATCAGCACATGTTGCATGTATTGAATAAGACCTTCTCCCTCGAGGCGTCTAGTTTCTTCCAAATTCTGTCAGTCTCATTGGACTTTGTCAGACCCAATCGGAAACTCATGAATTCTTTTCGCCAGAAAGGATTAGGAAACCTAATATAAGGCAACAGATAGGAGCTCAGTTTCTCACTCAGAGGAACATTTTTCATATTGTTTAGATTACTAATTGCAACTCTGTTTTTTATCAAATCTGTGCGCATAAGCACTTTTTTGACTTTGTCAGGATTTTCAATGATTGTCTGACTGGAACAATCACATTGCATCATGTTCTTAAGAGCTTCATCTTGGATATTATTTAGGAAGCCGTTTATACGAGAGTTGGTGTGTTGGTCTATATCTTCGCATAATGTATGCTCGAGGGGTACCAAGATAATTCTAAACAAGTTTAACACCTTCCAGTGATATTGATATTGAATAGAGTGTACGCCGAGCTCATTTCTTAATTTAGCAATCGGTAACGATTGACGGAGAGAGAGTGTTTTTTCCCCATATGCAGCCTTCTACTCGATCCCAATCGATATTACTTTTTTTTTACGCAAGTGAGGAGTGAATTATATTCTATATAGGAGAGCTGGAATTATTTTCCCATAATAAAATTTTATTAAGGGTACCAGTGAAAATTGACAAAATGTAGCATGGAGTTTTTTTTAACTGGCACATGTATTGATGGGCTTTTGCTCCAACTCTATATTAAGATATTGAATTGACGACCAGACTCAGATTAAATCCTAGTTATTTGACTTCCTTAACTATAGGAATACATTTTTGCGCCAAATGACATTGAAATTAGTTAGACACACACACACACACACACACACACACACACAATGGCAGTTTACAAATATATACAGATGTGACTAGCTTCAAAAGTCAGTGTAGCTAAAATTACAATTGCCCCCTGCAATACGTTTACTAACAATTACACAGACCTGGGGCCTGAAAAAAAGACAGACTGAAACAGCAGCCAAATAATGTTAAGACATGTATATAAATCAAACAACTTTCTGATGGAATTGTAACAGATCCCTGAAATGTGGAAGTCATTTCCTCTCAAATTCTATAATACACAAGCATGTGGGAAAAAGAGGAACGCCCCCTTTTCTGTTTGGCAAGTGAAAAAAAAGTGTCATTTTCATACAGATCTTCCAGCCCGGCAATACCAATCATAAGCACTAACTTACCATATTCTTCACCCTGAGTAAATGGCAATTCAGAAACTCTACTGAGGAACAATAAGGGTGTATTTGGTTTTAGTTGTGTAAATTTATTATGTAGTGCATACCAAGCCCGACATTTAGCGTCCACCACATTCAGCTCTTGAGAATGGGCCTTGGAAGGAGCAAGGAGGACTTCCTGCAGTGAATCAGCGACCACCAGCAATGTCTTAAGTTGCACATTTTGATTCATGCAGAGAATACCACAGGACCGAGTGCAAAGCCGAAGACAGCCAAGCATATACTTCCGGAACAGGCACTCCCAGTCCCCAAAATATGTACAGAAAGGTCAGGGTATCAGATTTAATTCTCAGTTTGGACACCAAAACAATTCCATGAAAAAGGAGTGATTTAATTTTTTTAAAAGTGTTGGGAATCTAATTGTAACATTCGAAAAACAAACACTTGGGGCAGTCGGATCATTTTAATTAGGGAGATGTGTGCCATTCATGAGCGTGGAAATTTGATTCCTCGCTTTACTAATCGTTTCACTGCCTTCATCAGAGAAACACAGTTAAGTTCATAACGTAGCTGGAGACCTAGTGATAGCAATGCCTGGATATTTAACTCCATTTTGCAACCATCTAAACCCCAATTGTGCAGCCCATTTAGAAGTTAACTCAGTAGGGAGGAAGGAAGCCAAACTTACTCCAACTGATGTTCAGTCCTGACTAAGATCTGAATTCCTTTATTCCTTTTATAAAGGATGGGAGATTAACTCAAGTATGTTCGATATATAACAGAGGGTTGTCTGCATAAAGAGACAGCATAATCGAGTGATTATAGAGGAGAATCACAACGGAACTCCCTGAGCAGGCAGGCTAGAGGTTCAATCGTTAAAGCAAATCATATTGCTGATAATGGGCATCGCTGTCTGGTTTCTCTGCTTAGTTTAAAAGTAGATGCTGTAGAAGCATTTGAGAAGCATCACGTCATAGGTGGTGTATATAACAGTTTAACAAAAAACAACAAAAAAGGAGCACCGACAACCATGCAGTACAGTACAGTAAATAATTCAAGGCAGTCAAATGAATTTTCAGCACTAATAATGCTGCCACTGCGATGATGTTGGGGTCAACAAGTGAAATGACATCAAGCTTTTTTTCTCAAATTAGTTGCAGTTGGTCACCCAGGTATAAAAACTGATTGGTCAGGCAATAATTTCCGAAAGAATCTTGCTATACATATTCAGTATTGATAAAGGCTGGTATGACTTACAGTCTTCAACTATCCTTATTGGGTTTCCAGGGTACAATAATATGGGTCTCACTTACCACACAAAGTGGCACATATTTTAAGAGGTGGCAATGGCTGTTATACCCAGTCATATTCTATACAATCAAATTTGATTTTAAATTTCCTAGATTTTTTGACCCCCTGGATCCAAGCGAGTGGCACTGTAGAGGAAATGCTTTATAATTCATGGGTCAGTTTTGGACTCTGCGTTGGAAATTGAGGAAATAATTAATGGAAGGATTTGTGGAATAACACGGGACTAGCTCATTTTGATCATTATCAGAATCCAATCTTGAACCATTTATGTAGCATGCGGGAGACACTTTCAACCTAAAGGGTTGTATGTTCATGAAACCAGAGATTAACTGACAATTCAAGCAGATTCTTTGCAGTGGTTTTTAGCAGAGGTGGAGGAACATTCATTTTGCAATTAAAACAACAATTTTAAGTATAAATGGACGTCTGCTATGTTCATGTCTTATTTCAGATGAAAGCCAGGTATGCTGGGATAATATTAAAGCAAGAGCAAGATAAAGAAACGTAATGAACATCACTCAGCATTTGAGCAGTGATGGCATCCATTTTGCACATAGAAGAATTAGGTAACTTCAGGCTCAGTTTATAGAGTTTTTTTATCTCTGCGGTCCATGTTAATATAGATCTGAAGGAAAGCCCACCCTTGCTCATAGAATGGAAATCCTAAGAATAACCACGATGAACAAGCAATGTATGATAGGTAGTTTACACATGCCTGTTTGTTATTAATAGTCATAACTGCTAATTTGCTCACCAGTGTGAGTGTGCAGGAGTAAGACTGGAACAAGGGTGGCATGTTGATTGGCAGCTACCTTTACTAATAACAAAATCAAGGTGGGCTGGAGGAAATCCTAACTAACCCTACCTGCAAGAGGGGATTCCCTGCCTCAACAAAACTAGCCAATGAAACTGTATGTGTCAGAATGTCCAAAGTAAAGTTTGCCGCCATGTGTCAAATTCCTAACCTGTCACATGCTAAAATCAACACAAGGTGAAAAGGGAAATGTATCTTTGGCTACTGACGTTCAGCCCGGCCTTGTAGTACAAAATACAAGTTCCAAAAAGGTGTATAAAAGTAAGCAAAAGTTCCAGAAGACTCAAAGGGTTTTAATCCACCCCCCCCCATACCAACACCCCGACCCTCCTCCCCCCCCCCCCCACCCGAGTACTTCCACTTCTCCCAAGGGTATCTTCTATGTCTTTAGTTGTCAGGATGAGTATCTTTAATTAGTGGGCCTAGCTTCAAGGCCCTGCAACAAGGAGGAATTGCTTGGACACCTTTTCCCAAGCCGTCTTGAGGGTCCCAAGCCCTTTTCTCAGTACCCCCTCCTTGGTCCACTCTCCTACCAAATTGGGTACTCCATGTTTTCATTCACACAGTTTTCTTTCTCCGATTTCACTTCCACCCACAGTCTTGGTTTACTCTCCTGCCAAGGCCTGAGTGTCACTTTTACATGTAAGCTTTGTATTCTTCTTAATCACTGTTTGGGGGTGTGTGTGACCCCCCGTGGGTTCAAGACCCCCTTCACTTGGTTGTTCTTAAAGTTCTCTCTATCAGATCACTCTTCACCCCATGGCCTAGCTTTACTCTCCTGCCAAGGTCTATGTCACTCTTGCATTCTGAAAATCATAAATATGCTAATGTCTGAGATTTTTAAATATAATATGTAGTTCCAATAATGTAGAATACAAGGGAATTAAAGCATCATTAGATACACGCTAAATGCATTTGTCATCTAGGAAGCACAAACAAAATAGTTTTGTCGAGTACCTGTGGTATCTTTGAACATCCAAGTGCTGTCAGTTTCTTCTATAACTGCAAATTTGCTTTCCGACAGAAGTGACTTGCTTTTCCTTTGGGTCTGAAGTGTTGGGGCCCGACGATGACTACGCCTGCTGAGCTGAACACGGTTCTTCAGTGCACTTGAATCCAGCACAGAAGGTGGCTAGAAATCAAAGTATTTTTGATGTGTTAAGGCTTGTAAAGCAAGTTGAAAGATTTGCATGAAATCTCTTGCACAATGAAAACAATTTACATTGCAATTCTGTGAAACAGTATTTGTGAAAGTAATGCCAGGGCTAAAAAGAGAAAAAAGAAATGGGAAATGTGCATGGATAAGGGCCATAAGATCCCAACCCACTAACTTAAATGATTATAAAACAAAGAGCATTTTTATATGGATAACCATAGCAAATTCCCTCCTCTTCAATGCGCTTTAATGTCTCACGCATCTTACCAGGTTTTTCATCTCACCATTAATAGAAACAGCTTGCAAATTAACATTTCTTAATGTTCACTGTATGCACAAGATACAACACATAAATGTGGTCAGTCATTGTATAGGAAACGAGAAAGAGTTTGTGGTAACACATAATTGGGTTAGTGAAAAAGTTAAAGTAATAAATAATATATGAGAAATGGATAGCTTGTGTATTACACCTTTTAGTAAGAGTATTTTTTTAAACATGTTCTTAGAAGATTTATGGCAGATTATGCAATCAGTTGAAAACGTAAACGCACAAAAAGGTATTGGACGAACAGCAGATTTTATAGGTAAATACGGAGGAGGTGACAGGGGCTTGGAATTATATTTGTAGAATAAAATAGAACACCCATTAAATGAAGAAGGTGTACATAATCTGAAATATTTTATTTGTTTGAAACATTTGCATGTGTGTCTATATTACATTTTTACTTTTAATATGGACGAATGGAAATTTTTCAATATTGAAAACCTTTGATAGATATGATATTAGGCCAATACAGGATGCACCACTTGTTTGTATATATGTCACCAGAAAACCTTTTATGTTTTAAACTAAAGTACTTTTTGAAAGGTTTCAATATGGTAATGTAATATCTAACAGAATTTCGGAATATGAGCTGTTTTAAATATTTTACAAACGGTTTGTACTTCTATTGTACGGTTTTGATAGAAACCTTTGAACATCAATATTTGATAAACTTCAAACTTGACTAAGAAACTCAAGACAACTCAGTGCAGTTACCTTCTGTCATGTAAAGGTATTCCATTAATATTATATCAGACATGCAAAAGTTGCTGGCTTGAAGACAGCGGAGGGCACAGAAGGCACCTACATTCCTCCTCAATTTAAAATCTGATCCGGTCCCAGCACATTATACCATCAATTGTATTAAGGAGTGAATATATGCCTGAAAATCACTCCTTGGCTACAAGGATTTTACTTGCAGATTCAGTGCAAATACAATGACTGAGCATAGCCAGCAGCATGTGTTGTCCAGCACATTCATTAGAGCTCACTTTGGTGTAAACTCACCACTGACACATTCCCAGCACATAGTGCAAGGGAGCAACGGGTTGTCAGACGTGGATATCAGCAACCCTATACCCTGCCTGAGAAATAAAGTACATAGGGCAAGACAAGAAAACTGGCATCATAAAACCCTGTTCCTGCCAACACAATGACCCTGCAAAAGCAGGGGCATGGTGAGTAACTCCACTCCTGGTCAGGCTGTTATTCCAGCAAGGCCCAGGGGGTGGGGGGCGTCTAGCAGCAGTGCTTGTCCCTGCCCCTACTGCAGCCAAAGTCTGTTGGGTATCCAAAGAAATCAAAGGACAGACCACATCAGAGCAGATATTTTTGTTTTACATATTTTCCTCTGAGTGCATGTATGCATCAGTGGTCTGAGGTACTGTCCAGAGGGCATTGGGAGGCTGACATTGGCCAACAAATTGGCCAATGCGAAGAGTGCATGCAGTGGTTCTGGAGGAAATGTAGAAGTAGCTTGAGGAAAATCTAGTTGCACTGTGAAAGCAGTGTAGGTCAATTCTAGAAGACATTTTTAAAGTGGCATAGGACCGTTGGGGGTGAAATATGTAATTGGTGCTGGGGCAAGTCAAGGATAAATGTGAACGTGGCACTGGGAAAATACAATGTAGGGTATTATGAAAGCGATATGGAAGGAATCTGAAGGGAAGAGGCAGGGGCAATATTTAGTAGGCAGCATGTAAATGGCATGGGGTTGTTCTGGGGTAAATGTGCAAGTGCCCTAGTGAAATCCTCTAGTAAAAATATTAACATAAACGTAAACCACTGAGAAAGTGCCACTTGCAATTTTCTGGAGGTGATGTAAAAGTGGCATATGACATCTGGGGCAGTGGTAAAGTGTCATTGGCATTTTTCTTATACCAATGTGAAATGCTAGACCAAATGTCAAAGCTACCTTTTGTTTTCATATGGAAGCCATTTTAGCTTAGGTTTTTCTAATTGTATAAACATTATTTGCGCTATGACTACATTAGTCGCGGAGCTCAAGCAAATATACCATTTTGAACAAAACAGCCCGGGTCAATATTCCTAGGTGCAAATAGCCTGAATGATGTTAGGGGCTATTATGACTGTTAAATGAACTAGGTCCCTCAGTAAAGTTCACCGCAGTGCTCAGGCCTTTAAAATGGTCTATGGACCTTTGACAGCTAGATTAGCACACCCTCTTGCCTTTTACTGTTGACATGACATTCAACAGTAGATTACTTTGTATCCAATACAACAGGCCATGGAAACCTATAGATCCTCCAATGCTCACCAAGGGCCACATTTGTTACCTCACCTTCCACAGATTCTGTGCCCCCTTCTTCATTGTGAACTATCATTTCCTTAATGTTTGATTCAGAAATGGGTGGACGACATTGACTGGGGGCGAGGTTTATATAGCCTCCAACGTTGTGATGAACAGCCAAAAGTGGTGTCCCTCACTCCACTTCTTTATTACTCATCTCATGTGAATTTCTTCTGATGCTGGTGGTATTTGTTTAATTTTGTTTACAGTCTTCGGCAAATCTGAGCATACAAATCTTACAAAGTGTAAATAACAAAAGGAAAAGAAACCACACCATGTCTTAAGAATAGTATAGGCACAACTATAGTTCTCCATATGGCTAACAAATCCTTTCAGCCCGAACCAATACAGTGAATAATGAGGGTCCCTGGGAGAGACGAGCCAAAAACATCTAGAGGTTTTGCAGGTTGCCTACCTCTGCCTTAATCGATCAATTCTTCTGAACGGTATCCTGCAACGAGTGACTGATTTGTCATTTTGCTTTCACACAAAACTGTACACCTCAAACAAATGGTTATCCTCCCTTTCGTTTAACAACGAATTTCAAAATATACTTGGAATTTCATACTATATGCCTGCTACTCCAGAATACCCAACTAGAGCTACTACATGCAATTAAACTATTATAGGTGTCTGATAAGGTCTGGCGGGATTGACCGAAAATGAGAGAAAACAAATGTCGAATGCGCATTCGGCACGGTTGAAAATCTTAAATCCCAAAATGTCGAACAAGCGGAGCGGGGATTGCAGAGCTGTCCCCCGCTCACCTAGTTTGGCATTATGGGATTCAGGAGGTGCAGGGCTGTCCCACGCTTCCATTACATGGAAAGCAGGGGACAATTATTTCAATGCGCTTGACATTTTTCGCAATGAGAAGCATTTCGCTCCGCTGTATGGAGCCTCATTTTTTTAGTTTCATTTTTTTCACATAGATCCGTTCTGACATGTTAAGAATCTGTTGTTCTCCACCAAGTCCAGATTCTATCCCTTAATCTATAAGCAATTTTCGTTTTTTTAACAGTGGTACCATATCCTTCAAATTCACAAATACTGAACCAAAAACGAACTGTAAAGGTTTGCTTTGTTTCATTGTCCGTAAATCAGCCTACTTTAAAAAACATAACCTAGCATACAATGAGGTCCGATTTGATTTTAACGTATTCAATCGGATCATCACTTACTTTTACACTCCCAACCAATGTTCTCTCAAATTATTTTTCCGTAAAGTGTGAAAGTGGTCGGCTTTTGTGTGCGCACATTATTTTTCATGTACGCAACAGACTAACAAGGTAAGTCATTTTGTGAGCGATCATCTCTGATCATCTTTTCAAAATCAGTGTACAAGTTACTTATTACCACACTTTGTAAAAAGATGTAGGCTAAAGAAATGTTTTGGATGCGATTATAAAGAGAGCTCACCAGCCAGTCCAAGACTTCAAAATCTGCCATAGTACCAAGCAAAAGTACACTTATGCACACAAAAACATTGTATGCCTAGTATAAACAATAGATTCGTTGTGGCAATTGATCTGTTGACACTGCTCAGAGACAATGCACAAAGTGTGCTATGCCATTGGAATTAACAATCATATGTATCACAAAAAACAAATATTGCTCATCACAACTGATGTGGCTGGGAAGCAATTCCGACATGATAGATTATTTGCCAGATGAAACAATGGCAGCTAGAAGAAATGTGCTAGAAAACATGTCAATAAGAGTTAATTTGACACTTTAATTAAGTCATGGGCCAAGAGAACATTCCTCTCAGAGAGGGTCATTAACACCTGGGCGCAAAGGGATACCGGGTACCGGTAATGACACTGTTGCCGGTAATCACTTTGCACCCTATTCCGAGGTCCCTTCGCGGGTCCCTCACTTAACGCCTGGTTTCACCAGGCGTTATGGACGGGACCCACAAAGGGATACCAGGGTCAATAACGGTACCGCAATTTGTGGTACCGTTATTGACGCCTTCCCCCTTCCCATTGAGCCCTGTGGGGGCACAAATGGGAATGGCTTTTCAGATGGGGACTTACCGGTCCTGCAAAGCTCGGAATAGACCGGTAAATCCCCATACCACCAAGTCGGTGGCGGTACCGGTGTTGGTGCTAGTCACGGCGCTAATAGCGCCATGACTCGCACCAACCTCGGAATGAGGGCCATAGTGTGTCAGGACAATTGCATCAGAACAACTACACCAAAGAGTGTGATATTAAGAATTCCTGTGCCACTGCTTACTGTCAACATTACATTGTTCTGTGAACAGAAGAGTGATAACACTTACTCAAAACTAGCTCTACAGATAAGAGGCATGCATAAAACCCAATTTTACGCCGTAAAAGCAGGAACATTTCGCCAACAACAAATTGGGACCACAAATCAGCCCAACAAAAACTGGGAGACCATGAACAAATCACAGCATACGCCCTGCTTCTACCTACCAAGCAACACTCATATTTATGAATCAGTCACCAGCAGAGCAGTACAATAGAATGTAGTTCTAATAATATTGCTGCTTGATCTCAAGAGGAATTTTAAGGGGAAAGAACATTTTTTAATCGGCCTTTTGGCAAAGCGAATTCCTTTTTTACTCCTTAAAGATCATTTGATTCCAAGTAAGGAGTAAAATCTGATCAGACCACTGCGTGTAACCCTTACATAGGAAGTGAAATGATTGGGCACATATAGTGAAATGATTGGGCACATATAGTTGTTTTCCCTACCTTTCCTTGCCCCCACCTAGATGCAATTCAGCAAGTGCCTCGCTCAGGTTTTTTATGGAGCCCCTTTGAAGAAAATCACAAACATTGCATTTTAAGTTAATAGCAGCAATGCTCCAAGTTACAAAAGATGGCGTGCATTTTCGCATCTTCTGCAATATATGGTTATCAGCTAAACAAGTTGCATGAGGATACAGGAGGCACTAAACAAAGAAAACATGTTTATATTCAAAAGCACTCAGCAACTGAGAATAGAAATGAAAAAGAAGGTGCAGTTTTCTAGAATGTTACTAGAGTGTACTATCTTAATTCAAATAAGACATGCATTACTCACCGTAATAGCATGTCTGATGATTGTATCTGCTTAGATTCACATGCTGTGCATATGGTCCAAACCGCAGAGTATTGCATCTTATCTTTCGGGGACCGAAAGGAGACGTCGTCATAGGCGTGTCTGTAACACTATCCCTATTGTGACGTGTAGTGTACCCAAAATCCCTCACGCACCGAGGTACTCCGATTGTATTTTTTCTGCCATGAGGGAGCCCAGGCTATTGTGAGTGAGGGTTATAGGTCAAAGTATCGAATCAAAAGGAACGAATGACAAAAGGGTCGAATCAAAAGGACCGAAAACAAAAGGGTTGAATTATTTTTTTATTTTTTTTTATTTTTAGGGGGTCCCTCCCCAAACCCCCTTTTTGTGGTCAAAACCTATATGGAAACCAAAAAAAAATATATATATATTTTTTTAAAATATTCAACGCTTTCGTTTTAGGTCCTATTGACTCGGCCCTTTGGCATTCGATCCTTTTGGATTCAAACCTTTCACCGGACACCGAGAGTAAGTACATAAAGAGAGAAAGTAGTAAGACGTTTATGTTCCTTCCACCCGAGAGGGGAGGCAGGGTGGGCGCATGTGAATCTAAGCAGATACAATCATCAGAAATGGTATTACGGTGAGTAATGCATATCTTCTGATGCTTGTTAATCTGCTTAGAATCACATGCTATGCATAGACTAACAATCAGTACCGGTAGGTGGAGGAGGGTTGTGAGAAGGAACAGTAGTGAAAATATGTCTTTGTACCTTTTGTCACACCTGAGAATTAGACCTAGAATGAGTGTCTAGGCAATAGTGTTTTGTAAAGGTGTGTACAGAACTCCAGGTTGCCGCTTTGCAAATGGACTTTAGGGGAACATTTGCAATGAATGCTATGGAAGCCCCAGTGCCTCGAGTAGAATGCGCTCTAGGCTTGAAGGGCAGTTCTCTCTTAGCAATAGTGTAAGAGTGTGATGCATTTGACAATCCACCTTGAGATTGCCGATTCAGAGATAGGATCCCCTTCTCTACCAGCTGCCTCTGAAACGAAAAACTGGTTTGTCTTCCTCAGTGGTTTTGTTCTTTCCAGGTAAAACATGACTGCTCTGCGCACATCTAGTGTGTGTAGGCTCTTTTTGGCCATGCTAGTGGGATTCTGGAAGAAAGTGGGTAGTTCAATTGATTGGTTCACATGGAACTTCGAAATGAATTAAGGCGCAAACCGAGGATGAGTGTGCAGAACCACCTTATCCCAGTGGACTGTAACAAAAGGGTCTAGAACTGAAAGGGCCTGTAGTTTGCTAACCCTTCTAATCGAAGTGATAGCCACTAGGAAGGCCGTTTTATAAGTAAGGTATTTTATACTTGCTTTATGCATTGGTTCAAAGGGAGACCCCATGAGTCTGGTCAATAGCACATTTAGATCCCATCCGGGAGCTGGGTTAGAAACGGGGGGATGAATTCTCTTAACCCCTTCCATAAAGGCCTTAATAACAGGTATTTTCCACTAAGACACCTTATGTTGTGACATAGTGTAGGCTGGGAGAGCAGCTAGGTGAACTTTTAGGGAATTAAAAACCTGAGTCTAACAAGTGGGTCAGGTACAATACAATGTTGGTAGGAGAGCAATCAATAACGTTGATGCCCTTGGTATTACACCAGATGACAAAGCATTTCCACTTACTGGAATAGCAATACTGGGTGTTAGGTTTCCTAGCTTCCCTAAGTATGTCCATGCATCTCTGAGGGAGTTGAAGGTGTATGAACTCTATGACCTCAGGAACCAGGCCGCTAAGTTCAGGGTTTGTGGGCCTGGGTGTAGTGTTTCCCCTCTGTCCCGAGACAACATGTTGTACGGGCAGGGAAACTTAATAGGAGGGGACATCTCCATCAGATGAGAGAACCAGGGTTAGCAGGCCCAGATGGGAGCCACCAATATCATTGTGACTGGTTCCTGGAGCATCTTGTGCACTATCTTGTTGGGTAGGGGTGTGGGGGGGGGCGTAAAAATATTTCCCTGACCATGTTATCCAGAGCTTGTTCCCTTGGATCGGTTCTGGGGGTACCTGGAGGCGTAGTCTTGGCATTGGGCATTCTCCTGAGTGGCGAACAAGTCGATCTCTGGGAAGCCCCATTATGCGAAGACGTAGGAGAGGATGTCTTCGTGTAGACGGCATTCGTACTCTATGGGTAGGGGAAATCTCTGCTGAGCACGTCCGCCAGAAGGCTGAGTTCGCCGGGAACGTGTTGGGACAGCAGGAACATCTTGTGTTTGAGAGCCCACATCCAAATGTTCTGGGACAGCTTGGCTAGCCCTGGAGAGTTTGTGCCTCCCCATTTGTTCAGGTAATACATGGCTGTGGTGCTGTCTGTCAAGATCAGAACTATCTTCCCCTGTAGCTGTGTCTGAAAGGACTTCAATGCTTTGAATACTGCCAATAGCTCTAACAGGTTTATGTGGTTTGACGCTACTTGTGGTGAACACACTTCATGCGCTGTCTGTTGTAGCAGAGATGAGTCTGTTGTGAGAGTGGCTTCTGCTGCAGGGGTGGTGAAGGTCTTCCCCTTCAAGAGCTTTTCCCTCGACTACCACTGCATGGAGAGAACGAGGGCTAGCGAGCCAACTATTAGATCTTCCCATTGTCCGCTGGCCTGACACCACTGGCTGTTGAGCCACTCTTGTATGGGACGCATGCGCAGCCGCGCATGAGGAGCTAAATAAATGCACGACGCCAGGGGAGTTGCTAGGTCTGGAAAAGACCCGGGGCTAAGCTGATGTCGGAACTGTTGGGACTGGGGGCTAGCTAGTCTTTTGGCTGTAGCTCCTGAGATTCTATCCGGGGCTACAACCAAAAGATCAGGGGCTATAGCCCCCTTAGCCCCCCCCTAGCAACGCCCCTGCATGACGCCATCATTCCTAGCAGTCGAATGGCCTTGTGTACCGTCACTTCCCAACTGGCTACATATTGAGGGATCTGAAACAGCATGCTCTGAACCCTCGCGTTGGAGGGGATTACGAGGTCGTCCTTGTTCAGAATTAGAGCCCCCAGAAACTGTTTGACTTGACCGGGGTCTAAGCTGGATTTCTTCTCGTTGATGGAGAAACCCATACTGAACAAGAGATCTATTGTCTTCTGAGTGTTCAATAGGCATGTTTCTTAAGAGTCCTCTCTTATGAGCCAGTCGTCGAGTTAAGGGTAAACAGGGATGGATAGTCTGCGCAGGTGTGCTGCTGCTGCTGCTACTGCCAGAACCTTTGTAATCACCCTCGGCGCCGAGGCAATGCTGAAGGGGAGTACTTTGAATTGATAGTGTCTGTCCTCCATCATGAACCTTAGATATTTTCTGTGCGCTGGCAACATTGAAATATGAAAGTATGCATCTTTCATGCCCAGTGTCGCCATGTAATCCCCCGGTTTCAACAGTGGGATTACTTCCTGCAGAGTTACCATACAAAACTTTTAAGGTTTGACAAATTCGTTCACTGGGAGCAAGTCTAGAACAGGGCGCATGGTGAGGTCCTTTTTGGGTACAAGGAAGTACACTGAATAAATACCCTTGTTTACCTCAAGAATCGGGACGGCTTCTATGGCGTCCTTTTCCAGAAGTGCTTCCACCTCTTGCATCAGGATTCGCAGATGGTCTGGCATCAGGCGTCGTGCTTTGGGCGGTCTGAATTGTGGTGGTCAGGCAAATTCCACACAGTACCCGTGGGTGACTGTCTTGAGAACCCACTGATCTGACGTCATCCCCTCCCATGCCGAAAGGAAAGGACCCCTGACTGTGGTGACATGGGAGGGGACATGGATCCGTAGGCCATTTTTGACCAGAGGCCATGGCTCCCTTGGAATTGGGGCCTCTGCCTTTCCCATGCTGCTGTCTCTTGGGTGGATAGTTGGCAGGGGTGCTGGATGCCTGTCCGAAGTTCCAGGTATTTCCCGTATTATACAGGTTTTGTGTGGCAAGGGATTGGCCCTGAAAGGAACTGCGGGAATCACTTTCTCTCTGGGGGGAGGGCTTTTGGGTGATTTGCTGAAGGGACTTAAGGGTCTCATGGTCCTTTTTGGCAGTCTCGAGGACATCGTCGACTGCCTTACCAAAAGATATTTGTCTCCTCGACAGGCTTATTAATCAGAGCTGCTTGGGTTTCCAGCTTGAAATCCGAGTTCCTGAGCCAAGTATGCCGTTTGAGCAGGGTGCCTTGCGCTAGTGATCTTCCCACTGTCTCCGCAGCATCCAGAGTGTTTTTCAGTACGTTCTGGTTGACCTGCCTGCCCTTTGTCACAATGGCAAGTCATTTGGTTCTGGCGGACTCAAGCACCTCCTGGAGACCTTCCTTCAGTAGATTCCACTGTGCATCGGCATAACTGGCAAGCAACGTGTTGTTTGCTATGCACGTGGAAAAGGCAGTGGCTGTGGTAATTCGTTTTCCCAAGGCGTACAGCCTTTTTGACTCCTTATCAGGAGGTGCCTCTCCTGTAGCAAGCGGTACCCCCGCCAGTTTTTGGGTGGTGGTAATCACTAGTGAATCAGGGGTGGCATGGCCATTAATGTATGTAGGGTCAGTAGGCGATGAGCGAAATAATTTTTCCACCCTCGGATTTACTGTCCTATTCTGGGCTGGTGTGATCAAGGAAGGAGCCAATCTCCTCTTAATGGAATTCAGAAGAGGTTTGGCTTAGCTGGAGGTGGGCTTTTCTTTGAGGATATCCTCCACTGTTCAGGCAAAGCCTCTTGGGTGGCTATTTGAAAATATTCAGCCGCCTTTCTCAAGATGGCGTTGAACGTCATCTGATCGTCTACTGGGGAAGCCTGGCAGGCCGGAGTGGAGGGAGGGGAATCCAAACATAGGACATTACGGGTCCTGGTCGTGAGTAGGGAGCGCCCATGGTTCCGCCTCAACCAGGTGACTGTCCTCCCAGCCTCCTGTGGGATACACCTGGTCATCCACAGTGTAGTCTTCAAGGAAGGTAGTATACTCCTACTCATCATTAATGTCCTGATACGTGTCCATCTGGATCTCGTCTTCGGGATGGATGGAAATGAAATCTTCCTGAGAAGGTCCTAAATTTCTAAGAAATTTAGAAGCAAGCACAGAGGGAGGGTCCTACCGAGGTCTCTTGGGTGTAGGGTGCTCTGAAAGCGAGACTAACTTCTCCAACCTGTCCATACACCCTTCAAATTTTTCTCTGGTCCATCTAGATTTCATTTTCCTCCCTATGGCGTCGAAATCTGAGTCCAATAGAGCGAGACAAAGGCACAGGACTATCTATTTAGTCCTCGCGAGCATCGGGGTGTTGTGGCGCGTCTTTCAACGTGTCCGCGGTCTGCTCCTTGCGCATTGTCATCTTTTTAGATCTCTCCTTCAGCCCCACTGCCGAAGCAATCCTAGCGATGCTTTCGGAGATGTTCGGCGAAGCAGGGCGATTTGCCGGTTGACTAGGAGGCCTTGGGGGGGCGTCAGAGCGTCAGCTACGCGCACTTCGACGGCCGGAGGTGTTTTAGAGGTAGCAAGGTGTTTTGGAGGTAGCGCCCTTTGGTTTAGAAGGCCCAGTAGCAAGACGCTGCTGCGGATGCAGGGAAGGCTGTTGATCTTAAAAATCAGAGGACCCCGTCGAAATTTTCACCGTTCCTGTTGGCGCTTTCGCCCATTTTGGCGGCACCGTCGAAACCGGGGTGGGGGTTGTGTGTTTAGTGTGGCGATCATGTACGCCCCTGTCACCGGGTATTATCCCCATAGTGTGACTCGCGTTAGGCCTAGCGGGGTCAGGGACTGGCATGGCAGACCCAGGAGTGTCCGTCGTGAGGTCGATGGCATCTGACACGGATGCCTATTCATCACTAGTACCCCCGTCACTTTCAGCAGGTGTGGCGGTGGGGGAAGAAGATCCAGCCAGCGACATGCCGTAGGCCGCCCACCGCTTAACGCTGCGCTCCTTAAGCGTTTTAGGGTGCAGGAGGTTACAGGCCGCGCACCACGCTTCGTCGTGGTCAAGGGGTAGACAATTATTGCACTTAAGAGTGCTCGTCCTTCCAAGGATATCTGGCCCTGCAAAAGGGGCAACACCTAAATGATGTCCTTTCCATAGCGGAAGGCAATAAAGGCGATGACCAGATCTAGAGGGCAAAGAGGGGAAAAGAGGAGAGACATAACTGAAAGGATATGGCCACCCCAACCCCACTCTCCCTACTGTGTAGGACGGCCAGAGGGCCCAGCCATGTGGACGGCTCCACCGCCACATCGCAGCCGTCGATAGTCCACCGCAGTCTTTGGCGTAGTACAGGAAGCGCCATCGAAATGACTCTAGGGGATAATCGACAAAGTCGATAAACAAGGTGATAACAATGGCTCTTGTGAAAGAGCTCCGCAATAGGGCGACCAGTAATCTGGGCAGAAGAAACTATCTGAGGGACCTCGGCGCGTGAGGGATTTTGGGTACACTACACGTCACTACAGGGATAGTGTTACAGACACGCTTATGCCGACGTCCCCTTTCTGTCCCCGAAAGACAAGATGCAATACTCCGAGGTTACCACTGGATGTCAGACCACATGCATAGCATGTGATTCTAAGCAGATTAACAAGCATCAGAAACACATTTTCTTCGCAGTACTGTACAGCACAAACACTGGGCATTTTTTTTTTTTAAAGTGGCTGATTTGTCTCTCGCCCCCGCACCCCGAGGTGTTTTACTGGCTCCTCGCCCATTGCCCATGGATAATGTGCTGGCCTTCAATACTAGTTGACATAGCTCTGTATAAAGTGAGGAAATGTAGCAGTGAAACAATCTCTGGGATATTTGCATACCCAAAAAAATGATTACAAACAATTATTTTGCAGTGCAAACCAGATGGTTTGCAATATACCCAAATATTGTTGGGTAGGATGATACAAGCGCCCAGTGAGCCCATTACTGTACAGCAGAGAATTACCCTAGAATTTGTTAAGATCTATGCCCAATGGAGCTTTGAAAAAATGGGAAAAGCATGCAGACTGTGAAAAGCAATGTAGCGGTTTGAATACTCATTGCCCTAATGCTATGTATGAGTAGCGCCAGGCATATTCCATACCCATAATCCCTTATAGACAAGTAGATGATATCGCAAAGTTACTTTCCACTTATGGAATAACGTTTGCAATGCTGAAGTAGAATAGGCCGAGCATGATATTTGCCTACTTAAAATCCTCAGACGGCAAATTAATATTGGATTTTTATAATGCAGTTACTTGCAAGGGTATCCCTTCAAAGTGCCTCTGTGATATATGTACAAAGAATAGGATTAATGGTATGAGGTTATACATAGCCTGCTCATATTACAGCCAACACACAACTACTGTTGCTTGTGCCTTTTAGCTCTTGAGAAGTGGGAATTGTCTGCGTGTGCTGTTAAAACTCTTCTGTCCCGCACCCAGAGGGAAGCTGGGCAAGCGCACAGTTTAGAGAGAACATTGCTCATAAGACATGATTAAGTCCACCATCTCACTCGTAGAACAATGCACAAGCGTAGTAGGTATCGCAGATTGTTTATCAAGGCCAACGACGTCAATGTCTATTGATTGCATAAGAGTAAATAAATATAGCACATATGACTGATTCATACAAGTATCATTTTTCAGGGAATAATTTACTAATGACAAAAGACTCTGAGGCTGCAACACCCCACGATCTACCTTGAAGTCTACTTTTGTTTATCTTGGAAGTCATGACCCTTGAACCACAACCAGCATTGGATGGTACTTGATCCTTCACCATTTCAGATATCTGATTAAGCTTGTCTCCCCCTGATTGATCGGACTATGTTCACTCGCTGAATCCGGGATAGCTATCACCGAGTAGTCAGACCCTGTGACCACTGGAGGGGGAGGCCTTATAACCCACCCAGGTAGATCACCCGGCTTCTCAGCTGCTCTTTTACAGCAGCGATTAGCCTTTTTCCTGGCCGTCTTGAAATTGCTTACCGATACAATGGGATCACAAGAGCTTGAAATGCTCTTCGTGCAGATGGTAGCTTTCTTCTTCCCCTTCTTTGATTTTAGAATGTTCAGCTTTTTCAGTCGTCACCTTTTCTTATGTGTGATATACACAATCCCAGAGTCCTCTTCCTCCAGTATGGTGCTGTTGTACAAGGCCAGCAGATCGCCTTTTCGGCTAGGTACTGCTGTGCCAGTCGTCAATACCAACTGCTGTTCACATAGCAGCTTTAACCGTGGTCAACTTGATGTACCTACTCTTCATGAGTATTTGTTGTCACAACAGGGGCTCTACAGTTCTTCTCAAGTCACACCAAGCGGACACCCTGTGTGCAGAGTTCTTCATTTATTTTATTACATAATTTCAAAAGTATGTTTATGGCGAACTGCAGCATAGCCATCGATGGCTCAACAATAGCAGTCTCACCGGATCCGACATGCCCACTTTGCTCAGAGGAAGTTTCCGGATACAGTGCCAGGGAAGCAGAGAGTCTATCTCCAAAAGTTTGAGATTTCAATAGGGGAGCATTATCCATGGTCTTGTGCAGCGCAGCATTACAATTGACTACATCTGGTCTTAGGCTATTTTTGTTATGGTGTTAGCTTTAGTGTTTATCTGGATGTCTTAATAATGCTGGAGTGCATCTATGTCATCAGATGACATCAGCGTTCTACATCTGTGTGATACAGGTGTTTACTTTTATTAGAATTCTATGTTTGTCAGTTGGTTCCTCTGCAGTTCGTGTGATGCTATGTTTACACTGCTGGAGGTCTTTCACGTGCATTTATCTTAATAAACTCATCACGTTAACTTCCGTGTATCCTGGCGTGATTAACCTAACATTGGCAATGAGGATTTTAGAAGGAAGGACCTCTGGGGCCTGCAGCTTCTACTGTAGCACCGCGGCTTGAAAGCCTGTGGCACCCAGATTCAGCCGCTCCGTTCCCCCGAATGTTGTAGCGGCCACCGTGCCTGAAAATAAGTGCCTTCCCACCTGCGCTCGACCGCCCCTCCTCCCCGCTCGGTTCCCCTGCATCTACATCTGTCGCGGCTCCTGTGCGAGCCCAAGCCCCCTCACCTCCATCCGACGCGCTTCGCCGCATAGCCCTCCGTGACTCTCATACGCGGTGCATGATCAAGGCTTCTTCCCCTGCCGTCCTACCGTATTACACGGTATAGATGTGCAAAATCCAAGGTCTGGGAAAGGGAGAGGCAAACGAAGGAGCACAAATTGAAGGAGATGAAGAAAGAGTTGAGGGGTGAAGAGCTGAAGTGAAAGGAAGGTGCAGATCGGGTGGTGGAGAGGTAAACAGAGTAAAAGGTGCAGAGCAAGAAGCAAAGAGGAGCACATAAGAGTTTGGAAGCAAGCTGAAGATCAAGGCACAAGGAGCAGGAGTGTAGGAAGCTGCCAGCATCTATTACAAGTGAAGAAAGGAGCAGAGAGAGCAAGCCTCAAACAAGCATTACATAAAGAAAAGGGAACCAATCAAAAGTGCAAGAAAGTAAAGAGAATAGAAGGGCAAAAGAAAATCACAAGTAAGAACCTGAAACTGTTGCTATGGCTATGTCAAATATCAGTGGCCCACCCATGTTCATGGTTAAGCCAGGACCTGCCAAGATTAAATGGGCACAGTGGAAAAAATGATTTTTACACTATTTGAAAGCGGCTGGTGGCAATTCCTTTTCTAATGACAGAAACGTTGCTTTGCTGATGCACCATTTAGGATATGAGGGACAGAGGATTTTTGAGACCCTTCCACAGCTGGCAAACGATGGTGAAGGGGTTGCCATGTCTGAACTTGATTGTGCTTTTGCCAAGATGGACTTGCACTTTAACCCAAAGACTAGCACTATACTGGAAAGGTATAATTTTCGCATGAGAACGCAGGAACCAGGAGAGTCGGTAGAAGAGTATGTTACCGCTCTCCTCCAATTGGCGTCATCCTGCAAGTTCCAAGGATTGTATCATGAACATTCACAAGATCAGTTTATGACGCATTGCAATTCTGACCCGATACCTGAGGAGTTATGGCTCAAGGACGAACCTACTTTGGATGAGGCGTTAGGTATTGCCCGCAGAGTGGAACACTCATGAGCCTGCATAGTGAAGTTGCCAAAGAAAGACACCAACGATACCAAGGCAGAAGTACTGAGTGTCAATGAATCTAAAAACAAGAAAAAGACTAAGGACAAGGAGAAACAAGTGCATTGGGGAGGAAATGAGACAAAAAATTACAAGCGGAAGGGAGAGAGAGGAGAAAAAGAATAACGGTTATGTTATTGTTGTGCCAGCAACTCACATTTTGCTGCCTCAGTGGTGTGTCCGGGTAGAAGAGTAATTTGCTCCAAATGCAAGAGGAGAGGACATTTCGCCAACTGTTGCAAGAATTATCAGTACAGTCAGAAGAACTTCTTATATGTCACTGAGGAGGATGGACGAAAATCGTCAGATGAGGAAAATTACTTTCCTGTGGAGAACGTCATTGTCAACACAATAAATGTTGTGGGTGGTGAGAATGATGAGGATGACGATTGTGAACATCCCTACCTAAGTGTTAAGGTGAATGGAATGGATGTCTGGATGATGGCTGATTCGAGATCAAAAATTACCCTAATATCAAGAGAGGTATTTGAAAGGGATGTGAGAGGTGATGTGCAGAGACTGTTGAAGCCGGACATCAGTCCTAGGGGATACAATCAGGATGCAATTGATTTGTTGGGATACACCATGGGTCAGTTTGAATTCAAGGGCCAGAAATGTGAAGGAAAGATTTATGTAACTAAAAGAGGCCTCACTTTGCTGGGGTGGAGGGAACAGAGAAAGCTGAAAATCAGATTGGATCCAAACGAACCTGAGCAGGTGTTGCAGGTTGGTGGAACGGTCCTGAGTAGACACCCCATAGTATTTAGAAAGGGCATTGGCAAGATTAAGGGCGTGCAGCATAAAATTGTTTTAAGGAAGGGAAGCGTGCATGTAGTAGCTAAACTAAGGCCTGTACCATTGGCTACGAGGGAAGGGGTCAAGGAGGAGCTTATCAAACTGTTGAAATTGGGTATCATTGAGAGAGCAGGAGGTGGTCAAGAAGAGTTCGGGAAAGCTTTGTGTGTGCGTGGATTTACGCCAACTTAACAAATGTGTGATGGTCGATCGCCATCCTCTTCCGAATATGTCAGAGATGTTATCCAGAATAGGCCAAGGGAAAGTGTTTTCCAAGCTGGACATGGCGTCCGCGTACCATCAGGTGGAACTAGAGGAGGGGTGTCGCAAGTTGACAGCGTTTTTCACTCATGAAGGGGTATTTCAGTGTAAATGCATGCCGTTTGGTATTGTGTCCGCTTCTGCGGTTTTCCAAAGGGTCATGGATAAATTAGTTGGTGGGATTAGAGGTGTATATTGTTTTCAGGATGATATGCTGATATGTGGAGAAACTGAAGAGAAACACGATAGCATTCTAGATAGGGTGTTAGAAGTGTTTGCGAATTGTGGTATTGAGTTAAGGGAGGAAAAGTTTAAGTTTGGTGTAGATAAAGTGGAGTATCTAGGTCATGAGATATCGGTCAGTGGAGTAAAACCGAAAGAGAGTTTGGTGAGTGCTATCAGAGAGATTAAAAGCCCAGAAGACAAAGCACAGTTAAGGTCATTCCTAGGGATGATGGAGTTTTAATAATAATAATTCTTTAATGTGATATAGTATGAAAATTAAATTCAAACTTTACACATATATCAATAGACATTGCAATGAAAATTATACATATAAAATCATACATCTAAATTCATCCTACTTATATTTAGCATTAGATACACAACAAATCTAAAATCTAAAATCAAAAATCCCGACAAAAGGAGGGGGAAAGTTAGGGTAAAGGGTCAATATGAACCTGATTGCTGATACAGCCTTCATGTTGTTCAAAACTAGTGTTGGGACAACTAAGTCAAATATAAATGTCTCTCCAGATCGTTACCCAAAAGTCAGAGGTGGAGTTTTTCCATTTCCTGTTCTACCTGTTGCCAGACATTATACAGGGCTATGAATAGGTGCATGTTCGATGTATTAGTACAATAACGCCAAAACATAAGTTTGGGTATTGATAATGGATCATGCACAAATTCTCCCAGATAGTGAACAATAGACTTCTTGATTGCTCTGCATTGTGTTAATACATGTCTTGTCGTCTCCAGACATACAGAGGATTTACACACTCGACAAGTTCGCTCTGCTGTAGGTATGTTTTCCCTTACTCCTATTCTAGACAGGGTGGGCAGTTGTTCCAATCTGAATAGAATGATGAAACGGCGGAGTCTTCTAGTAGGACATAGTAGGAGATAGTCCTGAGGTTTCATAAACTTATATACTCTGTGAGTCACAAAATGATAGGATTTGAGGGATTCCAAATGGGCAAAGTTCTCTAGCCAGTCCCATAGGTCTATCTTTTTCCTCAGGGCATTTAGCGTATCTTTGGTGACAGTGGCCTCTCTGTGTATCCAGCCAATTTCATTAAGAAATTTACCTATGTCTTTGTATAGAGATGCCGTGGTAGATTTTTTATCTAATTCCTGATGGAGTGTCCCTAATAGAGTGTTCGAAGAGCCACTTGTCATTTTAAGGTATAGGCCAGCTCTTCTTTTGAGTACCATAGCCCTGAGTGAGGGTAGACCCAGCTCCAGTCTTATCAAGGCCATAGGCACCCCCGATGGTAGTCCTAGCATACGGCGCCAGAATTTTCCTTCCAGTACTTGTAGCCATGCCAGGTTCATCGTCAGCAGTGACTCCAGGCCATAAATGACCATTGGTGCGAATACTTGCATATAGAGCTGGCGAGTTCCCCACAGAGTGAAGCCTCCTTGCTTGTAGGTAAAGGATGCTATAAGCGAAGTCACTTGTAGTGCCCTGCTATTCCGATCCTGTTTACAGAGTGTATAATCACCTAAGGGCTCTATCTCCACTCCGAGGTAACGGTAGGAAGGGGCATACCCAATTATCTGTTCATGTACAATCAGGTTCACACGCGTTTTCCTTTTTTTCGTGAATCTTAGTACCTTGGTCTTCTGCAGGTTGATGGATAAGCCATTAAGCTTGGCATATTCCCAGAGGGCAAATGCAGAGCGTCTGAGACCGCCAATAGTGTTGTCTAATACTACCAGATCGTCTGCGTATGCCAAGACCCCGCACTTTTCTCCACCAAGTTTTGGGGGACAATTATTTGCCTCCGCGAGTGTCGCAGGAATGTCATGTACGTACAGATTATATATGAGGGGGGCTGTTACACAGCCTTGCTTCACCCCTCTATTTTGAATAACTTTCTGGGTTGAGTGCCCCTCCATATTAAGTCGTAGGCTCACCATGGTGTCTCGATGTAATAATTTAAGATAATATAGCAAACCTTTAGGGCAGCCCAATGCTTCTAATTTATTCCATAGCCTAGCTCTAGGGATTGAATCAAAGGCGGCCTTAAAGTCAATAAACAGAGCGTATAATGGTGGCTGATCTTTGCTGAGTGCTCTCGTGCGTAGTATGTCCATTACAAGAAGATTGTGCGCAGTCGAGAACTCCCGTCTAAAGCCACATTGAAATCTGCAGAGTATTTGCTTATCTTCCACCCATTTATGCAATTCGCTGAGTAAAAGGGAGGCAAAGATTTTTCCTGACACATCCAGCATCGATAATAGTCTGTAGTTGTTAGGGTCAGAGCGGTTACCTTTTTTATACACTGGGATCAAGATCGCCGTTTGCCAGGTTCGAGGGATTTCTCCCCCAGTGAATACCTTGTTGAAGAGTACAGAGAATAGTTCTGCCCAAAAGGCCGGGTTGTTTTTTACAACCACGTTTGCTAGCCCATTAGGGCCAGGGGCTCTAGAGGATTTAAGAGTCACAATTTTATTGAATATTGCCTCCAGAGAAATATCGAATAAAGGGGACGTCAGAGGTTTTTCCATGGTCCAATTTGCCGACCCCTCTTCTTCCATATTACGTTCTAGAAGAAATTTTTCCCATACTTTCTTATTTATAGGGTTAGTTGTTGCACCTTTGACCTTGGTTCTATTCTCATTTAATAACGCCCATATGCTTCTCGAATTTCTGGAGCAGATGGTTTTGACCAAGCGTTGGTAGCCAAAATTCTTCTCTATCGCCTTAATGCCCCTCACCTCTGACCTATAACAGTTTCTTATTGTTCTTAATTTCTGTTGATGTTGGATTGCCGTGATGCTCTGATCTTTTAGGCTACGTATCTTTCTTCTCATTTCTCTTTTAGCATCTCTGATTTTCCTATTATATGGAAGGGGCACTTTTCCCTCTTGTATGACATAGTTCTGTTTGGTTGTTGCATGAAGGCCTGAGAATTTGGTTATCCACTCTTCCATTTCATTGGCGGTCATAGTATGAAAGTCCCGCCCGTTATCCTCCAAGGCGCCCTTTAGTGTTTCTGAGGCCGCTCTGACATTCTTTTCAGACCAAACTATTCTGGTTCCTGTGCAATTAGTTGCGATACTTCCAATATTTATCTTGGGAGTGTCAGGGAACTGGGTCCTGAATGAGCACAATACTGCCGCGTGATCGCTCCAGCTATTGGGCTTTACCCACATATCCACCACTCTAGTCTGCATAAGGGGGCACATAAATACATAATCCAGAGTACTTCTTGAAGACCCGTTGGGCCAAGTGTGTTTCCCCGGCCTGTCGCTCCGGGTGCGGCCGTTAATCATAGCCAGGTCCCAGGTCTCAAATAATTGCAGCCAGGCCAGGCCTTCCTTTTCTCTTTTCTCGTGGGTCATCTTACATCTGGTGCTCAGGGCAGGATTAGTAGATATGCTAGATTGATCTTCCATATGACAGTTAAAGTCCCCCACTGCCATCACTGCAGTGTTATTTACTCCTAGTGACCAGGACGCCAGTAGATCTTGTATGGCTTCTTGCAAGGGCTCTCTTAGACCTGCACCCGGAGGATAGTAAAGGTTAATAAGTAGTAGCTTACCACTTCCCTCTTCTTGAGGGTACGTCACTTCCACTGCCAGTAATTGGTCCTCCACTCGGCAACGGATTTTCCGGGACCGTAAGATATTAGAAATTCCTATAAGTAGACCCCCGAAGGGGCGTCCTATGCTGCCCCTCGGTGCCGGTGATTGATATACAACGTATCCATCCAAGAAAAGGGGTTCCCGAGCCCAAGTCTCTTGTAAGCAAATGAAGGTATGTTGGAACAAAAGATCAGACGAGCCCTCTGCCCTCAGTAAGTGGGAGAAGCCTCTACAGTTCCAGGATAGCAATGATTGGCTTCAATGCTTATGCACCAACTGCGGAAGTGACTCCAATAGAGCCTTAATTGCTTGTTGTACTTCTGCTAGTAGTGGATTCTCCTCTGTCATCTGTCCGGGAGCATTCTCAGCGTTCACTATTTCAATTGGGGTTACAGGAATTACTGACAGGTCTTTCTCATATAAATCCACATCTATAGCAATGTCTACTGCTTTCAGCTCTTCCTTATATTTTCTTAAGAGTTGTGCAGTGTTCAAGAACACACAGTGGAGGGCGGAAACGTTGGAATTCGGGCCCGTTAAAGGCTCAATGAATAAGAAGTCCTCTGATTTTAATACACGAAGCTGAGGTATATGGTATAACCTAGTCAATAGCTCCGATCGTGCCAGCCAAGAGTGGCTGTCCCTTGCATATAAGTTCTTTATAAGGCAGATACGATTCATGTGGTTATCCGTGGCCTCCTTCGTTTTCTCTGAGAGTATGGGCTCTGATGGTTCTCTTACTGGGATCTCAGGCAGAGTTATCATACTTAGTTCGCATTCTATTTCAGTGGTCTCTCCGGTAGTAAGGTCAGGATCTTCCTCATTTTGTTTCTCTTTAGGTTTCAACCAATCTTCCAGAGGACCTTTTTTCCCTGCCATCCTTGCAGCTGCTCTCTTCATCCTTTTCCGGGCTTTTTTGGATCGAGTTTCGATCACAGGGCCATTACTCCCTGTGTGAGGCACCGGACCTACTTTGGGTGGCTTATTTTTGCGAGCCTTTTTTGCCAGTCTTTGCTGTTTCCGCGTAAGCGGGGCATGTGTACTGTCATTCTGCTCCCAGTCTATTTCCTCAACGGGGCCTTCTTCGTTCAAGATTTTAGGCTCCGGTTCCTCCATATCCACACTCACCTCTCTCTCATCTATCTTTTCTTCCATCTCCTTGGCAATTTGTAAAGCCTCTTCTAAGTTTTTATCCACGTCCTCTTTCGGTGAGTTCTTCATTTCTAATGCCAAAGCAATGGCATCGGAGTTTGCCAAGATGCGGCCTGTCATCTGCAGCAGTATTTTAAGGGCAAATTGGAGGGCCCCCACCGACGTTTGTAGCTCAGCAAGTTGAGTGGGACCGACTACTGAACCCTTATCCCCCATAGTCTCCTCGTCAGGATCGTCCTCCATCGAGACCATTACCAAATTCGGGGAGGCGGAAAGGCGTTCACGGTGGCCTGCTGCATTATGCTCCTCCATTGTAATGTTCCTGCTGTTGTCATTCAGGGTCAGGGTGCCACTAGGGATGATCTGTGGAGTAAGTGGTTGCATTCCCCTCTGTATTGTGAGGCACAGATCCAAGAGAGAGTTGTTGTCTATATCGTCATAATTTGAGGAGTTGATAGACTGATTTACTCTAGGCACTTGCGGCGGCTCCTCATATAGCGCAGGTTCTTCGTCTATTATGGTGGAGTTTATCTTAGGGGGTGGGTTCACCGGGAAAAACTCTGTGATGGCGCCATGCGCTACTGGGAGCTCATATTTCGTGTTCTTCCTGCGTGTGGCCCCTTTTTTTTTCTGTTCCATGGGCTCTTTCTGGGCTTTTGGTTGTGCCTTATTCCTTAAATTATAAATTGAGTGCAAGGGTCTTTTCCCCCGCTGCATGCTTAATGTGCAGACCCTTTTTAAGTATTTTTAGAAGAGTCCCGGGGGCTATCTGTGGCACAAAACTGCTCCGCTTATTGCAGACAGATAGGCCCCCCACCCCAGTAGCCACTTCAATTACTTATGCCCTGCTAAGCTCAGTGCTAAGCTCAATGCTACCTTCACTGGAGATATAAGTTCCAGTGGTGTGCACTGAGTACTACAAATGCTTCTTAAAGCTTACGCAGCGCTCTGTCTTCCGCCGTGAATCACCAGTTCCCTGGCTAGTAGGATGTCCCAGTATCCGGGGTATGTCACAGTTTTCACGGATCTCGGGACGTCCTGCAGAGCGCTGATACGTTCATACGCTCTGTCTGCGCTCCGTATGAGCACCCGATATCGTGTTCCCAGAGCTCACTGGCACTACACGGGCTAATACCGTCTCTGTCCTCCTTATATTACGCTAATCCGCGTAAGTCTGCGCTGCCCGGGGCCCAGGGACCAGGGCAGCCCACAGTACGTACTTGTCCACAGTGCCTCACGGTGTGCCCACGGAGCACTGAACACTGCCGTATCCGTACCAGAGAGCACAGATTCCCACAGCTCGCACGTTCGTAGCTTCTCACGCTTCGCTCGTGATTTCTCAAGCGTCTCACGGCTTCTCTCGGCTCGCTCGCTCGCCTCGGCTCACAGGCCTCGTCTCGCCGTGTTTGTTAGAGGAAAGGACCCACACAAGTGTCAAGCCGCACCTCTTCCTCTTCCGCGTTCGCGTCTCTGAGGCCGCTTCCGACACCAATCCGATGATGGAGTTTTAGCAATCATTTGTGTGCAATTATGCCAGTAAGGTGACTGAATTGAGAAAACTATTAAAGAAGGGAAGTGACTTTGTGTGGTCTGCTAAATGTGAAGAGGAGTTTGTGAGATTGAAGAAGGAAATTGACTTGACACAACCCTTAGGGCATTTTGATACCAGGCGTCAAAGCAAAGTCACGGTGGAAGCATCAGAAATGGGTATCAAAGCAGTATTATCGCAAGTGGATGATAAAGGTGAGGAGTTTATCATAGCTCATGCTTCTCAGGGTTTGAGAGGTGCTGAATTTCGTTACTCTGTGCTGGAGAAGGAGGCATTGGCATGTTATTGCGCCATGGAGAGATTTATTCCCATTTTAATTCTGCAGAGAGTAACAAAGATTTAGCAGGGAGTGAAAATCAAGAACCATTAATCGCTTCATTATTCACTTCCTCCTTAGTATGAGACACCCACACCTGACCCCAGGCAAGCTCCCCCAACATACACAGGGAAAACTCTCCACCCAAGCTCTCACCACAGTTCTAAGAAGACTGGACTGAGGTCAGTGCCCACGGCGTGGAAGGGGGACAACTCACTGGCACACCTTCCACACCTGCACAGACCCTACGAGACACCAGAGTTCGACCAGACCCGACCTGTGGAATTAATTTTTTTTACACGGGAACCCCCCCAGAGCACACCATTGGGGTCCAACTACCTCAGTCTTTAGAGCTGTGTTTTACCACTCGCAGCTCAGTAAAACCTTGCTACTGTGAGGAATAGAGGACAGGGCTTCTAGACGTGTCAATCCGCACCTCCACTCCACATAGAGCTACTCAAAGAGGCAGCTTCTGATACATATCCAACGTATATGTGTTGTGAGAAACCAGAGGGTGTTCTCACTCATATTCTCTATGGATCCTTTGCACAGGTAGACAAGGAAAGGCCATCACTCTTGGATCCCGAGAAGCAAGGGATGATCAACTGGGGGTGGGTCTGTGGGAACTAGGAGGCCCTTGGGAGAGACATGGTATCCCCCTTTCCCTAATAATGACCGAACCAACCCATCAACCCGTCTTTTTGGGATATTACAAAACCACTCCCTTGAATTATTCACCCATGACTACAAAAAGTACTGAGACGAGGAAGAAGCAACCGAGAGCAGTGAAGACTAGTTGCTTTAACCACTTAGGTACTGGGACGAAGAAGAGGCATGCTGAGAGCAGTACAGGTCACACATGTCCCTTTAATGAAGGTCAGGCAGGGCTAATTATCAACTCACACCTGCAGCCTGTTAAAGGGATGCAGGTGTATAAAAGCCCCACCAAATGAGTGTAAAGTAAAGGAGGGGAATGGTGACAGGAGCAGTGGCAGTGAATTTTCAGCAGCAGAGAGGCCAAGAAGAACAATGAGGTTCTGCCCATGTGCAGCAAGTTTATGCTTCAGGGAAGAAGGGCCCAGGTGCTGGTGCTAAGTGGAACTAATGAAGCGTGAAAGGGTAGCCCCTTTTTCTATTGCTCAAGGTGCTCGTTCTCCTTGGGCCAGAAGTCAACCCAGGAGTGCCTATTGGGCAGTAGGTGGAGCCCTGAAGCAAAGACGAGAAGGCCGGAAGATCTGCGCTCCAGGAACTCACATAAAAGCAACCAGTGAATTTCTAGACAAACAGAATCCCGGTATGTGAGCGTTTGATGCTGCGGGTAAGGAAAGTTTGTTATAGAGTCGTTGCGTGGATTGAAAGACACGTGGAAAGTCTCCAATTAGTGAATATTTTGCTGCGGAGTAGTCGTGTGCAGAGGAAAAAGCATATTGTTGAAAACCTCAGAACGCTGGGAACTTTTAAAAGCAAATGAGAAAAACAAAGTACAATACATAACGAATTGAAGGAGGACAATCAAGTTACTTTCCTTAAAACCTTTACATTTTACTGAGGTGCCGAACAGTGGAGAATATTAAAATCATACATCTATACCATTTTGAATACCGCATAGAAGGAAAACCTTTTGTTATTTAGAAAACACGAAAAATGCCAATTTCTCCATATAATAAAATATATTGTGTGATAATTCCTAAAGTGAAGGAAACCTTACATTGCAAACAACTTTCACATATGTCATTTCTACAGAACTATTGAATATAACTACAAAGAGGCCAACAAATAATGAACTATAAAGTGAGGGCAAAGACCAATGAACCCAATGTGTATTATTTCTCAAAGTGAAGGGAAGTTTGGGAAATTAACTTAAAAAAAATGGAACTTAAATGATCTACCAATTTCAACTAAAACCTTTTGTGATAAAAAGACCAGCTATATACAAAGGGCCCCAGTGTGGCATAGAATATTAAAGAAATTGGGAACCAACCTCATATGAATACATCACTGAAAGTGTGTCGCTGGGAAGGGATACCTGAGATTGGAATTATTTGTCTTGAGGTAAGAGCCTCAAGATGAACAAGTTACTTACCCTATCTGGTAACATTCTTTTGATGGGATGTTTTTCCAGCGTATTCCACATCTCTGAAAGGTAATGTCAGCGTTGGGCATCCTGCGTCGATGACGTCGATATGTTTTTCGTCAAGGGTCGACGTCACCGGGGGTTATATATAGGACGCACGGCGCCCATAGCCTCAGTTGTAGTTTTTTTCACAGAACATGTGGCACCAATCTCCAGCCAGTACGACTGCAGAAAGCCTTGCGGAAACGTAAGCTGCAATCGCATAAGAAATTCTGTAGAGGGGCAGGCTGGGAGGGTTCGATGTGGAATACGTCGGAGGAACATCCCATCGAAAGAACATTACCAGATAGGGTAAGTAACTTGTTCTTCGAGGGGATTGGGTCCTCCGACGTATTCCACATCTCTGACAGACTCCCAAAGCAGTACCAACATTTGGAGGTAGGAAAAGAATTTATAATTTTAGAATGCCCAATTAAATTGCTGAATAGAGGACCGCTATACCAAAGGCCAAATCATGCCCATGGATGGAGTCCAGGGAATAGTGTCTCACAAAAGTATGGACAGAGGCCCATGTGGCTGCTTCAAAAATATTACGATTAGGAACACCCTTCTGCAGAGCAGTGGAGGCAGCCACACTCCTAGTAGAATGAGCCCGTAAGCCTACCGGAGGGTCCTTTCCCGCCAAACGGTAACACTCAGAGATCTTCAAAATGATCCATCTGGACAAGGTCTGTTTGGAAAGAGCCTGACCCAAGCGTCTTCCAGCATAACCAACAAAGAGCTGATCGTCCACTCTGATCCAGGACATCCTTGAGATAGAAACTCAAAGCTCTCCTAGGATCCAACCTATGGAGCCTCTCCTCTTCCTTACCAGGATGTGGAGGAGGATAAAATGCAAGAAGAATTAACTTCTGGCTCAAATGAAATTCCAACACAACATTCGGAAGAAAAGAAGGCCGCACCCTAAGGACAACCCTGTCCTTATGGAACACAGTAAATGGCGGCTTGGCGGAAAGTGCCTGCAACTCACTCTGCGTGCGGAAGTAACCGCAACTAAAAATACAGTTTTAAAAGGAAACAGTTGCAACGGACAAGGATGCAAGGGCTCAAACGGAGCTCCCATCAGGAACTTTAGAACCAAATTCAAATCCCATCCCGGCACCTGAAAAGGTGACGGTGGAAACACATTAGTAAGCCCTTTTAGAAACGGAGAAATCAAAGGAATCTTAAAATAAGAACATTCCTCAAACGAGCGCTTAAATATTGACAGTGCCGCCAGGTAACCCTTAATGGTACCCACTAGCAGGCCCTTGTGGGCTAATGAAAGCAAAAAAGACAAAACCAAAGGAATGGAAAATTGGAAAGGATCCACATTCTGTACCCTGCACCAGTCGCAGAACTTTCTCCAACGGCAATGGTATAGGGCTTTTGTTGCAGGCCTTCTGGCTGAAAGCAACACCTCCATCACGTCTTCAGGGAGGTCCCAATCCTTATACCTCAACCTTTCAGATACCAAGCATGAAGGTTGAGAGACTTGACCTCTGGATGCAGAACCCGACCCCCCTGCCGTGAGAGCAGATCGTCTCGGTAGGGAAGACGGCGTGGAGGGCAGATGGACATGTCGAGAAAGTCCAGGTAACACGCTCTCCTGGCCCACGCCAGAGCGATGAGGATCATTCGGGGATCGAACCTCTGCAACACTTGCGGAATGACGCGGACTGGAGGAAACGCGTACAGTAGTGGGAAGGACCACTCCACTACGAACGTGTCCCCTAAGGCTCCTCTTGGGGGAAATTCCGGCGAGCAGAATCTCTTGCACTTCCAGTTGACACTGGTGGCGAAGAAATCCACTTGTGGGGTTCCCCAAAGGGTGAAGATCTCCAAAAGAACTTCCTAAACCAGCTCCCACTCGTGAGAGACCGTGCTCTGCCTGCTCAGAGCGTCCACCGGCACGTTTTCGTCTCCAGCCAGATGAACTGCTGAGAACGGAATTTCCTGCTGGATGGCCCAGAACCAAAGCTGCATCGCCTCCCTGCACAGTGGGAGTGACCGCGCCCCCCCTTTTTTGTTGAGGTAGTGCATGGCCACTGTATTGTCCATCATAATCAGGACATTCTTCCCCCGCACAGACGGCAGAAAAGCCTTCAGGGCTAGCCTGACTGCCCTCAGCTCCAGCAGATTGATGTGGAGTCTGGACTCCGACAGAGACCAACGACCGCTGGCTGTCAACTCGTTGGCAGGAGCTAATCATCCCATGAGGGATGATTCCATCATGATCGTCATCCCCGGCCACGGAAGCCAAAATGGTGCTCCCTTCATCAGATTGCCTTCGACGGCCCACCATAGAAGATCCTGGGCTACCGAGGGCGGCACCTGAACGGGATCCGACATCCTGCCGGAGAACTGCGACCACTGTAACTTGAGAGCCCATTGCAGAGATCTCATCCGCAGCCTGGCCTCTGGCACCAGTAAAACGCAGGATGCCATGAGGCTTAGCAACCTCAAGAACTCTAACGCCGGGAGACTCTGGGCATGTTGAAACTTGTCCACCATCGGCAGAATGTGATGAGCCCTCACCTGGGGAGGCGAACACTGCCCCAGGGATGTGTTGAGCACTGCTCCGATGTACTGGAGCTGCTGGGTAGGTGTCAAATGGGACTTCTTTAAATTGATTGAGAAGCCCAGCTTGCAAAGGGAGTGGCAGGTGACATACAGATGATCCAGGGTTTGCTCGGGAGAGCGAGCCCTGATCAACCAATCGTCCAGGTAGGGGTAGACGTGAATCCCCCCTTTCCTGAGATACGCTGCCACCACCACCATCAGCTTGGTGAAGACCCTCGGGGTGGAGGTCAATCTGAAACTGAAAATGTGAGTCGCCAACCCGCGAACCTCAGGTACTTCCTGTGCTTGGGAAGAATCAGCACATGAAAGTAAGCATCCTTGAGGTCGAGAGACACCAACCAATCCCGAAGTTGAAGGGCCTGGAGGACTTGAGAAAGAGTTACCATCTTGAACTTGTCCTTCCTGAGGAGTTTGTTCAAACCACGCAAATCCATGATGGGTCTCAATCCTCCGTCTTTTTTCGGGATCAAAAAATATGTGGGAATACCAGCCCTTGTTCCACTCCGCTACAGGCACCAGTTCTATGGCGCCTTTCTCCAGCAGGGATAGGATTTCCTGCGCAAGGAGCGGATCCGGACGCTTCAAAGAGAGCTTCCCCGGTGGATTGTCGTGAGGCCTCTGCCGGAAAGGAAGACACTAGCCGTGGGCTATGATCTCCAGAACCCACACATCTGAAGTAATGGCACGCCATTCTCCTAGATGCTGCGCAAGTCTATCCCCCAACTGGCAAACCATGGGACATGGCCTCATGACTGACCTGATGCGGCTGCGGCAGTGCCTGAGGGCAAGGAGGCAACTGCCCGAGCGGCTTTGGCACCTCGAGTACCTTGCTTTCAACCTCTGGTACTCCTACGATGGCCCCTTAGACTGACAGCTCCTCTCGATCTACCAATGGTAGAGTAGTACCGAAAGGAGCCTCCCCTCCATTGCTGTCCCCTAGGATGAAAAGGCAGAGGTTGACGTACTGCAGCGCTCAAAGACTTCGCAGCAGCTTTGGAGGTCTGCAACCTCTCAAGTCTCTCGTCAGTCTTGCTGCCAAACAGATGGACACCATCAAAGGGCATGTTGAGAAGCCTGGATTGCACATCAGGAGCAAACCCCGACTTCCGCAACCACGCAAACCTGCGTATCGCGGTGCTCGCAGCCATGGACCGGCTGACACAGTCTGCCGCGTCCAAACCCGACTGAACGGATTCACACATGGCACCCTTGCCATCTTGCACGAGGGCTAGAAAACCATCCCGTTCTTCCCCTTCGGGAATATGCTCAGCCGCCAACGATGCACAGTTCCACAGAGTGTGAGTGAATCTCGCCAAGGCACAAACGGAGTTGGCTGCCTACAAAGCCATACCCCTAGAAGAAAATACCTTCTTCGCCCAACCATCAAAGCGCTTGTCGTCCCTATCAGGAGGGATGGTAGGGTATGCCACCTGCTTTGCACAGTAGGGTGCAATGACAAGTAGCAGGGGTCACTACTGGCTGGGCGGTATTTTTTCGGAAGCGACTTACTGACTGCCGGCAGACTCTCCGGAGCAGTCCAAGCCGCCGCCACCCTCCTTTGTAAAGCCATGTGAAATGGCAACACCGGGTCAGTGGGTGGACCTTGATCCAGGATGTCTGTGAGATCATCCTGATCAAAATCAACAGGTGGAGCAGACCGTCAAGACCACTAGCATCATGCAAGAACTGACTGAGTTCTTCCATCTGACTGTGCCCCGACAACAAGCCATCAGGGACCTCAGGAGGCACAACCATCTCCTCATCAGACCCTTCTTCCACCTCAGAAATATAATCCAAGAGTTGGAACAAATCTCTGGGAGGAGGACCAGAATAGGGCTAAAAAATAGGCCTCACCGACTTACTAAGAGCCTTTCTCAGAGGTTCCACAGCCCTCCGGGGCACCTCCGGTAATTCCTCAACAAACATTGTCGAAGGCGCCGAAGGAATCGGTGTTGACTTCGACCGAGGCGCCGACGGCGTCGACAACCTCCTCGAAGCCGGAGCCCCGAGAGAGCCCTTCGATGGACACGGCGCCGATGGCGTTGTCGCCTTCCTCGAAGACTTCACAGGATCCACTGGTCTCGAGAGTGTTGAGGATCGGGACCTGGACCTGGCATGGCTACAGCGATCTTCCTTTTCAGATCGGGACCTTGACGGCTCCCGATGATCGCACCGACCACCCGAGCCCGAAGGCGTGCAAGCAGTGGACCAAGCTCGTTCCCTGCCGGCTTCTTTCGAAGGTGCGGTCGGAACAGTGCCTTGCGGTTCAAAAATCACCATCATCTGCTGGCGGAATGCGTCCCATGCCGCCGGCGACGAAGACTTGGTAGGACAAGTCGTCTGTCTCGCGGAATCTTCCGACGAGGACGGGGAAGGCGAGGGATGACGGCGCTTCCTAGAATGCCTCGAAGAGGCAGAGGAATGGCGGGAACCACTACGGGACCGAGACCCCCTGGACTTTCGGCGACACAGAGAGTCACCTCTCGAATTGTCGGTCGAAAGGCCAGCGGATTTCGACTTATGGGGCTTCGACACCCTACCTGCCTTTAACTACTTCTTACGTTCCCGCAAGGCCTTGGATGTCAGGGACTGGCAGTCATCGCAATCGTCGGTAGCGTGGCTTTCGCCGAGGCACCAGAGGCAGATGTCATGCGGGTCCGTGATGGACATCTTCGAACCACAGTCCCGACATTTCTTAAAGCCAGACTTCGGGGTCGCAGAAGAAGACGAAGACATCGTAATCCAAAAGTAAGAATCGAGCGCATCGAGGTTCCGAAGCAAACACGTTTGCGGAACAAAGGAAACTGAGGCTACGGGTGCCGTGCGTCATATATATAATATCCGGTGACGTCGACCCTCGACGGAGGCCCTCTAAGAACAACGTAGCGACATCATTGACGCAGGACGCCCTACGCCGAAAATGTTTCCAAAGCAGCACAGCTGTGGTTATTACCTGTCAGAGATGTGGAATACGTCGGAGGACACAATCTCCTCGAAATGTTGTGTTTTGAACTGTTTTGGAACTTGGGGAAGGGAACTACTGAGTATTGGTGAAACATATATTACTTTGGAACGCAAGGCAATCTAAAGACTTTTTATAAGAACTGCTTTATACTTGGGGAAGGGAGCTGAAAAAACGCTGCAAGTTGAACCAAGCTCCGAACTTTATACCGAACACTATTTTGTTGGTTACTGGCACCCCTACACATTGTAGAAGATGCTTGTGGGGAAAAGTATAGGTTTTGTACACAGACAGATTCCTAAATTGAACTTGTTGACTGACTTTCGTTTTGGAAGGGAAATCCCACCATAGTATAGGGCAAGATAGGCGTTTCTCCATCCTGACATTTAAGTTAATGTAAGTGTTTGTTTTGAACTTTCAATATGTTGTCTGTGTCTTACTCCAAAATGCCCTCACAGTGCGTACAAAGTTTTCAAGATGTGTTTATATCAACAAATGCTGCCTGTCACTACTGTAGCAAGCGGAGCATTGGAAGTTTGAGTGCTCCGACAGAGCACAGGTCAGGATCCCACAGGTGCCTTGTTTCTTAATGTGAATGCGCAGAATTTTCACCAGCAGGTAAAACACACCGTAGACCAGGACAACCTAGAGAAAAGCAAAGGGGTTACACAACCAATAATACCCTGTGGCGGGGCTCAAAGGGAGGAGTGGGACATACTGCAGACATTATTCAATATATTTAATGAAATTACAAGTAAAAGGCCTAAATTTCCCTATTGCTGGAGGGAATACCCTACCTATCTAAAGGAACTAAAAGGTGCTTGTCAGTTGTCAGGAAGTTTAAAGTAAATGTGCCCTCCATCCAAACTAACTTACTGACTCTACCACTATATCCAATTAAACTAAATAGGTTGCAGAATATCTTATATTCACCTAGTCATCTCTTTATTTACAACTTTGCTCTGTGGTATAGTTAGTTCTTAACATAATCTCCTTGGATAATCTCTGAGATCAATTCTGTTAGTTCTTAAAAGATATTCTTGGATCTCATGCTTTCTGTGGTCCTATACTTAGAATGGCTTCTCTGGCAGTGGTTCTGCACACATTTGTTAAGCCTTGTAGATGCATCTCACTCTTTAAATATAGGCTTTCCAGAGTTGGGGTTATCTAGATCCTTTTATTAGGCTTTCTTTGTCATGCATTCTCCATTTTAGACTCCATCCTCTTCATTTGACAGTTGTATTTCCTGTTTTTCATGATGTGGCTCTATGTTGGACTTTCTCCAATATTCCACTCTGAAGCTGTGGGATATCTTCCCTTCCTCCCAGGGGATTTGTCTCCAGTCTCTGCTTGTTCCCCACCTGGGTTGGCTAAACCCCTTTTGTATATTCGTTTCACTTCTCTTGGTAACTGGTTTCCCTTTAAATAGCTGGTCCGCAGGACTAGGACAAGTTTCTCTCATTCTCAGCAGGGCAACTATCCAAGGAGAACATGGCATACTCAGGACTCAAGTCAAGGGTACAGGCGGGTGGACGGAGTCCACCCACTTTTTTCAGGGGGTGGACTCAGGGTCCCCACCCCAGCTAAAACAACAAACATTGAATGTCCTCTTTGAATTTATGACTCAAAGCCAACCTCGGGGAACGAACCACAGTCGTCAGGTTTTCAGGCCAGACACTTGATCACTGGACTACCTGAGGAAAAATAGCAAAAAAAGTAAAGGTGAAATGTTACATTTCGGTACTGCAAGTTCCAGGGAAAACGTTTGTATTGGTTCTTGGAGTTTAAAACAAGCACACCTTTTAACGTTTTCAAATACACTATTAGAAGAAAATATACTCTCTTGGTTTTGTGTGTGTGTTGATTTTATGAAAGGCAAATGCCATTTGTCCTGTGCAATTCGGGCGATTATGCAAAGTCAATTTTATGAAATGTGCATATTTCACCTTGATATGCTCATTTCTAGCGACATCACATCCCATTGCGTTTGTTGAGGAGTCCCCCACTTTAATTTTTAGGACTTGACCCCTGGGTATACTCCACTCCAATCCCCCTTGCCTAACCTTGCCATCCCATGTACATGTCACTGCTTCCTCTACCTCTTCTGATCTACTACTTCTGGCTTGCTGGGGACCCACACCCTTCTCCAGCACGGGTTTCTCTTCGGTCCGGCCACTTGATGTGGGAGTTTCCAAGACACTCGGCTTACCTTCTGCTTCTTGCCTCAGTTTCCTGCACCTCTTCGGCTGTGCAATCACTGCAACTCGGCTCACATGGGGAAAACCCAGCCTCCTGCACATCTTCCGCTGTGCAGCCTTTGCAATTGAGAGTTTGACAGAAAAGGACACTCTCAGAGCTTGCAGGTGAAATCTGCTGTCTCTCCATTCCGGTAGAAATCCTATTCTGCCACTTTCTCGTGACTTGCTGGCCTCGTGCTTCTCTACTACTGCTATTATTGCCAGCCTTCCAGTCCTCGTTCCAGCTCCTCCTACTCCTGCTTTCTTGCTGGGGCCTTTTATGCCTCCCAGCTTGTGTAATAGGCATTAGGTGCAAGCCATTAGCTTCAATTGCCCGACTCCTGCAATGGCTACCAGGCCTAATTGCCTGAATACTACATCTGCATGCCTCTTCAGCCATCCTCTTAGTCTCAAGCCCTCTAGAATTTTGGGATTTATAGTTTCTTCTACAAAAGTTAGGGTTTTCAACTTCTACAGTCTTTTTTAAGGTGGATGTTATTCCCTGAATATTTTTAATATAGGGGCTAGCAGATTTCACATTTACAGAGGAAGAGGTGTAGAGAAGACAACATTTCCATAATTCTTTACTTTGCACCTTTGGGATTGAGGAGGGTATTTATTTGGGACACCAATAAGAGTCTTGCGTTTGATGTTTACAACCTTAGATCTCATAGAAGGCTGAGAGACATAACAATAAGCCATGACCACGTTTGGTACAGTGGTAAAAGTCTGTCGGAGGAAAAATACTGTGTCTCTTATCACACACAATTCCCTCACTGCCCTGGGCCCCGCCTCCTCCCAGGTGATCCTCCCGCAGTACACCACCCGCAGGGTTGGCGTGAGGAAACGTCTGCCTTTCCCTGGCCACCTGGGAGCAGACTTTAGGCAGGGTTTCAGGGAGGGATCCGCAAGATTCCTCACACCTGGACATAAATTGCAGTTCTGCAAATTGAAGGTACACTTTTTGGTTAATGATATTTCCGCATGTGTGCATAGTTTTAGAGGTTCCCAAGCAGAAGCCATTTTGAAGCTACCAAAGCCCCCAACAATCACACAAATTAAACCTTTTCTAGATGCAAATGGATATTGCCAACAATGGATAGTGGGCTATACTAGTATGGTAAGACCTGTACAGTTAATTGCCCAATAACAATCCTGAACCTCTTGAAAAGGTCCCCAGAGCAGCTCGTCAGAGCAAAGCAAGGACTGACAAGCGCATTAGACAGAATGTTTTCTTCTTTCTTTCACCACAAAAAGGATGGGTGTGCCTAGGAATTATGGACGCAAAAGAACAGCCTAATAGCAAGTTACAATATGGAACTAGAACTTGCTGCAGCAGCTGCACCAGCAGTCTAGTCTTCAGAAAAGTTGGTTTTAAGTTTACCCCTTGTAGCAGGGACTGATGCAGAAACGGTACTACAAACAAAACAGCATTTTTCTTCTTAACGACTCACAAAATAGGAGATTCTTTTGTTGAATTCTGCAAGCCTAGCTTTAACCAGATGCCCAGTCCTGAAACCTGCTTCAATCTTGCAGAGCCTGGTTGGGGGGGGGGGGTTTCCATGATTGCATCCCTAGGACTACTTCCCTCAAAAGCCCATAAAAGGATCTTTATGATGTATAACATCAGAATGCTGACTTTCCATTTTTCATAGATGGATCTTGTTTGATTGTGAAATTGACTGCATTTACTAGAACATGCAGCCCATCACAGGGTAAAGAGTTATAATTTGCACATTTTTATTACGCCTTTGGGGTGAGGCATGATTATAGTCGCTTGTGGCGAGAGAGGGTATTTCTCACTACAACTGGTACACCAATTGAAAATGCTTTACATGTTTTCCCACAATGGCTGAACAACATTGCAAACAATGTTTGACATGCCAAAAGTGCAATGTGGATAAGAGCATCCATGCGAGTCAAGGGGCTCATCCACCATCTTGAACACCCTTTATTAATATACAGTGCAACTTCACTCAAATGCCAAAGATCGCAGGGTGGGAATGCTTGCTGGTCATTTTAAATATGTTCTCTAAATAGATTAAGGCATATCCGTGTCCTTCAGCCAACACGCATGCAAATACGTTGTGCCCCACTTCGGAATGCCAGTGACTAATAATGATTGCAGAACACATTGTACATGGAAAGTTACAAAGAAACTGGGTACTGTCGATCTAGCAGAAGCACCATTGTTCATATTGCCTACAATCCGTGGGTTCAGTAGAAAGGCAACGTGGCCTTGAAAAAAAAAGATCTCAATAATTTGCTCCAAAGCTGGTCTGATGTGGACAGACGTGTTACTGCTTGCATTAATGAGTATGCTGACCAGCGCGAGTAAGAAAATAGCCTTCGGCCCTCAAGAAATTCGAATTGGCAGACTGTTGTGCTTACTGGAGTCACCTGCAGATCCTCGAGCCAAAGCAAATGTGAAATTGATGCTGCAGGATTGTCAAGCCCTGGTACAAGCTGTCAGGTGCATTTATTTGCAGGTCAGAAGGCCCTGCCAAACGAACCAAGATGCCCTATCAGCTGAAGCCAATCAATGAGGTCTATATCAAATGTCACCAATGTTCACATTTCCTGGATATGAATACAGCGATGCATTACGAATATGTTATCAGATTGGACAAGCCTCTGCAAAATAACAGCGCCATCGCCGGGTGAAGATGTTTCTTGTACTCGTAGCTAGTGGACTGGCCCTGATCTGGTTTAGCTTGCATCCAGGTGAGGGAAACTTTATTTGGAAAAATGTGAATACAGACCAAGTGGCATGAAAGAATACTCAAATAACAAGGGGGGGCCTGGGAGACGCTCTGCCAGACATGAGTCCTGGTTACAAGAACCTTACCCAGAGTCTTTAGCTCACTATCTTTCACAGAGGAGAAATATCCTAAACATATCAGTTTTTGTCCTGCCCTGGGACAGTCCAGCACCGAAATGCTAGGCAATTCTCCTCTGAACAAGAGTACCAACAGCAATCCCAGACACGTGTTTGGGTCTGGTTGAACCTCATCAATAGGGTGTAGCTGTGCCTCTCTAAGAATAATGAGCAAGGTGTCCACGTCTGGATTCCCCTAGTAACTTAGGGTGAGAACCAAAGTTACTTGAAATATGCAAACAACAAGGGGGGTCCTGGGAGACTCTCTGCCAGACATGAGTCCTGGTTACAAGGGCCTTACCCAGAGTCTTTAGCTCACTATCTTTCACAGAGAAGAAATATCCTAAACATATCAGTCTTTGTCTTGCCCTGTTTCCGTGTTTCGGTCTGGTTGAACCTCATCAGTAGGGTGTTGCTCGCTATTCTTAGAGAGGCACAGCTCCACCCTACTGATGAGGTCCAACCAGACCGAAACACGTGTCTGGGGTTGCTGTTGGTACTCTTGTTCAGTGGAGAATTGCCTAGCATTTCGGTGCTTGACTGCCCCAGGGCAGGACAAAGACTGATATGTTTGGGATATTTATTCTCTGTGAATGATAGTGAGCTAAAGACTCTGGGTAAGTCAGGGCCATCTTAAGCATTTTTGGGGCCCTGGGCATGGACATCTTTGGGGGCCCCCTCCACCAAACCAAAGGAATTAAGTGATCAAGAATATCTGGTGGCATCCCCCCACCGTGAGCATAACCCATAGGTTGATATGCCGTCTTGCAGCATTCTAAATAAGCATGTTTACTCCCTTTAAGTCCACTTACCCTCTTCATTCTTGCTCTAATCATAATGGTAAACAAGTAGCATTTGAAGGCCAACATTAGCAATCTACGAAGAGGTTACTTCTCTTCTAGTATACAAACAGGATAATTTTTATCACTAGCATCCAGGAAGATATGCAGCCTGTAGTATTAATGCAGGACTATATGTACAAGGTACATCTAACCCAGAATAGGCAGAGAACTCACATTAGCTCCTCAGAGAATGCAAAAGTGTTCAAGCCGGGATAGAGTAGACCAATTGTAAGGAAGGAGAAAGCTACACATAGCATAGCATGGGAAGTGAATGCAAATTAGAAGCTACCGGGAAGGTGTCTCTTTCCAGACAGAGATTAGAAGTGGGACATGGATTTCAATTAGTGCTGCCATTGGAGATCAAGGGAACAAGTGCCTGTGGTGTGCAGTATATCAATTCTCATTATTCTAGTGGAAGCAACCCTTTAGCCGGTGAAACCATGACTGAGATTTTTATGACGATCATTCCCTAAGAAGGAAATCACTCTGAAGGGCTGACAATTTTGAAAGGTTTAGGGACTGGCAATTCTGAGAGGTTAGGCAATACAAGATTAAGTGAGATGCCCAGGATCACACATTGCTTAAGGGGTGAATCTGGGATCTGCGTCAACTCTGCAATTTCTGCTTTTGAACACTTTCTTTTCCAGCTCTTACCATGTACTAAAACAATCTCATTTTATAAAACTGACTTTCAAAGTACACAAATCACATTTCCAAACATGACCATTTTTAAAACCAAAATATTACAGAAGGGTGTTACGAAAAATGGGAATGATTCTAGCTTCATTCTCTCCATCATCAAAGGAAGTATATAAGAACCAGCATACCAATCGATGTGATTTAACAGATTTAATCTAGGTATGTCTTTTGTACTTTTAAGCTTTAAATACTTCCAAAACAATAGCTTGTGAAATTGTCATTAATACACATGCAGAAAAACCTTTGACTTTTATACAAAAAGCAAAACGTTTTTGTGTCAAACAAGCAGACCTTAAAATATGATTGGCCAAGGCCTACATCTGGCCTACTCTCCCCTGTCTACCACCCCTTCCACTCAAATGACCTACATAAGAAGAAAGATCAAGTAATTAGCTGAACAATGCCACCAGCATGCCAGACGGCAAACCTCACAGAAGACAGCACAGTAATGCAAGAGATACTATATGAATTGACCACAAGATCACTATCGTCTGCTGGCAAAGCCAGGATACAAGCATGAACACTTTGGTTCCACAGTCTTTTATTCACCTCTTGCAGTAATAGTTTATGCTCATCTTTGGAGGGGATTGCCTAGGTTTTAGAACGCCCCATCTGAACAAACCAATTTCTGGACCTTCACCATACGAATGGCATATTAGTTTGTATAGCAACGCCTATCTGGTGCAGGAACATTGCTGATGATAGCCCCTCTTAAACTGCAAAACCAAGTACATATGCAGGTAGGTTAATAAACTTCAGACATAGGAAAGGTCCAGCCAGCCTTGCTGGAATGTGCTCTTCTAATCTTTCATATGAACACATATCTCTGCAATGAGTGCTTAACACACTGAGCTAACGTCTGAACCATTGTGGCACTCAATCAATATGGATTTCAACTTTGGCTATTGCACTTGATCAACATAATTCCTACAAGAAGGAAAGAATGCTACAGAAGTTGTGCCGTACGCAACACACAAACTGTTTTCCACAGTGAACACAGAAAGCATCACATGATTAATTGATCAAGGCAGAGTGTACTTGTCAAAACAGACACGCTAGGTTTAGCGCCTCAGCATCATGCCATAAAATCTTGTGTGCTATTTAAGTCTGGTGAACAATGGAATCTTACTTTAGATCAGACAGCCTTGTGGGGGCCCGCTTCAAGGTGGGGGCCCTGGGCAAGTGCCCCTTTTGCCCTCCCACAAAAACGTCTTTGGGGTAAGTCTCTGAGTTACTAGGGGAATCCAGACGTGGACCCCTTGCTCACCATTCTTAGAGAGGCACCGCTCCACCCTGCTGATGAGGTCCAACCAGACCAAAACACGTGTCTGGGGTTGCTGTTGGTACTCTTGTTCAGAGGAGAATTGCCTAGCATTTCGGTGCTGGACTGCTCCACGGCAGGACAAAGAATGATATGTTTGGGATATTTCTTCTCTGTGAAAGATAGTGAGCTAAAGACTCTGGGTAAGTCTCTCATAACCAGGACTAATGTCTGGCAGAGGGACTCCGAGGACCCCCCTTGTTAATATGAAAGAATACTCAACACTCAGACTGTCACCACTGAACACTAAGAGCTGGCCCTGGTGGAAGAAGTGAACAGTTGTAATTTGGCAAGGGGTTTCAGGTGGAACAGCGTCATGGTCGTGTGAGATAACTTATTACTTGGGCTGTTCCTGAGGACAAGCAAATGTACATACGGACAAGTGCCCCTCGATCTGCCAAGCACATCCTAATGGGGCAACCAAAGAATGGGCTAAAGGTCCTTTCGAAAGCAGCACCACACTAGACAAAGACAAGGAAAAGGTGGTTCCAAAATTATCAATGAATACCCAAAGGTCATTGTTTTTCCAATGCAAGAAAGAGGGTGTCAAGACCTCCACAAAAACTAACCTATGCTCTTATCGTTTGACTCATCTTTATTTCACAGAGAAAGGAAAGCTGCATAAAAGAGTAATTCAGTGGATGACAAATGCAGAGTGAAAAATGAAACAGAGTAAATAATGGGTGAGGATATCGTGGAGGTCGAGTCATTTCGTCAAAATGAAGTAAATGACAGATGTAATAGTGTCAGGGTTGTGTCAACCAGAGAATGTGCTAAAAAGCTGAAGGATGTTATGCGGTTACACATTTAACACGCAATGAAACCATTGTGAAAACATGCATATTGGAGGGAAAAGTAGTGGGCATAGATATGTTGTCCATTTCAAATGTGAGCTGCACAATGTTTTGTGACCGGGTAATGGCCCTGTCAGGGGGTAACAGGGTAGACGGCAAACCCTCCAACCTCTGAGACCATGCATGTGGATACTGGTACCACCCTCTGCTACTAAACACCTCCTCAGCAAGTTTTCTGGCAAGTGTTCACTCCCTTTTTCTATTTCAGTACCACCACCCTCTGAAGGCACCCGGGAGCAATCAGGAAAACCCAAACCAGGGCAAAGAGAACAGAATCAAAATGGATTTGGACTTTCCCTATGTGAGAAACCTAAACGTGTTTCCCCGACTAGTCCCTATGTGTCTGTAGGCCAGGACACGGCCATCGCTATTGGATCCAGTTCCTGGAGGTGGACCAGTGAGGGAGGATCACTTTGATGGGAAGTCCTCAGAAAGTAGAAGTGGGACACCGACGGGTGAGACGCAGTATCCCCCCTCCTTCCGACAACTTTTCTCCAACCTACCACATAGGATATACAAACCCTTCACTCCCCCGTCCCACTTTTCCGACGCGAACACTTTCGCATATCACGAAGGACGACAGAATAGCACTTGAGCCATTTACCGGACATGTCCCAACACCAGGTTCTGGCAATTCACCAGAACTGAACACACCCAATGCCCTTTCCCTTCCCCACAGGGATAAAAGATGGAGCAAGGCAGATCGCACGACACAAGAGCTAACTCAGCACGGCAGTTCAAGAGGAGGAGAAAGACGACGCATACCGAGAGGGTGACAAGGAGAGAAGCGACCTTGCCCTTTCCAACCAAGGCCAGTGAAACCTCTGCAGAAGGAATCGTAAGACCGCAAACAATAGCCAACATGTGCTGCAGCAGATGCCAACGGTACACAAGACCCTCCTCCACCTTGACTCCAAAGAGAAAGAAAGCCAAGCGATTCCTCACAGCCGGTGAGCCGAGGGGAGAGTCAAACTGTTTTGAACGAAAAGTAGCATATGGCTACTTGAACTGTGAAAGCATAAAGAGTGATTGATGCAAAAAGGGGAAAACCAGCAACAGAGGAGCCCGGCACCACGTGGGTGCTCACTCAGGAAACTCTGGCCGATTACCCAATTGTTCAAACTACCATAACCAGAAGGCCTTTCGAAAGGTGAGAAGGGGGTCAAAGTGGGCATAGAGGGGTCTTGTAAGGGGGGCGTGGCCAGCGCCGATGGTGTAAAGACGTGTCTGTGAGGAGCTCCCGTCTCGATCCTGGCCTAGATCCTTAATTCGATCGAAAATTTTGACCTGAACAAGTTCCAAGCCCATACTCCGGTGGGGGAAGCGATTCTGGCCCTGCCCGGCGCAGGAACGAAGAGAAACGGAGCCGGCGTCCCTGAAAACGCAGCATCCGAACTGATACCCCCGGGAGAAACAAGATGGCGGACGGCGCCGAGGCCTGACGGAAGAGCAGTTTAAGCCGGCAGCGAGGCAGCAGGGAGAAGGTCGCGTCGAAGGAGTCCCTGTGAGTAGAGCGGAAAGACCCCAGTGGAAACCAGGCGCAGGACCGGCCGCCCTTAGATCTCCCTCCCCCCCAGAAGCCCCTGAGCGCACAGGAGAGCCTCCGCATTACCCAGGGGAGCGAACGGAACTACATCCGAGGCCCTGGGACCGCTGCAGAGGAGACACAGGGGGTAAGCGGACCGCTGCCATTTCGAGGGAGACCCGTCGGTGAACTGCCAGCCGCGAGTGCGGTGGGGCTCCGTGGGCCAGAGAGGCAGCAGAGTAAACGAACCCTTGCCGCTGTCGTTACAGCGTACTGCACGGGGCCCTCCTCCCTCCCTGAACAGGCAACCGCGCGGTTGAAGAGGGAACGGTCCACGCTCAGATGAACCGGAAGACTTGCAGACCCTAACCCAACACCGGGGAGCAGGAACTCGCCCGTGCCGCAGACAGCAGGGCCTAGCAGGGTTACAGGACAGCGGCAGAGCACTCCATTGCCCAACCGGGAGAATACCCTGCGCAGGAGCGTATACTTAATTGCACCCCCCCTGTGTTCTCCGGTGCCATCACGGACTAACACTGTGCATCACTGCATAACGCTCGCCTTGTTACTCACTGTCTAAGGGCTCGTATCTGCCTCCACAACATTAAGAGGGACTAATGTCTACCTCACGAAACAAAAACAGGGGTGCAACAATCATGGACTCGTTCTCAGGGGCTAAACCTAAACAGTCCAGCCAATATGAGATCCCCACACAGACGGAACCCCCTGCAACAGTTGACGACCCCAGCAACGCCCAAGTGCTGCAGGCCATTGCTACACTCCAAACGTGCATGGAGACCAGGATAGATGAACTTAAGGTAGACATGCAGCTCATCCGCCAAGATGCCCGCAACCTAGCGGAAAGAATAAACACGGTGGAAATAAAACTGCAGGACACCACAGACACTGCCAAGGACTTAAAGCACAAAGTTATCGCACTTGAGAAACAAGTGGCTCATCTCGAGGCGAGGTCTGAGGAAGCAGAGGGAAGGGCCCGCCGCAGTAACATCCGAGTCCTTGGCGTTCCGGAAGGGATGGAAGGTACCGACCCCACGGAATTCATTGAATCCCTATTAATACAAGAGGTGGGAGCTGGCAAGCTTACACAGGGATTCTCCGTCGAGAGAGCCCACCGCTCCCTACAAAAACGACCCCCACCGGGATCACACCCACGCCCGATGATAGCCAAGATTTTAAACTTTCGCGATAGAGAGACGATCCTCAAATTCTCGAGGGACGGAGGCGAGATCAGACGCAATGACTCCAAGATCGTTATCTACCCAGATTATACCCCACAAGTGCAGCGTGCCAGGAACTCATTTATACCTGTCAAAGCCCAACTGCGGAAGCTGGATCTCAAATACATGCTCCTGTACCCCTCGCGCCTTAAGATACTATACAAAGGCAAAGCTGTCTTCATGGAGACTCCGGCAGCAGCCACTATGTGGATGGAGCACAATAATTTGGCTGAGGGAGAGGATCACGCCCTGACGCCCAACGGCTGATCACGAACAGATCTCTTTGCTGTAATGATCAATTGGTTCTTTCAAGGACGGGAGCTATAAGGACTACCCATGGACATTGTCACAACCCACCCCACCCCAAGCATGGCTGGCCTATGGCCAACACCACATCCGCACCTCACGGCCCGGATCGGCCTATGGGTAGCGGAAGCCCCCGAGCGTTGTCCTCCCAGAACGACTGCTGGGGGCAACACACAGTTATCTTTCATATTCGATCCACCTGTTCGAGTGGAAGTTAAATTTGTTCATAAGTCTCCGTTTAATATATCAACACAACAATCATGGGCAACAGGAAGATTACAATGCGCATTGCTGACGGCCGACCCAGGGGGCATTTGTTCAGCACACGAAGCTGGCTTGAAGACGGTTGAGACCACCATGAGTTCAGCGCTCCAACTCCTCTGCCACCATCATGTCTACACGCCTTAAGATCGCCACTTGGAATGTGAGAGGTTTGGGTACCTACTTACGCCGCAACAGAGTTAAATCCTTTCTACACAGGAAGAAGATAGGGCTGGCCCTATTACAAGAAACCCACTTAACCAAGGAATCCACCGCGACGCTCCAATCATACTGGGGTGGACAGGGGTTCGGGTCCGCCTATTCTAAATTCGCAAGAGGGGTGTTCACTTGGATCAGCCCTCACATCCCCTTCCAGCTCAAAAAAGCCGAACAGGACCCGGAAGGAAGGTACGTGATACTCTGGGGCCACATCGAACAAACTGAGGTATGCATTGTCAATTCATACCTCCCCAACAACAATATCCCCGCGCACCTTGCTATGTTGTACACAAAGATTACACTGTATAGAGACACATTCTTTATCTGGGGAGGCGATTTTAATTGCGTCAGTGACTCAGTGCTTGACAGATCTGCTCCTCCCTTGGGGGGCCCGTCGACCGCTACCACCGCCATGAATGTCATGCTGAACCGCCTAGACCTGGTAGACATCTGGCGGGAGCAACACCCAGGGGATCGAGGCTATTCCTTCTACTCCTCGCCACATAATCTTCACACCAGAATTGACTACCTCTTTACTGGCAGAGAAAGCTTTCCCCAGATTGCTTCTTCCAATTATTTGGGCCGTACCATCTCTGATCACTCCCCCCTGGTAATTGAATGGAACATTACGGGCCCCAGACCTCCTATACCTACATGGAGGATGCCCACCGAGGCACTTAAAGATTCGGAGTTCAGGGAAGATCTCAGGGAATCCCTAGAGGACTACATTCGTGAGAATAAAGACAGCGTTGACCACCTAAGCACAGTCTGGGATGCTCTCAAAGTGGTTGTAAGGGGAGAGGTCATAGCAAAGGCTGGAGGAATGAGAAAACGCCTAAGATCTGAACTTGAATTACTAGAGACTGAAATAGAACAGCTAGAATCCAACACCCTGGACCCCCAACCGCAGGAAGACAGGCTTGCCAGTACAAGGGCCACCTGCAAGGAAGCTTGGGACAGACTGGCCAAATTTGATTATATCACCAGAACCAATAAAGCACACGCCCACGCTGATAAACCTGGTAGACTGCTCGCCTGGCTGTGTAGGAAAGAACACCCTAAACATCCGACTACAGCCTTAAGAGATGCTGATGGCACATTACATCGGACCCAACATGGGATTAACGACACTTTCGGGCAGTTTTATGCCCAACTATACTCCCATAATGACGTGGTGCCCCCTGAGGAAATTTCAAACACCTTGGATGAAATTGGCCTGCCCCTACTCCCGCCGTCACATAAGGAGGCTTTGGATGCTGATATCACCATAGATGACATAACCGATGCCATCAAGTCTCTGGCCACTTGTAAGGCCCCGGGCAGTGATGGGCTACCTGCCGAATTTTACAAAACCTACGAGCCGGAATTGACTCCGCTGCTGCACGAGGTGTTCCTAGAGGCCTACGAGACGGGTATCCTGCCTGGGAGCATGCGTGAGACTTTGGTGGTTCCGCTCCTCAAGCCAGGTAAACCTGCAGATGACTGTGACTCCTATCGCCCTCTCGCGATGCTCAATTATGATGTCAAAATTCTTACAACCATTCTGGCTAAGCGGCTGTCCAGGGTGATCGGAGGAGTGGTGCACCCCGACCAGAGCGGCTTTGTGCCGGGCCGCAACACCACTGCCAACCTTCGTAGGCTACAACATGTATTATCACATTCCACTCATGTAGGGGAATCTTATGCCTTGCTCTCTTTGGACGCCATCAAGGCGTTCGATTCTATTTTCTGGGAATGGCTAATTGCGGTGCTCCGGGAGTTCGGCTTTGGAGAACGATTCGTTAGATGGATCACAGTTCTCTACACTAAACCACGAGCACGAGTAAAATCTGGCCGGCTCATCTCCACGGCATGGGACATACAAAGGGGCACGAGGCAGGGCTGCCCGCTCTCCCCTATGTTATATATACTTGGGCTCGAACCCATCGCCATCTTTTTTAGGAAACAGTTCTTCGATGCTGGTATAAGGCTAGACGGGGTGGACCACATAATTTCCCTGTATGCAGATGATGTCCTCCTTTATGTGAGGGACCCGCAGTTGAATGTCCCGACCATGCTGGAGGTCCTCGGCAACTTTGCCAAGGTATCAGGCATACACTTCAGCAGACATAAGTCTTGTCTGTTTCCGTTAGGCGCCCTCCAAAACACACACGTCGATGACCTCCCCTTGCTGGGTATAAGTTGGCGCCCCATCACGTTCCGCTATCTGGGCATTAATATTTATCACACGCCTGAACTTATGCACGTCAACAACACGGCAGCGGCGCTGCCTCCCTTGCGCAGGTCGATTAAGTTTTGGGCTCGCCTCCCCCTATCCATGATGGGCAGGGCTTCCATCATCAAGATGATTGTTCTCCCCAGATTTCTTTATGGTTTCCAAAACATTTTTTATTATATTAGGACACCCTTCTTTCGCCTTTTGGGGAAGATACTTAAAGACTTCCTGTGGGGAATTAGTAGGCACAAATTTGCATTATCCACGCTGACCCTACCCTATGAGCAGGGAGGCATTCGGCTCCCTGATCTGGAGCGATACTACCTGGCTGCCCAACTAAGCTTCGTGGCTAAATGGCTAGCTGATGATGACACCCCCGAAACAGCGCTTTTACAACGCTCAATTGCTCCGATCCGGCTAAACGAACTCATCTGGGCCCCTCAATGTCTTGTGGATGGGATCCCATATTTAGCTACCCTGGGTCGTCAGATATGGCAAAGGGTTAAAATTCTTCTCCACTTGAAACATAGATATACTCCGGACACACCGCTCCTGGCCGACCTGTGTCAGAACTCTGTAGACCTTGCTTCCATTAGATACTGGGAAAGGCTGGGAGTGTACACTTGGGGGGATCTATATAACGAGGGCTCCTTCCGGGATTTCTCCTCCTTGCAGTCAGTAGATGGCGTCCCGGCTGGCCAATTCCTTTGGTACTTAAAGATCCGTAAATTTGCTCGGACCAAATGGGACGCGTGGCCAGAAGAACCTGAAACTGACCCCTTCATAACACTCCTATATAGTTTGGGAGATGGATGGAGGCCTGTGTCCCGTATATACAGCCACCTAATCGATAGGCCCAATCCCCGCAGTCAGGATCTCAAACTCAAATGGGAAGGAGACTTGGGGCATGAATTGTCTGAAGCAGAATGGGGCAGAGCACTAGCGTTTCCCAACGTGGTATCTAGAAACTCTAGATTTAAATTGATTCAGCTTAATATGTTATATCGCTCGTACCTGACACCACTTAGAATAGCCAAAATATATGGGCTACCCCAACATAACTGCCCTTGGTGCGGCAGAGATGAAGCAAATCTTTTACACATGTTCTGGGGATGTGTCCAGGTCCGGCAACTCTGGGCGAAGGTGGAACTCCTCTGTAGCGAGGCAGGCATGACCAGATATGAGTGGACCCCAAAGGAGTGCCTTCTCGGAACGTATCCCAGACTGGCCAAGTTCAAACACTCAGTTAAGCTCATGGACCTAGTATGCATTCTGGTCAAAAGGACCATTGCTATGGCCTGGAAGCGACCTGGAGGCCCACGATACCAGGTATGGCGTAACGAACTGGAGCGCTGGATAGGGGCAGAAACCTCTGCTTGGGAGGATGGGGTCACCACATCCCCCGAAGACACGAGCTTGGCACTTTCTGCCTGGAAAACTCTCACCTGGGCCTTACTTAACCCCCCCAATGACGATAAACCCCCTTGAGTAACTTGCCACTATCGAAACATGCTATCTGACACAGAACATTTGCGCAGTCCATAACTTGAACTTATTTGTTGCCTGATCTTCCTACGTTGCTTACGCCACTGACCATACGGAGACTTGTTAATGTTGTTTACGTTTTGTTGTTTCTGTTTAATTGTTAATTTCTATTTGGCCTATCTTGATTAATCCTGACTTATACCAATGTGATCGCACAATGTTACGATGCAACTGTCTCTTATATAAATGCCAATAAAGAAATTTGAAAATAAATAAATAGAGGGGTCTTGTAAAATCATCTGTTCAGTTGAAAGTCTTTCACCGACAGATGACTGTGAAGCTAAGAGAAATGAATCCTGCATCGTAAAAGTTGAATGAGAAAGACACGATTGACAAGATTGGCAAGAGTGAACCCGAAAGAGGGATGCCGATAAAAAGGCGGCGAAGTCTGAAGTCCCAAAATACAGTGTGTTGACAAGAGTGAACACAGCCGAGGGATGTCCACAGTGAACTGTTCAAAAGGACATTAAGATTTGTGAACATCACAGAAGAGATTGTTGAATCTTTGTTCAAATAATTTAAGGCTGTCAGGCCCTCGAAAGCAAGAAAACATAGCTATCGGAGGTCCTGGTATCATTAAGGACTTTTCTAGGGATCTGCGACTGGGCCTGGAAGAGGGTGATCCAAGGGTGAAAGGCATCACCCAACGTGCAAGCAGAAAACAACTTTTGTTTATTATTTGCATTACATCAGGCATACGGCGGCAAGAGACTTTTTTTGTAAACAAGAGACTGAACCAGCGAAGGCCCCGATTGCTGAGAGCGGAACTATTAGCTTGTGCTGGGAAAGCTTGAGCGTGTGCTGTGCTCCAAAATCCTACCTTGTCCCGTGCTTAAAACATGGGGAAGGGAACCCCCCCTCCACAAGTACTGCATTCTGACTTATTATTTGTGAACACTTCCTTCTTTCTAATGAACATTATTGCACACTTCTTTTTGTATTTAGCGTAAGGAATGATTGGCAATAGGTTTTTTAGTACAGGCCCTTTTATTTGACAAAGACACCACTAGGACTGCCTTATTATTGTTTGATGGTCGCAGCTTGCTCCCGTCTTAGAGTTGGGTTTAGATTAGGTGTGTTTCCACCTACCTATACAGTTTAATAAACACCCTTGAACTGTAATCACTTGTGTCTGTCTTTACTGTTGCCACCATGAGTTCCTTACACCTACCAAACAGCATTGAGACATCCAACACCTGTCCTACCAACCCCAGGTGAACAAGGGGCTAGCGGAAAACGAAGTAAGAATGATGAAACTGCAGGGAGACAGCGAGACACAGAAAATGTACCCAAACTGAATTGGCAACACAATTCACTAAAACCTAAGGAAAGCCATAGAGAGGCAGAGTAGCCTGCACCCTTGGCAGCTAACACACGAGGGGCTGTTTCCAAAACCAGGCTGGTAAAGGGGGCCAAAAGAGGTTTTTTTAAGCCTCTCACCTGTGTAATCAAACTCCTCGGGAAAATTGGTTCATAGAGCCAGGTGAGCGCTGCAGTCAATCGAAGGGGGAGAGGGGTGTTACCAGTAGGATCACAATATAAAAAGAGAAAGAAAGAAAGGCAGAGTGCGGGTTATGATGAGGTCAGAGGAGGAAGAGGGTGGGGGCAGGTCAACAGACCAGGCGGAGGAAGGACAGTCTAGAGGAGCGCGGAGATGGATTACTGAGGCAGTGCGCAATATTAGTTATTTGTGAGGTAGAGTGGTACCACTGTTGGACAGTGTAGCAGTGGATGGGAGAAGAGAGGGAGGCTAATAGAGAAGGGTGTAAACGAGTGGGTGGTAAATGTAGTGGAGTAGTGAACAAGGCATTATTTCCCTGGAAGCATGAGCAGGGCACACTATCTTAAAGTAGGGGGAGAGAAGAGGGGTGTCGTGAGAGGTGAGTATTGGGGCATAGCAAGAGTAGTGTGGGGACAGCAGTAGTGCATAGAGGGGAGAGTAGTAGTGCAGAGAAGGGAGACTAGCACTGGTGTTGAATAGAGAGAACATTAGTGGTGCAGAGAAGGGAGAGTGGTAATGAGTAAAACTGGAGGGTGGAGATAAGCAGTATAGAGAGAGAGAGAGAGAGAGAGAGAGAGAGAGAGAGAACAACTTCGGAGGGCTGGAGAAGGAAGTGTCAGCTAGCTTGAGGAGAGATTATGGGTGGTTAAGGAGGGTGAAGAGTAGGATAAGATATTGGAGAGCAAGAGAGACACAATGAGAGGAGCATCAAGGCATGAAGGAAGAAGATAGAGTGAGGTTTGAGCTTCTGTAAGGCACAACCTTATAATCCCTTTTGAACCAACATCGCTGATAGTGCAGGGCCAGTCCAGGAAGTCCGTGAGGGAGCTTAGACAGATAAGGCGTTTGCCTTTAGGCCCTCATTGTTAGAGAAGTAAGACCTATACAATAAGGGGAAACAACCAGTATATACTGATCTGTGGAGGAGGGATGCCTGTGTTAGCGAGGGACCAGTGGCATTCAAGACAATAGAGAGAGGGAGAGCCCTTAGCTAGCCCCTTGTATCCCCCCTTTCCTGCATACATTATCAAATCTTAATATTTGACAATCTGCACATTAAACACATCTTAAGTTGTTTGAAAATGAAAAATTTTCAGTGGAACTCAGTTATTACAGCCATCCAAGACAGTTTAAAAAAAAATGTAAACTTTATCTTTGCACAGATAATCAACACTGCGTATGCATACAATCAGACGGGAACTGCAAAGGAATCAGTATGATAATACATGATCAGGTTACACAGTACATAGCTTTTCCAAAGCATTGTCAATGTCACATTTCCATCCCTCTAGCTAACAGTTTTTGTCAAACAGGTATTGGCGGAAACCTCCCCAAATATCCTTCGGTCGATTCGTAATGGGTAATATGCTGGTATATACTCACTCCTCATCATTTGCTCAAGTCATATCCCTCTCCCAATCCTCCAATGTCGGAGACATAGCACTTTTCCATTCCATCAATATAGCACATTTGGCTAACAGCAAACCAATGTTTATAAGCTTACGCCTCAATGGGTTCATTTTCAACACATATGCCAGTATGCACAATGCTGGTTCCCAGTGTACCGGCTGACCTGCCTTCTCTTCGAGTGCATCACATACCTTATGCGAATATTCAGTGAGTATCCCACAAGACCACAACATGTGTAATAAGTCTGCAACTTCCCTACAGCATCTCAGGCATCTGCCATCGGCCGCTGAATACATTTTCTCGAGGCAGGCTGGGGTGAGGTGTACTCTCTTCAGTACCTTAAAATGGATTAGCCAGTATCCTAGAGTTGTAAGACACCTGTTTTATGAGCCTGCATATCCAGAGCTAGTGTGAATCTGTAAAGGAAGTGCTCAGGTCCCTCTCCCAGTCGCCCTTAGTATCTGGTGTATGGATCTCTCTAGCCGGCAGTGCCAATTTATATACTGCTGAGACGGATTTGTTGGCTGTGTCTGGGGAAACCGTGCAGTTCACACTATGTTGCGAGGAGGGGGGTCCCTGAGGGAATCCGGCCCACGTCGCCGCTCCTGCTGCCCGGAGTCTGTAGTACTGCAGCCTGAAGTGTACAATACCTGCTTCGCACCAGTGTGTGGTCAGTACCATATCCTAGATGGTCCCAGGTACTAAGCGTACCAGACAGGAGCAACCAGGCTGTATATTATCGTGTTTTTGGGTGTTTGGGTCAACTTTCACCATGTCTGTCTCATAGTTAGCACTGGGTCTAGGTGGTTCCCATTTCTCTGACCTCCCCTTACCACCCTGTGTAGAAGTACCGCCCTGCTCTTCCCTTGTCGCTCCAGTTCTTTGTATGATGTATTTGGCACACCTTCCACCCAATGCGTTGCATAATACGCTGCTAGATAGCACAGCTCATAATCCGGTGCGGACAAACCCCCTTGTTCATACATTAATGTAGACGGCTCCTGCTGACCCTTGCTTGCCCCTTCCACACGAACGCGGAGCACGCTCTGGTAATCTTTGTGAAGAAGGACCTGCCCAGCGATAATGGTTTAGTCCTGAAGAGATGGAACAATTTAGGCAGAATGATCATCTTTACCAGTGCCATTCAGCCCATTAGTGAGATAGGGAGGTGCTTCTAACGTTCACCAGGGACGCAGAATGTGCCACCTTGATCCCTAAATATTTCACATGCCTGGGTGACCATCTTAACCTGAACAGGTTACTGGGTTTTCTTGTGAATTCCGTTAGCGGAAACACCTCAGACTTGTCAATGTTCAGGCGAAGACCCGAGTACGTCCCGAACTCTTGAACCGCAGCTATCAGCCATCCTTGCCTGGTGCCACCTGCCAGCACCAACACCGCAGATAAGACCCCGTTGACAAACACCCTAGTGTGTGGTTGCGTATACACAAGTCGCACCCATTTTACAAAGGTAGGACCAAACCCATAATTATGTAGCACCATGAAGAGAAATGGCCAATATACTGTATCAAAGGCCTTCTGCATGTCAAGGATAGTGCAATCCCCTCAGCGTCTTTCGGTATCCTTGCCAGAACATTATAGAGCCTCTGTATATTGAATGCCGTCGAACGCCCCTATATGAAACCCGCTTGGTATTTGTGCACCATATAGGGCATCAGCGGATTAAGCCGAGATGCTAGTATCTTTGCAGATACTTTCACGTCCGTGTTTATATGAGAGAGAGAGTGGACGCTATGACCTGCATTCGTCCAGTGGTTTCCCAGGCTTCAATAGTAAATAGAGGACCGCCTCCCGCAGCTACACTTTGCAGTGAGTAAAAATTCTTATAGAAGTCATAAAACAATTTGCAGACTTCATCAACTTTGTTCACCACCCTCCCATTGCGTTTGGTTATACATGGAATGGACGTATTGCCTCCCTCAGTCCGGACCATTTGCGCCAATAGTCTACCTGGACGCTCTTGCTCCCCATATTTACGTGCTGCCACTGGTCTATCAAAGTAACGTAGGTCTCTGTACGCCGTTTCTGTGAAACTCATCTAGTTTAGCTTTAATTTACCTGCAAATATGCGATGGCGGGTTCCTTGCATACTCTGTCTTTCATTAAGGTCTCCTCACGCCTTTTAAGTTCCCCCTGATGTCTCGAAGAACTCCAAACTCTGTGGACATTGCGATCCTGTGCACTTTAAAGGCCTGCCACATCGTTGCTTGCCTGACCACCGACCCCTCATTGTTCTAAAATAAAATGTTACTTTTTTTTTTAAATCAACAAAAAAAAAAATCAGTGATGTTTCGAGCCATACTGGATAGTGTAAGTGATTTCAACCCGGCACTCCACCTAAGTTCATGCCTAGAATGTGATGCACAGTTGGAACCCTTAATTATATATTTTGTCTATAAGTTATTTTATTTCTGAATGATGTACCCTTATATCACGCCCCTCTCATTGAATCCCCCCGGTCTCACTGAACCAAGAAGCAGGTTGTTTTGCAAAGTTAAGATTTATTTTATGAATTTGGACAATATATATATATATATATCACACTTATGAATTTTGAACAATATCTAGATATCACACTATTAATATTTATACAACGATCACCATGGGTGATATCACAACAATCAACAATCTCTAATCAGAATGAGTATGGATAAGAAAAATAATGCAGCATAGAATAATACTTGATATGGATAGGAAAACAATGCAGCATGGAATAATACTTGATGTGGGTTCAATCAAATGCAATGTCACTCCTTCCCCTGATACTACTCAATCCCCCCTAATATGCAAGATGAAGATGGAAGGAGAGAAAACAGGTTTCAGGAATATACAATCTCAACCAATACAGTTTCAATCCCAATTCCCCCCCAGCAAGCAGAGAGAAACAGGAATGATTTATTTCAAAACAGGTCAAATGCTTTTGAATGTGGTTTTGAATGAATGGGAAAAACACTGAAAAATGAATTTAATTCTCTAAATTGGATTCAAAACTAGTGGTAGCTGCTTTGTATAGTTTCAGGTAAACACTAGCAATGATGATTGAATAACTAGCAGATTGGAAACTGAATTCTGAGGTCGGATGCAAAGAATAGCTGTTCTACACGTGAGGAAATTGAGTCGAACGACCAATTCGCGGCAAACTTTTCAGCGCGCGAGAAACGCGATTGCGGGCAAACTATCAGGAATTTGGGTTTGTGGGACAGCTGAGGATGTTAGCTTCAATTTGACACTTACATTTTGTTCCTAGCATGCACGGTTCAGAAGTTATGATGGGTTTAGTAAAGGTTGTTTTTTTCAGAAAGAGTCAAGATTTTCAAATGAAAGATGTGCTTTTGAAATTACAAACAGATTTTCTTTACACTAAGGAGGCTATGAAGATGCAAGATACCCAACAGACTGCTGCGCCTCTGCTCTGACTTTTGCCCGCCAAGACACTTGTCTTTCTTCAGCAAATATATTAGCGCAGAGATGAATTTATCACTACAATTAACAAAGGACTATATGGATGAGGGAAAGATTCAGAAAAACAAGAAAGATTCTACTATGCAGTTCTGGATATGATAGAATGGTTTTGGATGGTTTTGGATTGGATTACTTCAGGATAAGAGATTGGCTATGGACAATTCTATGCTATAGATACTCACAACTATGGTTTGGAATAGGCCCGTCAAAGATCTGGTTAAAGGGTTCTGGACTGGAATTCTGCTAGCCCACCGGACAGGATTCAGGCACCCGGTTCTGCACTCAGCACGGCACTGTCTCTGCACAGCCTCTGGACTAGATCTGACGGGTTGGTTCTGGGTTACAGCTATCTGGTTACAGCTCTGCTCTACTGGTTTGGATCTCTGGGTTCCAGCAAGAGTTCTTGGCAAGAAAGCAGAAACAGCACAGCCAGGCTGTTCAATTTTTGGTGTGCCCCTTGGAAGTCTGGGGTTAAAATCAGGTTGCAAGATTTTAAAGGCCAAGCTGAGAAGGGTTCAGCTGTGGAATTGGGCCTCTCTGCTTTCAAAGTTCTGGAGTCTTGGATCTGGGTTCTCCTGCAGAGTGCTTCGCCAGTCAGTTGATGGGTGAATCTCTCTGTCTCTAGGTCCTAAACTGTCCCCATTTATGTATTTCCCAAAGGGTTGGGTAGGCTGAATTATACTAAGCACACCCTCTAGGAATCCCTCTAGGAATCTGATTGGTCGGAGTATTTCCCTTCTCCTGATTTGAGAATGAAATCTAGTGTCATAGTGATGCTGCATTTTACAATCCAGGGAGTACCTCCCCTTTGTTTCAGTACAGTAAATCTATTTTTCACATGTCTTTTTTCAAAAAGATATTTTCTTGTGGGTCAAGATACACATATCTGTCTGGTCCCGCCCCCAAGGTTTGGCTGGGTACAGAGCACTCCCAGGTTCTCTTCCTGCTGGCAGTTGTTTTCTGTTGACAGTTGAAGTTGCATATCTTTTCAATCAAGGGAGTCTTTTGTCTCTCCTAAGAGCAACAGGCCAAAATCTCCTCCCACCTCCATTAACAACTCAATGACAGTTCCTGAGCAGAGAGCAGCGGGAAGATGCATTTGTTTGGGGCAAACTGTGGAATGTGGCTTTGAGGTACTGTGGCTAACATTAGTTCACTTTTAAAACCCCTTGTTTAAAATTGTCTTTTCTAAATAAACTTACATTTTCAACAAATATACACACAGATCTCTTCATTCCAGTCTTTTTAAAACATAGAAATTGAATTGTAGCAACCTATATTGCTTTTGATTGCAAGTCTATTTTCCAGAATTTGATTTTAGGACACCAGTTTTAAACTTCCAGTATAAGTAAATGACAGCTCTGACGCAGGCGAGCGGCGGTACTGCGCCCATATTCTGACATATTTTTCCAGGCAAGCACCTTTTTGAATGGGGATATTTTTGTGATGAAATGTGCTTCTCCTGAAATTGTGCTTAGGTGGATTATTTAAATAAAGTGATGTTTACCACCCAACAAGGATGTTGGATCTTTTCTGATGTTTGGGAACCATGATTTTGCACTTTCAACAGCCAAGGAAAAACAGATTTTAAAGCACTTCTGGGTTGTCCTGGCAATGCAGCCCTGCCTTTTCAGGTAATTCCATTTCACTCTGTGGGCAGCCCAATGACAGGTTTTGGTAGTGTGATCTCCTGTTCTACCATTGACATAGGCAAAATAGATTGGCAGCCTATTTTTTAGGTTTCCCTGTGCACTTCTCAGAGATTTTTAGCGCATAGAGCTTTTTGGCGGCCATCCTGTTGTTTCTGATGAAAGCAGCACACAGTGATGTTGCAGGGCAGAGCCTAGTGGGTCAGAACATCCAACAATAGAAACACTGGGTCTAATAGGGCCAAGGCCTTAACCACCATTGAGATTTCCGGGGGGCAGACTCAGGGATGAGCAAAGTGAGCATCACTGGGGAGTGGTCAGATAGCATTCTAGGCAGTATTCAGGATTCAACCACCCAGCCCAATATTCTCTGTGATGCCAGCCAGTAATCTATACGGTAGTGCATGTCGTGTACCGTCAAATAGAAAGTGAAGGCCTCCAGTGACCCGTGTAGTGTGCGCCATACATCTTTCAAGCCCAGGTCTACAATGTGCGTATGGATCATGTGTGCTGCCCCTGTAAGGGATCTGGTAGATTCTGCTGTGCGGTCTAAGGCAGTGTCGAGGATGGTATTAAAGTCCCCACCGCAAATCACCAGTGTAGTGGGGTATTTAGCCCATTTTCAGGAACACACCTTCATAGAACCCCGGGTCATCTATATTGGGACCATAGACATTCAGCAACAAAACTTCAGCACTTCCCAGTTTCCCATGCACAACCACGTATCTACCACCTTTCACTCTCTGTTGCATAATGTACAAATGGTAAAGATCAGTATCATCACCCCTCGGGCTTTGGTCGAGTATGACGTATAATAGCGATGTTCTCCCCACCCGGGGGTCACTCTCTGCATCTTGGATTCTAACAAGTGCGTTTCTTGCAAAAATAGTATTTGGGCTCCTTGCCTATTTACATATGCCATTACTTTGCACGCTTTATGGGTGAGCCTAGCCCCCTCACATTCCAGCTCAATAACTTCACTCCAGTCGTGCCTACTTTAGCCATCATCCCTCGCATGTTTCCATGCAAACTTTACATTTCCATGCCATCTCGTGCATAGATCATAGCTTGTTGTGATCAACCTGTGCATTTTTAATATCCCCCCCAACATTTCCTGGATCCTGCCCCCCCCCGCACTCATAATACCCTGAGCTGACTATGTTGTCCCCCGACTCCTTCCTCCCCCCTCCCTTCTTAACTAGTTTAACCACAGTGTGCACTTGCATTGGGGGCAACTGCATCTGTGGTGCCTAGAGCTCCCAGCTTACTTAATTCCAAAACTTGAAATGGGCTCAAACCTTTTACAAGTACTCAAACCCTTGTTACCAAAACTCGTATTGAATTACGCGATGCCCGTGAGAAATCAATATAGCCGACGCTTCGAGCCTGCGTACGGGTGCTGCTTAACCCTGCTTGAAACACATTGTACCACCCGCCGTGGATTGAAGCATTGAACAACTGCCAAGATACCCTTGATAAGATAGCATAGTGAATTACTTGATCCCTATGTGAAATCAGAATAGCAAACCCTCTATGTCTGCATGTGGGCACCACTTGGCCCATTTTAAACTCAACGTACCTACCACCGCAAGACCATGCATCAACCAAATGTCACACTATCCCTGATAAGATAGCAGTCCATATTTCACAGTCACTGGCACAATGGTACATTACCAACATATTACATGTTTTGTTGATTACGATGCATGCCTCGTGCCATCACTGCCCCTCTTCCGGCGGTCACTTCTCGGGCATCGGAATATTAGCTTGGATACAACATTGTGTAGGGTACCTGACGCTCCCGCAACAATTTCTGGACTCTGACAAAAAAGCATCTGTCCTGTTGTACCGCCATGGTGAAGTCGGGGTAAATACGGATCACACTCTAGCCCAGTCTCAGATCCCGTTGTTCCTGTGCAGCTTTCAGTGCCATGCCCCTATCTCGGTAGTTCATCGGCCTGGCGATGATCGGTCTAGGGAATGTACCCGGCTTGGGTTTAGCTGCCAGAGACCTGTGAGCTCGCTCCACTATGAACATTTGGGATCAGCCCGGGTCTCCCAACAAATCTCTCAATAGATCCTCCACTGCCGTCTCCACAAGCCATTTCAAGGCGTTCTCCGGCACTCCAACGATACGGATATTGATCTGCCGCAATCCCACTTCCAGGTCCTCACACTTCATCTGGATACTGCCCAGGTCCTTTGCCATCATCGTGACAGTGTTTTGTAAGGATTCAATGGCATCCTCTGCCATGTCTATTCTTGTCTCAGCCTCCATGATGTGATGGGTAGCTTTTTCCAATTGAGCTCTGATCGTGGAGCCAGTAGCATTTATGCCGTCCAACTTGTCGTTTATAGATGCGAAACCCTGTTGCATAATCGTCACAACACCCTGCAAGTCAGTAGGAGGTGACATTGGGGACGTTGTTGGTGCTTCTAGGCTGCTGGATGCTTCATTACTGGCATCTAATTGCTTAGATGTAGGTTTGGTAAACGTATCCATGGTGACACTTTTTTTTGGGGACTGACCTTCAGGCATGATATTAGTCCACAGGTGCCTCTCTGGCATACAGCCCGACGTGGCCTGAAGTGACGATGGAACAAGCCGAGCTTCTCAGTTCTCGATCAATGACCTTGTGCAAAGCTGGGCGATAGACTAACTCTTTCGCCCGAGGATTGATCTGCCTTCTCAAATGCTGCAGATCCTACTTTATTTTCCTTTTTCCTCACTTCCAGATTTTGTCTGGGGTGCTGCGATGTGCCTGGTATGAAAAGTGCAGATGGCAATGCGGCTGGGCAAACCAGGTTGTGTTGTCCGAGACAAGATTTGGGGGTGTGCGGTAGCGGTCAGTATACAGTCCTCCAATAAACTATGCAGGTGGAGCAACCCTTGTCGCCGAGGTCACTCTACTTCTAGAGGGTCTTGTGTTGCCAAATGAGGGGATTGTCAAAAGCCCTGGCCCATGGCACCAGGCCCAGGCTTAGTGCTGGCCAGCAGTATCGCAACCGTCTATGCCTCACAGTATGTGAACTGTCCTGCCCTAACTGTGTGACTAAAAAGGACTCCAGGCTGGGTTGCCCCAACCCCCAACTCCCATTGCAGATTTGATCAAGGAGATCTGAGCGTTGCTCCTGACTTGGATCTTGGCTGTAGCCAGGCAACAAGAGTACATCCAGACAGCATGCAGGATTCCACAGAGCAGCAGGGAGGAGCCAAGGGCAACAGCTCGCCTGTTACTAGCGTGGTGTTGATGTGAGCCGGTATCCCCCTGCTTCGGCTCAGGCTGGGTTCTCTTGGCGCAGGATGCCGGAGATTGGGTTCCACGTATACACGTGCACACGCACCAGTAGAGTAGGAGACTTATGATTGCTGCGAAGCCAGGCTCCTCCTCACCTGTTATGCACCTCCTTTTGGCACTTTGTGCTGAAAATCACAGTACGTTAGGGGAGGGGGGCCTGCTTTCACTGTGGGGTATGGATGTTTGTCCTCCACAAGCGGACAGTGCTACCAGCTCTGTTACATCTCCTCACGAGAGTCTTGTGAGCGGGTATCCCCGGTGTTCCTGGGCCAGTGAGAGGTGATGGTGCAAAAGTATCCTTGACCACGCAACCTATGTGGCAGTGGTCCGTGGGAGCTGCCCAGGATATTCGCTGCTTCGTTCCATCAGCAGTGTTGCTCCTCAATTCTTGAACACGCAGTACCAGCTCTTTGTGATAATTCCATGCCGCCGGGAGGAGCGGCCCTCCGGGCCGCCTCTCACTCTCTACTGTGGCTCTCTCATTGAGCCCAGTCGTCCACATGGAGTGTACCAATGTTCTGGACCCAGCAGGTCGTTGGATGATACGCGCAGCACTTACTGCTGCACTGGGCCAGTAGTCCGGCGGGTCCCCTCTCCAGCAAGCGGGTATAACAGTGCAGCGCAGCGCCTATGCTCCCCCTCCTCCAACCAGGCCAGGCCGGGAGAAGGATCCCTCTGAGAGCAGGCTGCAAAGCAGCACATTCATCTTGCTGGGGTCCACATGAGTTGATAGGCTAACTCCGGCGTTTTTGAAGCAATCTGCCTGAAACTTGGTCAGTGTCAGCCTGATCTGTTTATGTATCTTTCCAGCGATTCTTGTGGTCCGGCCTCCAAGATTAGTGCATGGATTCTGCTGGTGAGCTTGTGGCAACCACAGAGCTCACACAAATACGGCCATCTTGCCATTTGCGCAACAGGGACCCCCCGGCCCCAATCTGAGACAGTTTTAACATGCATTCTAGCTTGCACCAAAAAATGTACATTTAAAAGACTATCGTTATAAACAGCATGTTGGGTGGCAGAATGAGAGATTTGGAAAGGTTGTATCTGGGACTGTACCATTACAAAAAAATGATTTTCAGCTCTTGACTGCATATGAGAGTATGGGAGAACCACATATAACAGTGGACTTAAGCAGCTAACAAAAACGTCAAAAAGTATATTTAACATCACTTCCACTGGTGGATAGGTCGAGTGACATATTGAATGCGCAGAGATCAAGGATGAATTGAATTAGCAACTGGGAGCCAGCCGAGATGACACTGCTCTTGGCCTGATGTGCGCAACAAGAAGTCAAGAGTACTGTTTACCCTTTGGGCCACGGCAGAACCTATGGAACTTTTCCAACTTGCAGTGAAAGATCACAGTGTTCCTTTTCTGCATGTGGACCCCCCTAATAGTTCGTATAGCAGCTGCAGGTAGGATTGGGTGAACCACAGCTGGGAAATCAGAGTTTCCATAGAGTCCAATCACTACCTTCTAAATGCTCCTGACGTGAATTGTGATATGTTGACTGGACCCATAACTGAATGAACCATTAAAATGTGTCCAATGAAACAGCTGCAGCTTCAGTGCACGGATAAACTCACATTTAGTCAGATAACTACTGTCAGAAGTAGATTTTGCTTGGAAGGTGAAGTGGACTAATGCTTATCGGAACAAGACTTAACTGTGGATAATAGCTGCATCCACCCTATTGCAGGACTGGTGCAAGATGGGAAATGTTTTTCTTTTTAGCCAGATTGAGAGATATGAAATATATTGGCCTGCAGAACTGAAAATTCAAATATGCTGTAGATAAACAAATCAATTCAACTGGCCATCCTTAATCCCACTACGATTTGATAATGTATTAAATCTCTTGAAAAAAGTGCAGAAGACAATAAGAAGGAAATGTATGTCTCACAAATGACATACTAAGCCGATAAGAATGCTTTTGAATTAGAACAGAGTATCCATCCTCTATACCCCAAAAGGGACATTGTGCCATATCACCAAAGCCATTACCCAACCAAATCGACATGTATGTGGGCAATCTATACAGTCAATGTGAACCACTGGGGAAGTGGGCACCTAGATCAAGTATTTAGACTAGACAGCTAATCACGGTCACAGACAGTGAAAAATGAATATGAGCAACATTGGACCAAGGGGAAAGACCCACTAGTGCTGTCACCTACCTTTGCAATACAATTCTGCTAATACTAAACAATTTAAACTAATTCCATGATGTCCTCAGTAGAAAGTAATAATCCAAAGAAATGCATTGTGTATAAATATTGGCAGCACAATGGGTCTAGTGTGTCGGACACTCTTATCAAGTGTAGAATTTACACTATAGATGTACCGAGCAGGAGTTTTCAGATTCGGCCTCTGTTCGCCAAGCACAATATAGTGACATTTTGTCATTTATATGGTGCGTTTATGCTATGGAGATAACGAGATGACATCATTGATCATAACTATAAAATCATATACACTACACAGTCACATTTTGTTACCCACAACAACCTCACTCTGCTGTCTGGGTAGGAGAATGCCTACACGCCCTCTGTTACAAAACAAAAGTGCAACACATGTAGAGGAGAGGAGAGGACAGAGGATACAGGAGATGTTCCTACCTCTGTGACAGGCACTGGAAGACAAGTCAGCTGACATTATTTTGGCCAGGTGCACCGTGAGCACGACGGTCTGTATTCCGGAACAGAAAATTCACCTACCAGGAGCTAAATGGCATGTGAAGTGAGTTGAGACCAGAGCCTGGGTGTCACTGATGCCCAAGTACAGGAAAAATGCAGGTTCCTGAGAGAGGCTGGGCCTGGGCTAACCATTGCCAAAAATGCCACAGGGATTAATGTATTTAAACCAAATGTGAGGTTCTGCGGACAGAGTTGGGATCTCTGTCGCACAGGCCAGAGGAAGGCAAGACACATCACCATAACAGAGTGAAGTTTCATGTGTGGACGAGTCAGGACACTAATGACAAACGCCGAGCTTGAGGTACTCCAGAAGTTGGCATCTGAGATGTAATGCAGAGTGTCCAATCTGTGAAGATGAATGGAACCCAAAACGGGTTCCCTAAACCAAACTGATACTAATAAACTGTGCTGCTTCTTTAAGGTGTGAGGAGGATGGTTAACTGTAGGAAGAAAATAAGACATGTAGACTTATCTTAAATGTAACTGAGGGGCAGCAGTAAAATACATCACTTTATGCATGACTATCGCTTCTCACTTGCTACCACGACAAGGGTATGCTTGTGCGATACAAGTAATTCCCTGCTCCCTCAAGAGACCGCTCTCCACAAATGGTATAAAGATTTACACATACCGCACATGCAGTGGCACAAATAATGAGTTTCAAATAACTACTTTGACAGCAAGAAATGTAAAAAAACTCCCTTTATTCACTGAGAAATGAACCTGCCACACTAGAACAATATGATTACGATTAACAGCGATACACAAACCTGATATATGGGTGAAATACAGAGTAGTATTGCATTTCAACAGATATTACTTCATTCTCCATCAATCATGGAACTGTAGATCCACAAATATCAATGCCCACATGTGTCAAATGTAATTCAGCTAACAGAACATGGCCTGTGTTAAACAAATACAGTAAATTATCCAGTGATTTTGAAGGATGTTCCCATCATTTCCAAAGAAGCACCTTTGTCATAAATTGCATTATATGCCTATAATATGAACAACTCTAAACTATAAGCCAGGATGCATCATCCTGTATCCACATATGAAACATTCCTGATAGCATTGACAGAGATACAGATGTACATGCCAACTATTGACTTTGCCAGCATTCTTCTCAAGCACAATTTTTCGGAATGCATTATAGGGCTAATGTGTTCACTGGAAACCAAAGAGCATAGTGTGGTTAGAAAATAAGGAACAAGTTATTTACCTGTAACTGTTGTTCTCCAACATGGGTTTGGCATGGATTCACATGCTCATGAATATTCCCCGGCGTCAGGCTGGGAATCCTCGGTAAAGAAATAAATCAGTTTCAGTTTCGTTTCTGAACTGTCTTTCTACTAGTAACCATTCACTGGTATCTGCGTCATACAGCCCCCAGCCAATGACTGCCCTCTACCCAAGCCCCTCCTCTGGCAGCCATCTTCATATTTGGTAGCACGTAAAGTGGCAGTAGGACCAAGAGAAGAGCCGCATAGGGGTTGGAGGGAGGGTTTGCATGTGAATCCATGCCAGACCCATGCTGGAGAACAACAGTTACAGGTAAGTAACTTGTTCCTTCTGCAGCATGGGGTCTGGCATGGATTCACATGCTCATGAATACAAGAATACATAGCAGTAAACACATGCACAACCACGGGAGGAGGCAAGGCTCAAAAATAAGCATTTCAACCCCTCAACATTAAGCATCTCTTACCTCCTCACCTTCAAGTGAACAGGTTGCGCAGCACTGCCTGGCCGACCCTGGACTCCTTCCTGGAATCCCGGTCAACGCAGTAGAATCTCGTGAAGGTGTGCGTCGACCTCCACATAGCAGCCCTGCATATGTCCAGCAGGGGCACACCAGACAGAAATGCCAAGGTAGCAGCGATCGGTCTGGTCGAATGGGCTCTCGGATGACCGGGCAACAGTCTGTTTGCCAACCGGTGACAGTGCATGATGCAGCCAGAGAGCCATCTGGAAATGGAAGCCTTCGAGAGGGCCTTCCCTTGGTTCACAGGTCCAAAGTTCACAAACAGCTGTAATGTCTTCCGAAAACTCTTCGCACGGTCCACGTAGAACTTCAGCGCTCTAGCCACATCCAGCGAGTGCAAAGTCCTCTCAGCAGGCGACAAAGGCGACGGGAAGAAAACAGGTAACACCAAGGGCTCGTTGAGATGGAAGTCCGACGGCACCTTGGACAGGAAGGAGGGGTGCGTCCTCCGCACCACCCTCGTCTCATGGAATGTCAGGTATGCAGGTTTACAGGAGAGGGCCTGGATCTCTCCCACTCGTCCAGCGGAGGTGATGGCCACAAGAAATGCTGTCTTCCACGACAGGAACTTCAACGGTGCCGAATATAGAGGCTCGAATGGCGGCCCCATGAGCCTGGTCAGCACCACCTTGAGCTCCCATGCCAGGGCCAGAGCCTTCACCAACGGGAACGATCGGAACAGTCCTTTCATGAGCTCCTTCACCATGCGATGAGACCATAGGGATGACCGCCCCGGAGTTATGGTGTAGCGGGAGATAGCCGCCAGATGGATCTTGATGGAGGCATGCACCAGCCCCGCCTTGGCCAGAAATAGTAAGTACTGTAGTACTTGAGGGGCCGTAATCCACAGAGGGTTAATCTTCTGTGCACGGCACCAGACAGAGAACCTCTTCCATTTGTGTCCATAGCACTTGAGAGTCGAGGACGCCCTGGCCTTTGCAAGCACCTCCTTGCAGTCCGCCAGGATAGCGTACTCTCCGAACTCTAGTGCTGCAGGAACCACGCCTGCAAGTTCAGCGACCCTGGGTCGTGGTGCAGAATCGCGCCTCCTTCCCTGGCGAGCAGATCTGCGTCCATCGGAAGCCTGACTAGAGGGGACGCTGATAATTCCAGAAGGTCCGGGTACCATGTTTGTCTCGGCCATGCCAGTGCAACGAGGATCATCCTGCACCAGGACTGTATGAGTTGACTGATGAGTCGCAGCAGCAGCGGCAACGGGGGTAAACGCATGCAGGAATTGTCCATCCCAGGGGATTGAGAAGGCATTGCCCATGCTCCCCGGCTCGGGAAACCCTCTGGCAAACCTCCAGAACTTGGCGTTCGTTGCCGTCGCGAATAGGTCGATCTGGGGATTGCCGCATCGGAATAGGAGATCCACTTGATCCTGCCGCAGTTCCCACTCGTGGCACGGGCGCAGCTCCCTGCTGAGTGAGTCGGCAATGGTGTTCTTTATTCCTGCGAGATGGAAGGGTACCAGGAGCATCCCATGGGCGATGGCCCAGTGCCACAGATCCTGCACTTCCTGGATAGGGTTAGGGATCAGGTGCCCCCCCTGCTTCAGGATAAAGAACATCGAAGTGGTGTTGTCGGTGAAGACCCTTACCACTTTGCCCTTGAGGGACGGAAGGAACGACCTGAGGGCCCAGAACACTGCTCAGAGCTCCAGGACATTGATTTGTAGTGACCTCTCCTCCGGGAGCCAAAGGCCTCTTGCGTGGAGATCTCTGGTGTGCGCCCCCCATCCCTCCAGGGAGGCGCCCGTCACCGTCTCCTGATGTTCCAAGGTCTGGAAGTGCGTGCCCGCCGCTAGATGCGCACGGGTGCCCAAACTCCGGATCGCTTGGCGGTAAGTCTCGTTGAGTGAGATCTTGTCTTCAAAGCTGCCAGCCGCCTGCATCCAACGGGCGTCGAGGAACTCCTGCAGTGGTCGCATCCATAGCCTGCATAGGCGAACGAGGTAGATGCACGAGGACATCATTCCGAGTAGGGACTTGATGGAACTCACCCTGGCCACGTCCATGGTCAACAGCCGTTGTACCTTGCCCAGGATGGCCTTCGTCCTTTCCTCCGACAGCGAAGCCAATCGAGCCACTGTGTCGAGTCTGGCTCCCAGGAACAGGGCGTCTTGCAACGGCACCAAGTGGGATTTCATGAAGTTGATCGAGAATCCCAGATCCGCCAGTAGTTGGAAGGTCTTCGCTGTGTGATCGACGGCGAGTTCCCTTGACTTTGCTCGGATGAGCCAATCGTCCAGGTAGGGGTAAACGTGGATCCCCTGCAGGTGCAGCCGCGACGCCACTGGTGCTGGGCACTTGCTGAACACCCTGGGCGCCCACTTCAATCCGAAGGGAAGGGCCTTGAACTGATAGTGTCGCTCTTGGACCACAACTCGCAGGAATTTTTTTCGATGTCCATTTAGAATGGGGATGTGGAAGTAGGCATCCTCCAAGTCCAGCAACAATAGGAAGTCGCCTTCCTCCAGCTGTCCCAGCATGTGCTGGAAGGTGACCATCCAGAATTTCTGGGACTTGATGTACTTGTTTAGATGACGAAGGTCCAGGATGGGTCGCCAACCGCCAGTCTTCTTCCGGACGAGGAAGTATCGCGAGTACACTCTGGAGCCTCTTTGGGACGAGTTTGATGACTCCCTTTCTTAGCATCGCCCGTACCTCCAGCAGCAGTTGAGGGACGTGGTTTTCCTTCTTGGCCACGGGTGGAATACGGGGACACCTCTTTTGAAATTCTAGAGTGTGCCCTCGAGCCAGGACATCCAGCACCCAACGGTCGATGGAGATGGACTCCCACACACTGACTAATTTCGCCGGGGTGCTCAGGTGGGGTCCTGACGCCACGGCTGGTTCAATCCTGTTTCGTCGCGGCCTTGCCACCTTGGCCCCCTTGGCAACAACGACGGGATCCTCCGATCTTGCCTCGTCCTCTGTAGGCCTCCTGCGACAAGGAGCGGGCCGCTTGTCGGTACGACGAGGAACCGCCGCCGAATCCTTTGGAGGCACCTTGCTTGTCTCCGGAGTTCCGAAAAGACGGCAGTCGTTGTTGAAGAATGCCCAAGGCCCGAGCCATCTCAGTGTCCGCCTTGATGGCCTGCAGTGACTCGTTTACTGTCTTGCCGAACAGGTTGTTCCTGTCGGAAGGCATGTCCAGGACCCTGGTCTGCACGTCCTGGCGGAAATCGGTGGCCCTGAGCCAACCGCGCCAGCGAAGGCAAATGCCCTTGCCCATCTGGCGAAACCCGGTGTCGGAGATGTCCGTGGCCACCGTTATGGCGTGGCCCGAAGTCACTTCGCCTTTCTGTAGGATTTCCAGGGCTTCAGCCCTCTTGTCGTCCGGGAGGAAGTCCAGGAGCGGAGCGATCTTGAACCACAGCTCTGTCGTAGCGTGCCACGATCGCGAGGGCGTTGGCCGCTTTAATCGTCGTTGTCGCCGCAGACGAGATGACCCGTCGTCCCATGGCATCCAGCTTCTTCCCTTTGCCTTCTGGGGGGGGGGGGATGTAGAAGTTGAGGCCGTTGCTCCCGCCGATTTCTTCTTGGCCACTGCGGAGACCACCCAATCCGGGGACGGGTGTGTTCTGAGGCACTTAGGGGCAGAGTCCGGGACCCGGTACTTCTTCTCGTACCGGTCTCTTAGCGGGAGCCGTGGCCGGGTTCTTCAGGAGTGCCAGCCCCTCGTCCCAGATGTCGTTCAGTAACGGGACTGAGAGGACAGTCTTCCACTTGGCCTCCCATCGTTGGTAGAGGAAGCCCTCCTTCTGTTGTTCGGGGCAGAGTTGGAAGAGCTCTGATGCCCTGGCGATAATGGTGTGGAAGGAGCCAATTTCGTCAGGGGGGGTGGAGGGAGGCCCGGGGAGGTGGTGATGGGAGATCCATCCCGTCGTCACCACCATCGTCGTCGTCCGTCCCCGTCATCTCGGTCTCCGTTCCCTCCCTCGGAGGAGGGGATGGGGGTGACGGCTGGAAGGGGGGAGGAGGATGGACTCGTCTCCGCTTGTTAGGTGGGCTCCCCAACGGTCCAGGCTCTGCTGGGTCATCGGTGGGTGGTAAGGGCATCCTTGTCCTTTTTTACGTACACAGGGCCTGTATAGCCATCAAGATAGCTCCTGAATTGTCCCCTGGTACGGGTACTGGCTGCAACAGGGCCGAAGGCTGGGGCCCTCCGCGGCCCTATCTTCCTCATCGGCTCCTCCGTTGCTCTCTTCGTCGGCCTCGTCGGGATCCTGTTACGCTCACCCGATATCCCCAGGGGCATCTGGAAGGCTCTGAGATCTGGAACCCTGGGTGCGTAGTTGCCCAGTGCTGAATAATGAATCTGCAATTACAGAAGGGAGGATTTGTGATAACTGTCTCTAATGGGTGAATCTCCCACCTCCCTCTGACCGATTCCCTTCCCACTGGGTTATTTTCTCACCTTAGTTATTTGTAGGATGAGATATACATCCTGCGTTTCTTGTGCAGGGGCTTTTGACGTTTGTTGGCGAGCTGCCCGAGTTGCTTCACTGGTGCAGTAAGCTTTCCATGGGCCCAGGCCTGCTGTGTCCCCGAATCTGCTGGTAGGCAGGTAGGTTTGTGAATTGTAAGTCTTTGTTCTGTTTATGGTGGGAATTTGTTAATGTCTTTATCTCCTTTTCGGCTTCGAAGGTCTTGATGCTGGCGTGCCGGATGGAGAGGCACGTTTCTAGGTAAGAGAAAGCGCGAAGCCCATCGCCTTTATTGTCTTTTGAAGCTAACCTGTGTTTTCTTCTTCTTCCCCTCACAGGCCGCTGTGGTGCTGCGAGTGGATGAGAGGGCGATGAAAAACAGGCCCACGGAATCCGTTAAGGTAGTACAGCGCTGTGCGGTTGTTTAATATTGAAAGCAAATCTGAATATGTCTCTTTTCCTTTGGATGGAAGCGTGGCATAGCGCGCTGGAATTCAGGTAAGACTGATGGAATTTGATGTTTTGGAAGCGCACGTTCTAATATTGTTTTTCCCTTTCTCGTTATTGCAGGTCGCAATGTTCGAACAGCAGCCGTGGTAGCAGTTCGCCAGAAGTCCATAAGCTAGTACTCACAGGTGAGTGAGGTTTCTTTTTCTCTCGGTTTCCACAGATTGCAGCCCAGTTGAGATGCTGAGTGCTGGATGGTGTTTCCTCAGGTAAAACAGAATAATCTTGTTTTTGCAGGATTACAGGAAGATGCTGAAGACCAGGATCTGGACACGGTGAGCGGCACGCTGCTGGTTGCAGAATAACACAAAGCATGTTCTGCAGTCAGGGTGTGGTTTATATAGCCCAGGTAAAGTAGTACCAGGGAAAGTAGTTCCAGGCCTGCCACACCCAAAACACTAGACCGCATGGCTTGGTTCTAGAACTAGACTATGGGGGTGCTTGTTGGATTTAAAGGCCCATGTACATAAATGGGACCTAGTTTGAACAGCCCTTCCTGCCTACATATGAGCCTGGTGCCAAAGGCGCCAGGGCTGGCTCCAGGAGCCTTTTTGCAGTGGTTTTAAGGCCCTCAGGGTTCTGGTGGGAGCCTGCTTGTGGCACAACTTGTGCCCCCTCACAGTGGTCATGACAGATCCTTCCCGTGGGTCCTGGATTCTACGGACTTCCTGTCCAGGATCCTTTGGACACTAGCCAACTCATCCTCAGAGGTGGTATCCGTGTCCGTTATGTCTACCGTGCCACCCCCCTCTTTCTCCTGCTGGGGTTTCACGGGGGTCTTCTCGATAGGCAGAAAAGAAGATTCCCTCTGGGGTGGCAGGGAAACTCTAGCCCCTGGAGCCGTCTCCACTGGGGAAGCCTCTGTAGGTTTCGCCAGGGCCGCCATGACTCCTTCAATCGAGGCCTTGGCCGGGTGAATCAGGGCCTTCACAAACTTGGGCATGCCTGAGGCCTTCACCTTGGGGGGAGGTTCACCGCCTCGCTCCCCCTCGGCTGTCTCCATCGGGATCGACCGCGGCTTCTCCCAAAGCTTACCCGGGTTCCCCGACTTCCTCTTCACCGAGCCAGAGCGTTGGCTCGAGGTTGATGGCATCGGTGATAATGCGCCCTGCATGGCAGCCGAAGAGCCTGACCGATTGGCGCTCCCGGTGCCCGCGAACTCGCGCTGCTTAGCCTTTTGTTAGGCCCCCGTCGCTGGAGCGCCCTCAAAGGTCATAGAAGACGGCTCGGACTTCTTCCTCTTCTCACCTGCTGCTGGGCTCTTCCCCTCCAGCCAGTTGGTGAGCCGAGTAGGACGATCCTTCATTGTCCGTTCGGACATGTTCTTACAAAACGCACAGTCCTTCTCCACGTGCGATTTGTCGTCGTGAAGGCAGTAGAGGCACTGAGAGTGCTCATCCTCCTTAAAGACGTTCTGTAGTCTGCATCCAGGGCAGCTCCTGAACAGCTTGGATCCAACAGGCGTCATGCTTCCTTTGTCCTGTGCCATGTCCACGAGGGGTAGGCCTCAAAGATCTTCTGGAATCCTCCGAGAAGTGGAAACTCGACGAAAAGATGCCCATGAGGGGCGTTGAAAATTCTGAAAACCGCTCCCCGTTGATCGGAAGTAGAATCGATTGCGCTTGAGGCTCGATTGACCGAAAAAATAAGAGTAAACTCTTAAAAAAAAAACACAAAATGCAGTAAAAGCTCAAGAGATACAGCACGAGGACTCCCAACACTTGAACGTGCGGTAAAAATCTGAAGATGGCTGCCAGAGGAGGGGCTTGGGTAGAGGGCAGTCATTGGCGGGGGCAGTATGACCCAGAGGAGACCAGTGATTGGTTACTAGTAGAAAGACAGTTTAGAAACAAAACTGAAACTGCTTTTTTTCTTTACAGAGATTCCCAGCCTAACGACAGGGAATATTCATGAGCATGTGAATCCATGCCAGACCCCATGCTGGAGAAATGTATTTATTTATATGCAGGATGAACAAGATAAGAGATTGCCTAGGCAATAGGTTCTTTCACTAGCCTTGTCTAGGTTGCTGCCTTGATTTGCTTTAATGAGCTTGTGTTCACCATCAATATTGTCATTGCATTATGATATATGATATTTTATTTCTATCGCGGTCATACATAAGTGTTTCAGAGCACAACTTGTTACCACTATTTTTAAAAACATAAGCAGCAAAGAGCACAAGAATTCACAAATATACACACTATTTTAAACAAGACAAAGCACTGACATAATTATCTGTTAAAATATGTGTGGTTTACAGGAAAAGCAGGAGTGGTACTTATCCTTTTGTTTAAGTAGCCAAGCAGAGTTGCGAATATTTCACTGAAGGCTATGCCACGCTGAACCACGAAGGAGAAGGGCCTGAGGCACAATGCTAGCTAACGAGATGTGTCCCTGCCTGGGTAAGAAAAGCAATCAGATTTAGTGAGCAGGCCAAGACTATTTGTAATGCTTGCTTCAATAATTTGGAGGCAAAACTAATTGACAAAGCTAAACTGCCTTGGAAACAAGCAGCAAACAATTTTGATATACCTTCACCCTAGACAGTAAACTGTTGATGGGGCTAAAAATTAGCCGCTTTCAGGTTTTACAAATTCTAATATTTGTGGGCTGAAATAAGCCCTTTTTGCCCATTTTTACAAAATATATTTTTCTTTTACATGAATACACCATTAAGAGACACCATGATGTATTTATGTTAGGTTAGTTTTTCATCTTGCCATGTGCTGCTGAAACACAGTTTAGCATGGTACACGTTTTGGCACAGTGTCCATTTATAACCTCTGTTGCTCATCATACTTTTTTAGGCAGGAAAAGGGACACCATCAAAGCAAAGGGGAAGGGCGAGAGGAATCCTTTTAAGGGGGGGATTTGAAATGTTTCCCCGTAATTGTTTGATAGCATTTTAACCCTTTCGGGCCAATGGGTTATCCAGAGGTTGGTCTGTATTACCTCACCTGTTACATGGCTTGCCAATCCACAGCATCATACGTGTGGTTATGATTTTAAGTTTTACTGGGCCACAATGGCAAGACACAAATCTATGATTGGTAGTAGGTAGTTTCAACCTTTACAGTGGGATGCTGGGTATCTACTCTATTTTGTTGCTAATATTAGGAACTCTATATTGCATGACTATATGTAATGCTCATCACTACAAGAGAATAGATGTGCATAACTGCTAAACAAGAGAGAGAGAACAACATTAATGTATTTCTATTTATGTGTACAAAAGACTGAATATTTCAAGTAAAAAACATTTTTTGGCTTGGTTTAGTAACAGAACTGTGTGGGGAAGATATTGATAATATCTAAAGGTTAGCATACCCACAAGGGTAATGAGCATTGATACATAGATGCACCCAGAAGGTGGACCAACTACAGTAGGTGTCCAATATTAAGCCTGGCATGGCAAAGTGGTGTGCAAGTGGAAGCAGTCATTGCAGTCTCCAATCTTTTCGGGCTGATTCCTGTGCAATAATCTGTGTGGAGTCCTACCTCACTGTTTACCACTACTGGAGGTGAAGGAGTTAAAAACTCCCAGGAGCGCGGAGCGAAGTGGTGTGCAAGTGGAAGCAGTCATTGCAGTCGGCAAAGGTTAGGCGGGGAACCTTGATCCGCCTTTCATGCTACCAGGTAAACCGGCATTGAACTGAATTGTAGCCACTACATTGACATTTGCTAGGGACTATTTGAACTGAGAGAAACTGAACTCTTGGATATCGCTGCGAAAATATTAGAACGTTAAGAGCAACTTAACAATAATCTAATACTATTCCTGCGATCCGTACGATCACTACGCTTATTGGAAGCAGCGTGTCTGGGGAGTAACAGGAGCTCCGTGCGGCGACTGCGGGCTCTTAGCCTTTGAGCCGCTCAGCTCAGCTCCAACGTGCACTGCACCTACGCGTGGGAAGCAGGAAGAGCGCTGGGCGGCGACTGCGGGCTCTTAGCCTTTGAGCCGCTCAGCTCAGCTCCAACAAGCACTGCACCTACGCGTGGGAAGCAGGAAGAGCGCTGGGCGGCGACTGCAGGCTATTAGCCTTTGAGCCGCTTGATTTCCACGCTCGGCTCCCACGCATTCTATTCTTACGTGGGGAAACAAGAAGAGCTGGATCCATTACCTCTGTCTACAGTAACACGTGTTGGGAAATACAGATAAACATTTTCTCGTGAACGAGGAGCTCTGATAAGAGAGGGGGGAAGAGGGAGAAATACGTGCGGTGCCTGTTGTTGCATAATCCTCTGGGCTGCCCGAATTCTGAGCCCCACCCCCTATTCCTATCCTCCATTCCCTTAAATCCCTTTCACTCTACCATCCTATTTCCTTTCCACCTCCCATACCATCCCCCGCCTACAGCCTCCTACCTCCCCCCATTTCTTTTTGGGTACATATATAAGATTCAAAGGACCAATGAAATTAAGGAGTAGCTCACTACATGATGATCCCAGAGCCCCGGAATGGGAGGAGTCGAAAATGACAAAATGCCAGTCAAATAATGGTGCTAGAGGCTCTATAGAAGATCATAGTGGGGGTCAAACCATGGAGGTGGGGGTGTCACGGTCGCAAATTCAAGCACTAGTGCATGCTGACTCTTGTTTCCCATGTGTTTTTACGCCGGTGAGATGTGTAGGGGCCTTGGGCTCTGTATCCACCCTAGTTGACAACTGGAAAAAGGGACTTGAATATATTACAACAACAACAAAAATTCAGAAAAAAATAGAGGAACATTTTGGGATAAATAAAGTGATACATGAAAAAGTAATCCATAGAGACACTAACATCCCCAAGTCCCTTAAGAGACGATAGACATCTTGATGAAACTATGAATCCCCCACTTACTCTGGATACAAGTATCCCCATTTTGAGCAATTTGAATCGGTCAGGTATAGAAAACAATCCAGAATCTACGAGTTTGGGGCAGGACGATCCACCGATTGAAACATCAATTGTCATTGATCCAAGTGAAACCCAGGAGGTAATCTTGGCTGAGGGGACTGAGTTGAATGTTAATAAATTAACTGCGCTCAGTTATGTGTTGAACTCGCTGGTCTCTGTTTTCGAGCTTCTGAAAACTGAAGTACAAATCCAATCTGGATCCATGATTGAATTGACAAAAGAGGTGGCTGTATTGGACGGCTCCATAGTGGGCTGTTGTAATGCTGTAAATTCAAGTGTGTTGCCAAAATTACAGTCGATGCAGTTGGAGTCTATCAAACAAGGGCTGGACATCTCAGCAATTCAGAGGTCCATTGCAGACATCCATAAATCAGAAGAGGCTGACAGATCCGTAAACAAAGCCCTACTAGCCCAATTGCAAATACATAATATGAATTTGCAAGAACAGGCGGTGCCTAAGTTTAAAGAGGCAGTCCCTCTACAGGGGAATGATACATCTCTTTCAGTGTCAACCCTAGAAGAATTTATGAGACTGGCGAATGTGAAAGATGATCTTTTTGATGTGGTCTCAGCAGAGAAACCACCAGTGGCAAACATTGATATTCAGTGGGATTCCCAAGAGGGAGTAATTGAAGAAGCCAGTCCCATAAGAACACAGCAAGGTGGAAAAAAAATCCGAAAGAGGGAAGCAAGACGGGCAAAGAGAATCAAAGAAAAAAGAACTCAAATGAAAAACAATCTGGAGAAAAAGCCAAAGAACCAACAGCGAGTGAACAAAATAACTCTGCAACCAACTTATTCTTAAAGAAAATTGGAACCTCGCATCCCTCAGTGGCAGAGGACGACCAGGAAATTATTGAACTGCCATCTCCGGATAGACCTCCACAAGTTACTCATGAAGCCAAAAAAAATCTTGCGCTAATAGAAATGAGGTAAATCGCAGTATGTTTTCAAAGGGATCACAAACAGAAAAGTGCCTAGACAAATCAGATGGGGTCCAAGTACTGCCAAATCTAAAGAAGGGAATTACTTTGGCTCCCCATTTTTCTGAAAGTTAGATCAAAGACGGTCACTAATTCAACATTGAATGAAGGTGGGTCTGCGGTCATAATAAAATCTAACATGAAGATCGCCCCAATTTTTCTGAAAAAACACTGCACAAAAAAAAAACATTTAGCATCGAACGATTCTGAGTCAAATGAGACCCCAAATGTTTCCAAGAAAGTTACAGCTCAATCATATTCACCATTAGATGCCTTGGTAAAAGAAATCTCGCAGAGTGAGCCGCGGAGGTTACAGCAGCAAGATACAGTACCTGTAATTAGAACGAGTAACCTCAGTGAAAGTGTGGACACAACCCCTGACAGAAGGGAGGATGTAAGGGCCCACAGATCTGAAATACGGAAGGCAGTAGATGCCTATATGCAAGGACATTTTATTCCTCCACTTGTAGGATCAGTTTCGACCACTTTGCATTGTAGATCTATTGTTAGTGACGAAAAATCTGTGGGGATTGTGAAAGAAGCCCCGAAGGAAATTGAGACTGGGGGGTCTGTCTCTGTGAATCCAGGAGTTATAACATCTGTTATTGCCCCAGTAAGTGCGGGAACTGACCCTCCAAGGGTGTTTACTCCTGTAACTACTTCTAAATTGACTTCCTGTTCACAATCGAGTTTACCTAATGATTTCTCTAAAGAAGTATTATCACTCATTAAAGATGCTCTAGGGGAATTGGCTCCGAATATGAAAGACAAGAGTAATGTGGTATCTGGCAAGCGAGTAAAAACACAGGATACCACGGGATTTAAAAAAGCGATCCCTCGATCAGCAATGTGTTCAATGATTCTGAAATGTAGGCCAGCCCCATGTATTCAATATGACTTGAACCGTAGAGCAATCTTAGCAATTTTTTCTGATATTCCATCATTAGAAGATATTACATCTGCAGATTTGACTCTGTCGGATTCACATCCAATCAAAATCTAAATGCAGTGCGGGTGTGGATGCAATCTAAAGTAATTCGCAATCTGGTATGGCAGGCCAAAAACTCTCTGTTCGATCTGGGATTTTTGCTTAGTATAGAAATGGATAGTGCAATAGAACCAGATGTGCTAAGCACCATGGAATCTATGGCAAAGGTGAAAACTACAACGTTGAATGATCAAGACACAAAGCTACAATCACAAGAGAGGAATTCTTGTGTTTGTAATTGTAATGCAAACTCGAACTAGCTATCTAGCTTGCCAAACTATATTCCTCTTGTTTTGGTCAGTTGGAACTCGCGGGGATTCAAACACCTGTTGAATAATGATGAGAGTGGATTAGGTAAATTTGATGTAATTCTACTCCAAGAGACCTGGTTATTAAGCCCTATAGTCTGGTCAGGATACCAGATACATCTGAACCCAGCTCGGAAGTCTGTACTAGGTAGACCCTCAGCAGGTCTCCTGGTGGCTTTGAAAGATGAACCAGGATCCTTGTCAAATCTGTGGGCAATGCCAAATGCGCATATGTTACTTGTAAGGGCGGTGATCAATGGTGATGTATACGCGATTTTGAACATATACTGGAACCCAGTAGCCATCTCATCTGAGTGTTTCTTTAGGGATCTTAACAAATTATTTGATATAGTCTCTGCTGATGAAAGCATTGTGTATTTCATTTTAGCGGGAGACTTGAATATGATTTGCTTGGCAATAAATGGTGTGCAAAAGAGTGAAAGTTTACTGCAATGGAATTCTATGGTTGGCCTTAGAAACTTGCAAGTTCTGAATGGAGCTTTTAAGGCAGATGTTCCACCCGCACCGACTTGGAAGAGAGGAAATTCCGTCTCTACAATTGACTTCATTTATGTAAATCCTGCACTATGGACAGTGATGTGCTCTTTTGTGTGTCCCCAACTGTGGCAAGTGACCATAATATGTTGTGCGCCAGTTGGCAATTAATGGCAGGAGCTATTGATAACAAACCAAAGACAGCGAAAGGTGGATGTTTTGTGGTAAATGGCGGGAAGAACCGCCTATGATGGACGGAGAATGCCTTGTTGCACTTTAATCAAATTCTATATGATTCAAACAACTTAAATAATTGGCAAACATCTGACATAGGTTTGACATATAGTAATGTCATGCAAACGTATAGTCAACAAAAGACTTCAAACTCACAAAGAGAAAGGCATATTCATACTTTTGATAGATCAATATCTATCAGGAAGAGAGCATATCGTGCCGAATTGAGAAGTCTAACAAGGCATCCTCTCCCTGTCAGAATGATTCTCATCAAAAAAGTGTGCTTGAATTATAACAACTGGCTAAAAGGACATCGAGCCTCACTTTACCAAAAAGATGGAGCGATTATGCTGTCAACTTTAGCTGGTAAAAATATATCAAAAATGTGGCCCATATTAAACCAAGCAAACAATGTCCACCAATTAGATCTACAGACAACAGCAGTTGAGGTACATCAGTGGATAGAACACTTCCAACTATTATATGCATTACCTTTAAGCACGGTCCCTAAACTAAACTCTAGAGATGAGTTGAGGTTCTGGCTCCGTTTTGATCAGAAGGAAATAAAACTAATTATGACCGCAAGCAATTCACGTGCCGTGGGCCCTGACGGGATCTCAAATTTCGTGATGAAAAAACATCCCCGAAGTTTGGAGTTCCATTCTCTATAAAATATTCTCTGCTATAAATAAACATCAAAAATTACCCAAAACGTGGACTGAAGCAATCACAGTTCTGATTTACAAAAAAGGTGACCGTCAACTACCGATGAGTTATCGTCCAATTTCTTTATTGGATGCTCCTGCCAAGATATTTTGTAGAATTATATTAAAAGAGCTTAATGAGTGGGTGGATAAAAACTGCCTAAGGGACCCTTTCCAGTCTGGTTTTGTCAAAGGCATGGGCACGATACCAAACATCCTAGCCCTAACAATGATACAATCTGAGCAAGTTGACAGTCGACTCCCACTGTATTTGGGGTTTATTGATTTCAAATCTGCCTTTGAGTATATAGATAGAGCTATGTTCTTAGCTAAACTTAGACAACATCAGTGTCCAACATCGCTAGTAAATCTAGTGATGTTACTACATACGACCACATCTATGCGAGTCAAACTGAACATGGAAGGAAAATTATCACCAGCCATCTCTACACATAGAGGGGTTAAACAGGGATGTGCTCTTGCATCGTTCCTGTTTAACTTCTTTATTCTCGATTTAGGTCCTGCCCTAATGAACTGTGTAGTAGATGCGCCCCGCATAGGATCCCAAAAGGTGGCCTATTTATTATACGCAGACGATTTGGTATTACTGTCTCGTACACCCATTGGCCTGCAAAATACGCTAAACCAATTGGGTTTATACGCAATGGCAAACAATCTTGTGATCAACACAGCTAAATCCCAAATACTAGTTTGCAATACCAATATATCTAAAAAATATCACCCAAAATGGTCCCTTCAAAACTGTGTATTGACTGAAGTTGTGAAATATAAGTATCTTGGAGTGTATATTGAGCACAAGAAAACCCTAGGCACTATGACCACCGAAATTAGAGTTAAACTGAGTGCCTTGATATCTCAATCGAAAATTCTCCTAAGAAAATATGGGAAGTTCACATTGAAACATATTGTGTCCTTCTATAGGTCCAAGGTAATACCAATTGTGCTATATGGAGTTGAGGCCCTGGTGCTGCAAAATCGTAAGTTTTGGGACAGTGTAGAAGCTAGATATTGGAAAGGTGTATTATCACTTTCGCCTGGAACACCACTGGCTATATTAAGATTTGAACTGGGATTGGTGTCTCTATATGCTCACGCATTATGGAAGCAGTGTGCCCGTCTACGAAAAATGCTGGAGGGGTTAGAGAAACCTACCTTCTTAAATGTACTGGCCCAAAATCTATTAACAGCAAAAAATGGTATATCAACAAAGTGGAGAAATCACACTTTAAGTGCGGCATCCGATGCCTCGGTATTGATTGAGCTTCTTTTGACAAATCCTGATCGTGCAAAAAATAAAATTCATCAAGCTGACTGGATCAGTAATATGGAACTTTGTACAAAACTCAAAGACTTCAACTCTGATGCATTTGGTATTAAAAGATATGGAGTTATATCTGAATATCTGCTGAAATTCCCATCACATGCATGCCGACAGAAATATCTAAGTTTTAGATTAAATCAGTATGATACAAATGAGATCTTGTTTAGAAGAAAAGTTATATCAAAGGAACAGAATTTCTGTCGACATTGTCAAATTAAGGAGCAAAAAGAAACATTACAACATCTTATAGTTGAGTGCACTGCATTATATGATATAAGAGTGAAATGTTTTGGGTAAAAACTATTTGTTAAGAGTATCACAGACTGCACACAAGTATGGAATCTCCTATTCTCTAATCCGAGAATAACTATACAGATTGCAACTGTGCAATTATTAAATTTAATTTTTCCTGAAACCAAATCTGAATAAATTGGATAAAAGTGAAAAGTGACCGACATGTGAAATGCAAGTTGCGAGAAACTATGTATGTATATTTTGTTGCTTTAATTCTGTACAAATAGGTTTAAGCAATTTCCAAATATAGATGTATTTATCATCTGTTATGAAGAATGTATGTAATATTTGCGAAAGTTGGTTTACCAGCTATAACAAATAAAAAATAAAAAAATAAAAAATATTAAGCCTGTCAGGTGCTCAGGGGTAGTAGTTTCTCTTGCACTAAAGCACGACTACCCTATTTTCTCCAGCTCCTTGCTTCAGGTACAACACTATTCTCTGCAGCAAAACCTGCAACAGCCCCATGAGGGCATTTAGACCAGCTTTGGGGTGGAGGTTAGGCTCTGGCATGCAGGGTATAATGATAATCATGGAATGATGAATTTGCTGTACATGGAAGAGACTAACCAAATGCAGATTCTAAAATGGTCTACCAGTGACAAAATGCTTAAAAGAATGACACTTTATTTGAAATGTCAATTTCTTATGTATTCAGTTACTTTTCCATGCTCATACTAAAAGATGTGTATGTGGTTATGTATTGGTTTACACTTTGTCATTGAAATAGAAATGGATAGGCCTTTCAGGCTGGGTTGTATTCCAATGAAATCCGTGACAAACTCACATCTTCACTTCCACAGACAATACAGGTTCCCATGTGAGGGAGTTTAAGACTCCATGAGATTTGCATTTACCATGCGGAATGTATTACCTGTATTTGCCTTTAAAAAAGAAAACCTCATTAAACCCTTAGGACAGAAGGCTTTAGAACCGGTTCTTCTGTGTTAATGAGCAGCCCCCAAAATGTATTATTATAGATACAAGCTAAAATACCGAAATAAAACAAATTTACAGTGTGCCAAATGATAATCATCAGGTCTGTTTTTCTATGGCCAAGCTTTGATCACATTTTCTTGTACTTAGCAGATGAGCTCTGACATCAATTAAGGCCTAAACAACGACCCAAAGGATGGTGGTTCCATGCAAGGAGAACAAAGACCCGTCATAGGACACACATCAATGAAAGCTAAGGCTGGGACACCATCGAAACCATATACCACTTAACATAGACATGACACTTGCATTTGAAAATACATTTTCTAAGATAACTCTAAAACCATACTACTTAAAAACTAGCCGACGAGTGTGTTGCAATCATGAGATGATTCTAAGCAGTGTAAAACGAATGTCCTGCCTTGATGAAAAATTAATATGATAAAATATGAAGACCTACTAAAGCACAACGTAATCCTGCATGTTCAGACGTGCGTCTTGGCCAGGGGATTTTAGAGATCCTTGTTTAATCGATGCAGCATGTTGCCATGAATAAATAAATAAATATAAAAGACTGATTTCGAATTAAATATTACTCATAGTGAATCCGACCGCCTTTTTCTTTTCACATGTCCAAAAATGTATAATCAAACAATGAAGATTGGGGCTGTGTATTTGATAGGGGTGGCTAAATGTGAGGCAAGCCAATAGAAAAACATTACTAATTACAAATCTGACATAATGAGAATATTGGGCATTTTAAGAAGTGGGAGCAGACAGGGGATAGGATTCTGAAGTTGCAGGAAAGAACACCACCTATTATTATTGGTTATGTGCTGAATATGGAGATTATATGCAGATGACAAGGCCTTATCCATAAGGCAATTCAAACCAACTTAACCCGAGGCAGACTTGCTTTCCTGAAAATGAAAGAAAGGGACCAGGAAGGGCCTGCTGGCTGGGAATTCCCTCGGAACATGTTATGTCTCTGCTGGCACCATGTGATTAAAGATAATTTCAATAGGAGTATGAGTATCCGCAACAGAAGTGAAATATGCTCTCAACCATTCTCCTGTTTAAGTCCCAAAACAGAGGAGGTCTGGAAGTGTTACCAAAATACATTTATTTGAAATGAGAAATGAACAAGGGCATCTCCTTTTATTTGAAAAAGTGAGCTGGAATTTCAATCCAACCCAAAATACATTTCTGAGCTGTGTGCAGTGATACAGATAGCACTTCTGTGCAGGCTGCGTGAAATGCTTTGTAAATGATAATCAAATTAAATTATACCCAAAGGGTTTTCGCAGAAATGATTAACATTAAGCTGTGATATGAAGACTTGTATACCATAGGCTAAGGAAGATTTTCTTGATAATGTGTATTCTGTGAAGGCGTCAGCTAATTCATTAGGATTGGGAAATGAGAAAGAATAATTGTAGCATTTCTATTCCCATAGAAAATGATAATGTAAATCCCATATACCTATCATTCTTCAAAATGCACAGTGGGACTATGCGTGAAGTGAAAAGCAAGGGGCATTTATACCGGTTTTATAAAATTTTAAAATCAATCTCCCAGGTTAGGTGGTTGAACAGAAAGAGGTTAGGTCGGTGAACAGAAAATGTGTGTGTTCCGAATCGATAACACTGCTTCCCTAATAAAAACCTGCAGAATTCTGATATAATTAATTATAAGCATATCTTAAACTACACAAACATACTAATAACACACTGCACCATATTTATATGAAACATGCAACAGTTCTGATACCAGCATTTGTTGGTGTTTTAGGGGAAAGAACAAGTTACTTCTTACCTTGTAACGTTCTTTCGATGGGATGTTCCTCCGACGTATTCCTTATCTTTGATGATACGTTTCCAGCTTACTGGCCTCGGAAATTTTTTCTGTAGAGGGCGCTGCGCGTCGACGTCCGCCGAGTCGATGTCCCTCGACGGCCACTGTATCGGCGCCGACGTCACCATGCCCATAAATAGCCACGCGCTGCGTCCGTTGCTCAGTTACGTTTTGTAGCATAAGAAAAGTCATGCCTGAATTGGTTATTGACCTTGAAGGAGCGTAAGCTGCAACCACAAGGGAAGTATCACTGTGGGGATCGATGGGAGGGGCGATAAGGAATACGTCGGAGGAACATCCCGTCGAAAGAACGTTACAAGGTAAGAAGTAACTTGTTCTTCGAAGGGATTGTGTCCTCCGATGTATTGCTTATCTTTGATAGACTCCCATAGCATTGGCATGTAATTGGAGGTGAGAGTGTTATGTATCCCTTTAGGGATGGACCGAATGTAATACGGCCTTGCTAAATCTGGTCTCTTGAGTAGCGGAGGAATCCAGATTGTAAAATTTTGTGAATGTATGTGCAGACGACCATGTGGCAGCCGCACATATGTCTCGGACCGGTACCCCTCTTTGGAGAGCCTAAGAGGCTGCGATACCCCTGGTTGAATGAGCCCTGAACTTTTGGGGTGGCTCTTTCCCTGCCAGTTTGTAACATTCCAGAATGGCCAAAATAATCCACCTGAAGATGGTTTGTTTTGTTATGGGTAGTGCCAACTTGTGACCTGAGTATCCTACAAACAGTTGGTCTGCTTGCCTGATCCTAGCCATTCTGCTGATATAAAAGCTGAGAGCTCGCCTTGGGTCCAGCCTATGTAGCCTTTCCTCCTCTTTCCCCGGATGGGGAGGAGGGTAGAACGAAGGTAAGGTAATTTTCTGAGTAATATGAAATTCAGAAACCACCCTTGGAGGAAATTAGGCTTCACCTGTAGGACAACTTTGTCCTTGTGGAAAATTGTATGTGGGGGTTTACAGGAGAGAGCTTGTAGCTCGCTCACCCTCCTAGCAGATGTTAGTGCTACCAATAGGACAGTTTTAAGCGTGAGAAATCTCAGCGAACAAGAGTGAAGTGGTTCGAATGGAGTGCCCATTAGGAAGTTTAAGACTAAATTTAAGTCCCATAAGGGAACCTGGAATGGTTTTGGAGGATAAACATTAGTTAATCCCTTGAGAAATTGTACCACTAGAGGAAGTTTGAAATACAATGGTTCCTCCGCAGTGCGCTTGAAGATAGAAAGCGCTGCAAGATAGCCTTTTACAGTGCCAACTTGAAGGCCTGAGTTTGCCAAGTAGAGTAGAAACGATAACACCGTTAGTGTACCACATGAAAAAGGGTCGATATTCTCTTCCCTACACCAGCTGCAAAATTTGTTCCAACGGCAGCGGTATAAAGACTTTGTTGCTGGCCTTCTGGCCGAAAGCAACACCTCCATGACGTCATCAGGGAGATCCCAATCCTTGTACCTCACCCTTTCAGAAGCCAAGCGTGAAGGTTGAGGGATCTGGTGTCTGGATGGAGAACCTGACCTCCCTTCTGCGAGAGAAGATTCTCTTTGAGTGGAAGACGGATTGGAGGACAGATGGACATATCTAGAAGGTCCGGGTACCACGTTCTCCTGGCCCAATCCGGGGCAATTAGGATCATGGTTTTCTGGAATCTTCTCAACCTCCTGATCATTTGAGGAATAACAGGGACTGGTGGGAACGCGTAAAGGAGTGGAAACTCCCAGTCCACTACGAACGCGTCTCCTAGAGCTCCTCTCGGGGGAAATTCCCTTGAACAAAACAGATCGCACTTCCTGGTGGTGCTTGTGGCGAACAGATCCACCTGAGGGGTTCCCCAAAGAGCGAAGATCTCTTGAAGGACTTCCTGAGCTAGCTCCCACTCGTGGGAGACTGTGCTCTGCCTGCTCAGAGCGTCCGCTGTCAAATTCTTCTCTCCGGCTAGGTGGACTGCCGATAGAGAGATTCCTTCTTGGATTGCCCAAAACCAGAGCTGCATCGCCTCTCTGCACAGTGGCAGTGATCCTACGCCGCCTCTTTTGTTGAGGTAGTGCATGGCCACCGTGTTGTCCGTCATTGTCAGGACATTTCTCCCCTGTACTGATGGCAGGAAAGCTTTCAGCGCTAGTCTGATCGCTCTCAGCTCCAATAGGTTGATGTGTAGTCTGGACTCTGATGGAGACCAACGACCGCTGATGGTCAAGTCGTTGGCATGGGCTCCCCCCACCCCGTGAGTGAGGCGTCTGTGACTACTGTTATCTCCGGCCATGGTTGCCAAAACAGTTCTCCTTTCAAGATGTTCTCTGGATAGGCCCACCATTGAAGGTCGCGGGCTACCTTGTCCGGAATCCGGAGGAGATCTGTCATTCTCCCTGAGAATTGCGACCACTGACTTCTCAGTGCCCACTGAAGAGATCTCATTCTCAGGCGAGCCTCTGGCACAAGGAAGATGCAGGATGCCATGAGGCCTAGCAACCTCAAAAAGTCAAAGGCTGGGAGACATTGGGCATTTTGAAACTTGGTGACCATCTGTAGAATATCTTGAACCTTCACCTCTGGTGGCGAGGCTTTTCCCAGGGAAGTGCCCAGGACCGCTCCAATGAACTGGAGTCTCTGTGATGGTATCATCTGTGACTTCTTTAAATTGAGGGAGAAGCCCAGTTTGTGAAGGAAGTGGCAGACCATAATCTAGCTGGGCCTGGGCCTGTTCCGAAGATACAGCCCTGATCAGCCAATCGTCCAGGTAGGGGTAGACGTGGATCCCTTCCCTCCTTAGACTCGCTGCCACTACCGACATCAGCTTGGTGAAGACCCTCGGGACGGAGGTCAGCCCAAATGGCAGAACTCGAAATTGATAATTTGAGTCGCTAATTGCGAACCTCAGATATTTCTTGTGTTTTAGATGGATTGGCACATGGAAATAAGCATCCTGAAGGTCCAGAGATACCAGCCAGTCCTGGAGCTGGAGGGCCTGAAGGATCTGAGAGAGAGTTACCATCTTGAACTTGTCCTTCCTGAGGAACTTGTTCAATTCTCGTAAGTCCAGGATGGGTCTCAGTCCTCCGTCCTTCTTTGGTATGAGAAAGTAGGGGGAGTACCAGCCCTTGTTCCTGTCCGCTACAGGTACCGGTTCTATGGCACCTTTCTCTACCAGGTCTAAAATTTCCTGCAAGAGGAGCAAATCTGGAACTTTTAGAGAGCTGTTCCCCGGTGGATGACTCTGAGGGGTGTGTAGAAAGGGTAGGCAGTAACCCTGGGCAACTGTCTCCAATGCCCAAGCATCTGACGTTATAGTCTGCCATTCCGTCAGATGGTGAGTTAACCTGCCCCCTACAGGTGTATTGTGTGGGAAGTCCTCAGAGTGGTTTGGGGGCGGCTGATGCAGATGCCGAGGGTAAAGAGGCACCTGCTGCTGCTGCGGCCTTAGTACTTTTGACACGTCCACCTCGGGTGGATCTCCTTTGGCCTCTTTGAGCCGGCTGTCCTCTGCCTTTCCCGAATGCGGAATAATAGCGAAAGGACTTTCCTCTCCCAGCGGTTCCTGAGGGGCAAAAAGGAGTTTGGCGGATGGCAGCTCCTAAAGATTTTGCTGCTGTTTTAGAAGTCTAACTTTTCCAGACTGTCATCAGCCTTTTTTCCAAATAGTGAAGAGCCGTCAAAGGGCATATTCAAAAGTCTGGCCTGCACATCTGGAGCAAAGCCAGACTTTCGCAACCACGCATGCCTGCGGATTGTTGTACTTGCCGCCATGGCCCTGCTGATACTGTCAGCGGAATCGATGCCCGTTTGAAGTGATTCGCACATGGCATCTTTGCCATCTTTAATAATGTTAAGGAAGGCTTCCTTTTCCTCTCCTTCGGGTATGCAATCAGCCGCTGATGAAGCACACTCCCATAGTGTGTGACTGAACCTGGCGAGCGTACAGGTGGCGTTGATGGACTTCAACGCCATACTACAAGCAGAGAAGACTTTCTTTGCCATAGAATCGTACCTCTTGTCATCTCTATCCTGTGGGACAGTAGGGTAAGCGGTCCTACTGCTAGATGAAGTTGCCGCTTGAACCACCAGGCTCTCTGGAGTCAGGTGTTTTGATAAGTATTCAGGGTCAGCAGCCGCTACCCTATACTGACAATCTTTTATTGACCGCAGGGATAACTTCAGGAGTTTCCCAATTAGATGTAATCTTCCTTTGTAAAGCTGCATGGAAGGGGACCACAGGGTCCTCCTGTGGACCTTTGTCTAATATGTCTGTTAGGTCATCCTGTTGAAAAACAGGGGAAGGCGCAGACCAACCCATATATTCAATAATTCTTGCCATAAGGGTTCTATAAGGTGTTTCGGCATGTTCCCCTGGGTCTGGCTTAACAAATTCCACTTCTGGGGAAGTGTCCAGCCCACTTGCCTCATGTAGTGACTCTTGTAGGTCATTCAGCCTTCTTTCCTCAGAGGTGAAATCCTCTGAAATAGGCAGTGTGGTCCTCTGTAATCCAAATGTTTCCTGATCAGAATCTTCCCCCTCTTCATAAATTGAAGATAGTCCAGGGTACTCTGACCTCTGAAATGGTGTAAAACCCATCTCTAAGGCAGAAGGAGCCAAACTCATCATTATTGGGTGAGAAAACGGCGATGTCGTCGACGCCGATGTGACAGGCTTCGAAGGCGCCGAGAACGGCGTTGAAAAAACTGGAAGGGGTCTCGAAGAACTCGAGAGGATCGGGATCCTACTCGAGGACATCGACGACGGTCTCGGCGTTGTGCCGGAGGCCCTTGGGATCACCTTTGGCTGTGGAATAGCCTTGGTCTTCTCTTTCATCGGCGTCGATGTCGGTGGCGACGATGGCGTTGTCGATCGACCGATGCGTCGAGGAACCCTTCAACAACGGCGTCGATGGCGCCGATCCATGCGTCGAAGGAATCTTCGGCGACGGCGAAGATGGTGCCTTCTTACCCGATGGCTCGTGGCACTCTCGGGTGGAATGTTTCGCCGGGTGCTGCGACTCGCGGAGTTTTGATTTTTTGGGTTTTTCACCCGGGGTATCACCCTCAGCTGTCTTCGAGGGGGTCGAGGACGCGTTCTCGAAGACGCTTAACATTTTCTTTCTGAATTCCTCCCACTCAGCTTGAGAGCTGTGTTTCGTGGGACAGGAGACCCTTTCTGGGGACACAGAAGACAACGAGGAAAGGGATCTTCGACGTCTCTTTTTTGAGTGTCTTGATCTTGACGAATGGTGGGAGCTACTTCGAGATCTAGAATGGGAATGTTTTCGACGGCGAGGAGACGAATGCCTTGACTCAGCCGAAGAAACCTTCGAGGAGTTTTTGATTGACTTACCTCTCTCGAGCTTCCCCTTGCGCTCCTTCAAGGCTTTCGCCGTTATGGTCACGCAGTCCTCACACTCCGAACAATGGTGCTCGGATCCCAAGCACCACAACCAGATCCCGTGTTGATCCGTTATCTAATTTTTTTTTACCGCAGTCTCGACATTTCTTGAAGCCGGATCGCGGCGTCGTCGGTTCCGATTAAGATGCCATCGAGAACGAGTAGGTATTATTTGAGTAGATATAGAGTTATCCCGACTGAACTGAGCAACGACGTTCCGAGGCCCCACGAAGCATGGAAAAACGGAACTGAGCAACGGACGCAGTGCGTGGCTATTTATGGGCATGGTGACGTTGGCGCCGATACAGTGGCCGTCGAGGGACATCGACTAGGCGGACGTCGACGCGCAGCGCCCTCTACAGAAAAAATTTCCGAGGCCAGCAAGCTGGAAACGTATTATCAAAGATAAGGAATACGTCGGAGGACACAATCCCTTCGAAGTAAAGTTCTTTCACCAATTCAATATTTAACTTGTGTAATTTAGAAATGTTTTGAAGTCAAGTTGATAGGTGGGAACACGACAGATGATATATTAGAGTGCTTTCTCTGGATGCGAAAGCAGAATGTTTTTGAAAAGCGAAGGGTGCTAGGCATAGAATTGAAGCGGACCCCTATAATTGCTCCAGCCAGCGTTGCCAGCCATGATTTTACTCACACACATACTGTTACAAAAGGGGTCCGTCATACTGAAATGTTGCTTTGCTGTTTCACCAGATGAAGCAGTTCTGTATTAACTGCTTGGCCATGTTGCTATGGCACGCAAACACCAACAACCGCAACCATGTTTTTACCATGTGGCCTGTGTCACAGATGGTTTCATTAACACAACCAATCCCAAAGACAGTTAAAGGGTTTTTATTTATTTTCTTGAAAGGGGTAATTAAAGCCGTCCCTCTCTCTTGTCTAGAGACAGCAAGAAGCTCCCTAACCCAGGCGTCCCTACTCCCCAGGTTAGAATATACAGATTATTTACCCCTACTTTCTAGGTTCTATGTGTGAGGGCCTAAAGGCAATCGCTGTATCTATTTTCTTCCTTTCACGCCCTGATGTTCTGCTCCCTATATCTGTCATTCTCCCTTCTTGCAGCTTTTCTATCCAACTCCACACACCTTCTTTCCCTTATTTCCCTGCGTCTACCTCCCCAGTCCCACAGATGTCGCTCTACAATCTACCTCCACCTTCCCATTTTACTCCTTCCTACTCTCTATACTCAACACTACTACTCTTCCCTCTCCACACTACTAGTACTACTCCGTCGTTTCCACACTACGACTACTATACCCCACCTTAAACTCAGTGAGCCCTCTTTCATCCCCTTAGTTACCTTCCACTCACTCCCTACTCTTAAACTACAACTGTTCGCCATGCACCTTACATGCACATGCACAACACCCTACCATTTTATCTAACCAATACTTCATCTTTTCTGATAATCACCTTCACATTCCTGTCTAACATCCTTCCTCCTCTGGCCTCCCCCGAACAACAAGCACATTGCTGTGCCTTAGCCCCAAGCTTTATCCCCACCATCCTTCTCCTAATAGTCCTCCCCACTGGTGTTACAGATAGACGAACAGATAAAAGGGAGGTAAGCCCACATCCTTCTGCTGCACTGGTCTGCAGAGCCTTGTCAAAGGCAGCCCACATTGAGTAATGTTCCAGTTCGTGTCAGGGAGCTGTGTTGCAGCCACCATCACCGACTGTGTGCCTCCGTGTCGGCTGGTGGCGCATAGCTTTATTTGCTGCCGCATCTGGTTGAAGCCATGCTGCATAGCGGATCTCCATCTCTGGTGCCAGTAGAGATCTCTTGGCAGGAGATGCCAGGCTGCAGTCTGGGGGGGTTGGGGGTGTAATTTTGCTAGCGCACCGCATAGAATGCTGGTAGATGTATTTGCCTGAAATGAGAAGAAAGACTGGCCAGCATCGTCACACAGAGGTCTGGGGGGGATTAAGAGCTGTACTCATCAAGCACATAAAGGCACTTACGGAGAGGACAAGAACTGGGGCCCTTCCAACTGCTGCCTTCCCCTTCTGGGGTAGGAATGGCCTCCCATCCCAGGCTGAGAGGGGTCGCCACCATCTCTTGACAAGATCAGCATACTGACCTTGTCAGACCTGGCAGTATAATTCCCTGGAAGGCCATCTAGAGCCATACCCTTTGTTCTGAACGATGGTAACCCTTCTATCCGTCGCTTTTAAATTTCCTGGAAAAGTGGAGGCTCATTAAGAAAATGTCATCTAGGCAGTGTGAGGCCACTGCTGGTGAAGTCAATGCACATGATATCACCTGGGTCAAGTGTGTCCTCCGTTCCCATAAAAACTGTAAAGCCTTGCACCCCTGCCCACAATATGTGTGTTATCAAACACAACCAGAGCAGAGTAGCATGACAGGTAGAGAAATGGGTTGGGAAAAGCCCTTGGACCATAATAGTGATGACCGTCTAAAAAAAAAAACCATTAGGCATTTTCTACCATTATCCAGATGTCCCACACCTAGGTGCTACTGTATTTGAATGTTGAAAAGACCATTAGGTATTCCTCCCATTATCCAGGTGTCCCTAACATAGGTGCTACTGTATTCGACTGCTGAAAGTCCCATTAAGTGCTTTCTCCCATTACAGGTGTTTCAAACCCAGGTAACAGTGTACATCACTTCCTACAAATCTAGGTGCCAGTCTATTTAGTGTCTACTGCTGTACCCCAATAAGGTGTCTCTCCCACCACCCAGCTGTTCCCAAATCCAGGTGCCACTGCATTCAACCATTCATTGTTACCCCCCTCATCCCAAAATCCAGACTCTAAAGCGCCTTACTTCCTACTGCACCCTTTGTTAGATGCACCCCCTTCCCCTTTGCTTTCGCAAAGGCACTCAACAACAAACTTTCGCCCTCAGAGTTGCCCTCCCTTTCTCCACATCGTCGTCCTTACCCCCCATGCCCTTCCCCCTCCGGGACTCGCCCCACTGCTCAGAGTCGCCCCAGAGAGACCACGAATAACAAGACCATACAGTCCATTTTGGACTAAGAAAAAGAACGCTGCAGCCAAACTACATCAAACCATACAGTATTTATACCTTGCACCACATCTGTGGACACAGGCCGCAGGTATGGCCCCATCCATGCACCATACAATGCAGCTATGGCTATGCCATTCCGGTCTAGCAGCGCACATGCCGTCTTCACTGAAACCCCGGACGTACCTCAACACCTCTGCCACTAGCATACAGCAACAATGAAAATAAAATGTGGTATAGCTGGGCACACATTGAATCTTCAGCAATGGCACTCTATCCTAAACCACCAACAGCGCCCACACACGTGCCTGACCTCTGGGCTGCTTACTGGAGCCTAACCAGCCACCTAAGTCCTAAACCGGCGTAAAAAAACACACACGCATCTCTTAATCTAAACTCTTAGAAATGCCTACACATTGACTGCGGTCACAGAGTACGTTTCAACCACAAAGTGCATTGAGGCCATACAAATGGGGAAAGAGTGCTATATACATAACAAATACAACACAATACAATACAATACAATACTCACATCACCGTCAGCGTTGTATCTGTGGTGAAGCTTAACAAAGTTAGCATGGCAAGACTGTTGACATGCAGCCTAACTTAGTGGAAGTCAACAAGGCATGGCACAATGTGTATTATGCACAGAAGGTGCAGCCACAGTTGTCATGCTATTCTGGCCTTCTGTGAAACACAATGCATAGGGGACAAGTGTTTATGTGTGGTCCTGAGACTCATATGTATCAGGTTCTGTAAGGAACTCATGGTGGCAACAGTAAAGACAGACACAAGTGATCACAGTTTAAGGGCGTTTATAGAACTTTATAATGGGTGAGATAAACGCCTAATCTAAACCTAAATCTAAGATGGGAGCAAGCTACGACCATCAAATGATAATAAGGCAGTCCTAGTGGCTTCTTGTCAAATAAAAAGGGCCTATACTAAAAAACGTATTGCCAATCCTTACTACTAAATTACAAAAAGTGTGGCATAATGTTCACCAGAAAAGAGAGAAATGATAAGTAAGGATGGTATGGCTGGGTCTCCCTTCCCCACGTTTGAAGCACGGGACAAGGCGGTGTAAAGACGCCGGTGGGGGGTCTGCACTTCCGCTCTCTATATGGTAGAGGGGAGGCGCAGAGACCCCAGCCAAGATTCTCTATTCGGTAGCTGTGGTCGAGCAATCAAGGCCTAGCTTCTCAGGAGGTGATGCGGGCTGGTTCTTATGTACAGTGTAGTCCCCAAGCACCCACAAAGGAATGTCCAGACACTATTGGTTACAACACAGTCTTTATATAATTAATGTTCAAACGTATATACAATATCACGATAACTCACTTTGTACTTCGAAAATCAGCAATGGTAAATATGTACAGTTTCTAAAGTGGTACAACTAACGTTATTAGATCTCATTAAAGTGCATACAGTCAGAATGACACACGGATCAGAATAAAGAGAAAACCAACAGTAGAGAGAGGAAGGAAAGCAAGATGGTTGAACAATTGGCAGAATACTGGTCACTACCATTAACCACAGTTCTGTGTGGAGATCCCCCCACCTGGGCAACCTGTAGAAGAAAGATACAAGCCCAGTCCATATATTGTTCACACTAGACTTTCCAATAGTTCTGCAACCCCAAAGTACCTTGGCGTTGTAGCGTTCCGCGCCGGGGAATCGACAGCCCTTCTCTAGTGTCCTCCCTTTCAGGCAGGAGTCACGGGTCGGCGAACATCCGACGGAGAACAGGTCGAGCTACGACGGTGAAGTGGCCGCACCGTTCCTATCTGTGATCGTTGGCGGGCAAGCGAAAACGTCCTGCAAGGAAGAGGCATGTGGGGCACCTCGGTGTCGATAGTTCTGGACCGCAAAGAGTTTGAAGAACTGTGGCCCAGCAAGGGTGTCGAGTCGTCGGCGTCTCTGTGGTCTTTGGGTGGCGGGAAACCCACCGGTGGATGCTCCTCGGCGCGTTGACGGTCAGGCCTTCTCCGGCAGGATACAGCAGTGACGATGCGGATGAGTGCGTCCTTGGATCAATTAAGTTCTTAGGCAACGGGAGAACAGCGGCTCCAGTCCGCGACAGCGACAGACAACAGTCCGGGCGCTTCTCCTTGGAGTTCCGCAGCAATTCCTGTATCGGGTCGGCAGCCTGTCAAAGGTCTGTCTACCAGGGAGCTTAGGCAAAGATCAGCTGTGCACGATGGTCCCTCATAGCTCGGGAAGAGGGCGCCTTACCAGGTCCTCTCTGGGTCAGTCCTTGGAGACACAGCAGCTTTCAGATTAAGAAGGAAAGCAACAGCAATTCTTCTCTTCCAGCAGGGCTTCAAGTTCAAGCGTCAGTTTCACTCCAGTTACTCTTCGTAGTTTGGACTTCAGCTCTGGACACTTCTGAACACGATTCCTAGCAGTGAGAGGTCCTCAGATATACTGTTGATCTCCCATTCATTCCGCTGGATCACACTGAAGCATCCAATCACTAGAAAGGGCATTCATGCAGGCAGGCAACCAATCAGGCACACAGTGCATTCAGGCCATTCACTTCTCTCCAGACACTCACAACAAGTTATGTATATTGGGACAAGTACCGAACCATTCAACACTTCATACTGAATTCATACTGGTTTCGGGCAAGGCTGACTCAGTCATTGTGTCAACCACCAGATACTAGACACGCACAACATAGAATGCGTATTCGTCACACACTCCATTCACCCAGGTCCCACCCACAGGCGTACCCACAACATACGGTCGTTGGGAAGGCTCCAGCCAGTCTGGTCAGCACTTCCCCACACTACCATATATGGAACTTCCACCCAACAGCCAGTCAGGGCAAAGGGACAGAGGCAGGGTTTCCCGGGACTTCGGGAAAATCAAGGTAACAGGAGATGGAAGGCAAGAGGCCATGGGGGCCATTTTGTCTCCATCAGGAATCTACCAATTCCAATAACAGTGTCACAGGTTTCCCCCTTTCTCACCCGTTTTCGTTGTCTGATGACTTCTTTAGGAGGAGTCTTCTTTCGTATGGTTCAGGTCTTATACAAGCCTGCTCGGCCGTCCTCGGCTTCCAGTGTTCGTTCAGCTTCGATGTCCGGGATCAAGGGAAAACGCCAGGAAATTCAAAAAAAGGATATGGAGCACGAAGAGGCGGTGCAGGGGTTCCGGGAAGGGCTGGATAAGAAGGAGAGAAGGTAGATTGGAAGAAGGGGTTCCAGGAACCAGGAAACAACAGAATAATACAAGGGAGAGTACGGAGCACACGTCCGGTCACAGCTAACAGCACAGTTGAGACGCGCGGGCCGCGGGCATGTGGCCTCTTTATAGAGTACACTGCAGAGAACGTGAAGACTGGTGAGCAGCGTTCTGAGCTTGCAGCCATGTTGGTAGTATTATGGAGCGTAATCCCCGACGTGTCAGGGACCAGGAGGCCCAGAAAGGGCGAGTTTGATGGTTCATGACAGCATGCCTCCTCCGAAAACCCGTCCCGCCGGGTTTGCCCGGTGTATGAGATGGAACCTTCTGAGTAAACAGGGGGTATTTAAGTTTGAGATAGGTTCCCAAGTGCGTTCACTGGGAGGATATCCTTTCCATTCCACAAACTACTGGAGTTGGCCACGTCTATATCTGGAATCACAAATTCTGAAGACCTCATACTCCAGTTGGTCATTGACGAGCACTGGGTTAGGCCGGAGGTTATTTCGAGAGGTCTGGACGTATGGCTTTATTAAGGATGTATGAAAGACTGGGTGGATTTTCTTCCAGGAGTCTGGTAATTTGAGTTGAAAGGCCACTGGGTTGATGATTTCCTTTATAGGGAAAGGCCCATAATACCGGGGAGCCAATTTATTTGGTCGTAGATGCCGTGGCAGTAGCTTCAAGGATAGCCATACTTTATCCCCTATTGTGTAGGAAGGGCTTGGTCTTCTTTTAGAGTCGGCATACAGCTTGGTCTGGGTCCTGGCCTTCTCTAATTGTTCTTTGGCCTCTCTTTGTACATTAATGAGTGTTTCAATCCAGGAGTCGACTGTGGGAACTGGTGTAGGATGTGGAAGGACAGAAAGTAGAACCGAACGGTGGAATCCTTGGCTACAGAAAAAAGGGCTGGTCTTAATGGCCGAGTGATCCGAATTATTATAAGCGAATGCAGCCACTGGTATTAAAAGGGACCAATCGTCCTGGACCTTGGTAGTGAAGCAACAGAGATATTGTTCCAAGGTTTGGTTAACACGCTCTGCAGCTCCGTTGGTTTGGGGATGATAACCTGAGGAGAGGGCACATTGAATTCCTAGTATCCGCCAAAGGTGTTTCCAGAACTGAGAAATGTATTGAGGCTCTCTGTCCGATATGATCTTGGAAGGGAGTCCATGTAGTCGGAATATGTGTTCCAGGAAAATTCCAGCAAGTTCTGACGAGGATGGCAGTTTATACAGGGGTGTAAAATGAGCCATATGAGTGAACAAGTCAATGGAGACCATGATGGTTGTGTTGTGCGGGGGCTCCCTCCACAGAGGTGGCCTTCTTACTCTTCCGTTTCCTTCATGCACTGGGTTTCCCCGTCGGCGAGGGTACCGGGCTCGCAGCCAGACCCTGTGTGACCTGCGATCGGGTGACCGTCACAGCAGCCATGGGTAGACCATCCGAGATCATCCCCAACTTGACCAAATCATTGCCCAACAAAATGTTCACAGGCACGTTGTCCTGAACCAGGACCGGAAGCTTCGCTGTCTTGTCTCCAATTGTGATGTTGACTAAGGCTACAGGCGATAATTTGGGAGGCCCATCAGCTAACCTGGTGGTTCTCAGAGGAGCACCAACATAGTCCTCTGGCTTGAGCAGGGTCCTGTCCACCACTGTCATGCTTGCCCTAGTGTCTCTCTAACCAGTAGAAGGCTGGTCATTCAAGAGGACACTTCTCAAAAACCTACGAGTGTTTTGTGGGATAGTCGCCAGTACTTCCGCGTACTGGTCCCAGGCCCCAAGGGACACTAAGGAAATCTCTAAGGGAGCACCGAAGGTTATCCCAGTAGAGGAGGGGAGGACAGTGGCCTCCACCTCAGGTACAGAGTAGGGTAGGTCAGGCTGGCAGCCTGGACTCCAAGTGCCTTACCCTTACACATGGGGTCACCCCTTCAGTGGTCCAGAGCCCCACAATCCCAACAAGTGCCAGGAGTGCGGGGTACGGTACTGGAACCACTGGGACCCTGCTTTGCAGCAGGCAGACCACTACTCTTACTCCCACCCACAACAAACTTATCCCCACTAGGTTTTTGGGTCTTCGGAGAGGAAGGTTTTGGTTTACCCGACTGTGACTGCTTTTGGGACTCCTCAACTTTCTGAGAGGCCCCCCTTTTCTTTGTCCTTGTCCTTCCCACTGGAGTCCTTAGGGGACACCCAGTGGGAGACCCACTTGTCAGCCAACCTAGCCAGCTTGAAGAGGTCCAAAATGTTCTGGTCAGCAACATACTGACGCAGCTCTGGTAAACAAGCTTCCGAAAAATGCTCAAAAAACAAGGTGAGACAATACGACAAAGGTTTTCACTTAGTAACCATTAATCCACCCCATCATGTTCATGTGCGCAGCACTCACCCAGTCAATCCAAGACACATTCTCTCGTTTCTTAAAATCCCTGAATCGTTTTATTGGGTAGACATTTTGCCAACCTTGGCGATTAAAGTAGACTTCATGCACTCATACTGACCCCTTTCTTCCACACTTAGTTTCAGAACACAGTCATATCCAGTCTGAGCCACTCTGCTCAACAAATACTTAGCCCAATCTCTTTTATCAACATTGTGAATTGCAAAAGCCATTTCAAACGCTTCAATCCATTGGAGGATATCAGAACCCTCCGCATACACACCAACCAAATCTTTCATAAACTTGGTTGCTGGGGGCCTGACACTCTCAACGGGTTTCGCTGAAGTCTCCACACAAGCTTTCTCCAACTGTGTAACGCTCAACTGATTCCCACGGAGGCGCTGACCCAAACTGGACTGCTACAGTTGCTTCTACGACTATGATGAGGCGTAGAACTCGGAAGACGCTCTGGGCAGGACCTCCGAATATTGACTGTCTGGCTTGTAAGGTGAGTTTTCTGCAGGTGGAAGAAAAAGGGGTAATTACAAGCTGGTTGGATAAGTTCTCCCACCAATCTTCTGCTTTTCCCACTTCTTGATTCTCGACTGGTCTCCACGAACTCTCACCTTTGGTTTAGTAAAGCCGAGCTCTCCATCCTGCTTCTGGTGCAGGGGCGCGTGGAATCCAGTTACGTCACTGGATGATTTCAGTGTTTAGGCTCAGTGTCCTTTTGTGGCTTGTAATAGTCCTTCAGGTGCCGAGGAGCTGTTGGCGACACCACCACTGCTGTGCAAGAAGAGGCTCATGAGTATAGAAGATCTGAGGCCGCTTCTGAAGGAGCACCCTTTTATAATGTCCTTTTCTGTCTTTCAGGTGCCGAGATGCTGTGGGCGATGCCGCCGCTGTTGCACGTGCGGTGGAACGTAAGTATAACTGAATTGTGGCCGTTTCCAAATGGGCTCCTCTGATAATGTCTTTTCCTTCCTTTCAGATGCCGAAATGCTGAGGGCGATGCTGCCGCTGCTGCGCGTGAAGAAGCGCGTAAGTATAACTGAGTTGCGAACCCTTCGGCTCGGACACCACTAACAATGTCTTTTGTCTTCCAGGTGCTGGGATGCTGCCGAAGCGAAGGCCGCGGTGAACTCCGGTGTGATCACGGATGGATAAGGTAAGCGAGCGCAGCTGCGAGCGTGTTGCCCGTTTTCTAACCTTATGTCTTTATTTGCAGGTTGTCGGAGACTGGACTCTTGTGGCTGAATTCTGGTGAGTAGATGTTCCTGTGCCTTTTCTTCATCCACAGGTTGCTGCTCGAGAAGCTGAGGGTGTGTCTGGACCTGGAATGCAGGAGCCGACTCGGTGAGCGTCCTGCTGCTGTTGCAGAATAACGCGAAGCACGTGAATTCTATCGGGCGTGGTTTAAATAGTGGAGAAGTGCTTTGAGCGTATTCTTCCTCCGGCCTCACCCAAGTAAGAAAAGAGTTCCAGTGTCAGAGGATTAGCATCAGCCCCACCCAGATAAGAAAAGAGTTCCTGTAACAGAGGATTGGTCCCTCCCAGCCAGTGGCTGGGACTTCGCCCAGCTTAGATTGTTCTAGGTGAGTATGCAGCATGGTCTGCCACAGGTAAGTCCACCCAATCACTACTGCACACTTTAAGAATATGAGCCCGGCGCCCATGGCGCCGGGACTGTGGTTCCTTATGAGCCTGGCGCCAGGGGCGCCAGGACATGGTCCAAAGGGCCCCTGTAGGAGTCTGCTGGAACCGGGGATGTGGATGATGAGCCTGCTTCCGGGGATGCTGGGCCAGTCTTGGCTCCTTGGGAGTAGCGCTCATGACAAACTGGATTCGCTGACATTCAGTGTCCTTGTCTTTGAGTTCAAGATCCCTATTTTTGAGTTCAAGATCTCGATTCTTGAACTCCACTTGCCGTGCCAACTCCTCTTTCTTAAGCTCAGCATCTATTTCCAACTTGCGATATTCAAAGGCCAATTTCATCCTTAACTCAAGCTCTAAGGAACTGCTGGGGTTCGGAATAGAGGCAGTAGGAATGGTGGCATTCCCAGAATCAGTTTCGGCAACAACCCCTGGGTAGAGTCCTCATTGGTTGCATCCCCCCCCTTCAATAGTTTCACAATCGATCTGGTAGTCCACCAGGGCAGCTATCAGCTCCGCCCTAGACTTATCCACAAAGTCTAACTCCCTGGCTTCACAAGCACTCTGGAGAGCCTCGTAGCTCATCCGAGTGAATTTACCATTCGCAATAGATTCCATTGCTTGTAATGCAGTTATCTTGTACACAACTAAACCTTAATTTAACAAAGTGCAGATATCCTTCGTAAGTGGCACGGTTATACACTGATTCTTAAAACCATAAGCATCCCACCGCTGCCACCAGTATAAAGACACCGGTGGGGGATCTGCATTTCCGCTCTCTATATGTTAGAGGAGAGGCACAGAGACCCCAGCCAAGATTCTCTATTCGGTAGCTATGGTCGAGCAATCAAGGCCTAGCTTCTCAGGAGGTGATGCGGGCTGGTTCTTATGTACAGTGTAGTCCCCAAGCACCCACAAAGGAATGTCCAGACACTATCGGTTACAACACAGTCTTTATATAATTAATGTTCAAACGTATATACAATATCACGATAACTCACTTTGTACTCCGAAAATCAGCAATGGTAAATATGTACAGTTTCTAAAGTGGTACCACTAATGTTATTAGATCTCATTAAAGTGCATACGGTCAGAATGACACACGGATCAGAACAAAGAGGAAACCAACAGTAGAGAGAGGAAGGAAAGCAGGTTGGGTGAACAATTGGCAGAATACTGGTCACTACCATTAACCACAGTTCTGTGTGGAGATCCCCCCCACCTGGGCAACCTGTAGAAGAAAGATACAAGCCCAGTCCATATATTGTTCACACTAGACTTTCCAATAGTTCTGCAACCCCAAAGTACCTTGGCGTTGTAGCGTTCCGCGCCGGGGAATCGCCAGCCCTTCTCGAGTGTCCTCCCTTTCAGGCAGGAGTCATGGGTCATGGGTCGTCGAATGTCCGACGGAAAACAGGTCGAGCTACGACGGTGAAGTGGCCGCGTCGTTCCTAGCGGTGCTCGTTGACGGGGAAGCGTAAACGTCCTGCAAGGAAGAGGCGTGCGGGGCACCTCGGTGTCGATAGTTCTGGACTGCAAAGAGTTTGAAGAACTGTGGCCCAGCAAGGGTGTCGAGTCGTCGGCGTCTCTGTGGTTTTTGGGTGGCGGGAAACCGACCAGAGGATGCTTCTCGGCACGTCAACGGTCAGGTCTTCTCCGGCAGGATACAGCAGCGACGATGTGGACGAGAGCGTCCTTGGATCAATGAAGTTCTTAGGCAACGGGAGCACGGCGGCTCCAGTCGGCGACGGCGGTCATCGACATTGGCAGACAACAGACCGGGCGCTTCTCCTTGGAGTTCCGCAGCAATCCCTGTATCGGGTCGGCAGCCTGGCACGATGGTCCCTCGTAGCTCGGGAAGAGGGCGCCTTACCAGGTCCTCTGTGGGTCAGTCCTTGGAGACACAGCAGCTTTCAGATTGCGAAGGAGAGCAACAGCAATTCTTCTCTTCCAGCAGGGTTTCAAGGTCAAGCATAAGTTTCACTCTAGTTACTCTTCGTAGTTTGGACTTCAGCTGTGAACACTTCTGAACACGATTCCTAGCAGTGAGAGGTCCCCAGATATACTGTTGATCTCCCATTCATTCCGCTGGGTCACACTGAAGCATCCAATCACTACAAAGGGCATTCATGCAGGCAGGCAACCAATCGGGCACACAGTGCATTCAGGCCATTCACTTCTCTCCAGACACTCACAACAAGTTATGTGTATTGGGACAAGTACCGAGCCATTCAACACTTCATACTGAATTCATACCGGTTTCGGGCAGGGTTGTCTCAGTCATTGTGTCAACCACCAGATACTAGACACCCACAACATAGAATGCGTATTCGTCACACACTCCATTCACCCAGGTCCCACCCACAGGCGTACCCACAACATACGGTCGTTGGGAAAGCTCCAGCCAGTCTGGTCAGCACTTCCCCACACTACCATATATGGAACTTCCACCCAGCAGCCAGTCAGGGGGAAGGGACAGAGGAGAGGCAGGGTTTCCCCGGACTTTGGGAAGATCAAGTTAACAGGCGATGGAAGGCAAGAGGCCATGGGGGACATTTTGTCTCCATCAGGAATCTACTGATTCCAATGACCGGGCCTTGGCATCCCAAAATGGAGGACGCTCAGGGCACCAGTCATTTCAGCACGGAGCTGCCACCAGCACGTACCCTGCTCTGTGGGCCACCCACAGGTGCCCAAAACCATACACTGGGGGCACAGGGTTGCACCCCTACCCATGGGTGCCATAAGGGTATCCCATGGGTCTGTTCACCAACCCAAGAGAAAGAGCTGCACTGCCAGGAGTCCCACACAAACTCCTGCACGGAAAACACAACAGAACATGATAAAAAAAGCAGCAAAGGACAAGGATACGGAGGCCCTGTCCCTCCGATGCATTTCCAGCATCATAGGTGGGACTCTCCAACACAGCACACTCCTTGGCCCCTTCAGCACAAGGTTCACAGTTCCAGTTCAACGATATCAAAACAATTAGAGGCTACGTCTCTTTTCTGCAAAAGTCTCTTACTTCAGGAGGCTTGCTAATTCAAAGTAACAATGACAACCAAAAGTTCTGTTATCTTGCACCTTGGGCGATTGCTCTCTGCCCCTAGGATCTCCCTCCGCCGGGCTCTGACCCTCCTCGCAGTTTGGGCCTCCCTCCGTCGGGTTCCTTCCAGCCTTTCTGTAACAGTTCATTTATTTCTAACACAGTTCATGTATTACTCAATTTCATCAGACCAGTTCACAATCTTATTAGAAAGCGGGGTTCCCGTTCCCTAGCTTTCTTCTGGCAATGGCTCAGAGACTTTCGATTGTACAGGGGATTTGACGCAACCCATGTAGGACCACTCTGAAGTCTCATGCCACCCTCTCCTAGGGCCTTCTGGTTCTTGTAGTTTCAAACAGTTCCTGGTCAGAGTCTTTCAAATGAGCGCCCACGTGGTGCTGGACCCCTCTGCAACTGGACCTCAACTGGGCTTTCTTTAAAGTACACACACACACACACACAGGCTGTGCTGCACCCGTTGGCTTTTCTGATCTCTGGAGTCAAGGATAGTACCATGGTAGCCAGTTTGTCTCTCCGCCTGGGTTATCAATGCAGGAGGCCCACCGTGTACCATTGAAGTCTGCTGATTCCCACGCCAGCTGTATCTCCCAGTCTTATGATTTCCCTTTCGGAGGCTTCGCAGGTCTCAGTTGAAAGGAGCATGGGCAAGTCCCCCTTCGTCGTCCTTCCAGGTTTCACTGCCTTTCTTCTCCGTTTGAACTGCTGTTTTGGTGTAGCTGTCTCCTCGTGCATTCAGCCTTGCTCGAAGTGTACTTTCGTGCTCCTCCTTTTTTCCCTGTGGGGGAAGGTAAAGGGCCATCATGTGTGCGTTGTTATTGTCAATTGCCTGACTCTGCCTGACCCGTGTTTTGGGACATGTCAGGTAAACGGCTCTGGTGTTAGTCTGTTATCTGTTACAGAGTAAGAAAGTATTCATGTGGGAAAAGGGGTAGTGGGTAGAAGTTTCTAAATATCCTACAGGGAAGGGGATACTGCGTCTCAACCCTCGGTATCTTGCACACTCTGGCTTGCTGGTACAATGCAGACGTGGGCTTCAAGCTTTTGACAGTCTCCTCAATTGTTGAGCCATCCTCGGCCTTATCTCGAATGCTGTCATGCCGTTTACAAGGAGATCTCCCTGTCGACTTGATAATCAATGGAAATTGCACCGCCATTGAACTGTTCCGTTCTTTTCCCCCTTCTCTGTCTATCACGCTCTAGTCTTTTTCCACGTTCATTTCCTGGTCTGCGTCTCTTAACCACGTCTTCCAGCACCGTTCGGCGCGTTGCAACCTCTTGCATACACGCTCCGTACTCCGCTCTGTGTTTACTTTCTCTCCGTTCCTATTACAGTATTTTGTTTCCCTGTTCACGCCCCGCCGTTCACGGGAGCCCTTTTCTGGTACTTCTTTCTTTGTCTAGTTCTAGCCGGCTCTTCGGCGGCTCCTTTCTTTCCTTCTTTCCTGCTGTCTGTTCTATCCTCCGGTTTCTTCGCCTCCTTGAGCCTTTGCAAGCTGCTTTCCTTAGCCATCCTGGTTGCTGCTCCTGTCCGGAAGCCCATCACATCGCCATACCTTGCCCAACCTGGTCGCTGCTCTTATCTGGAAGCCTGTAACATCGCTACAAGACCCCGTATTTAAGAGAGGTTTTTTTAAGCATCTGCTTTTTTCCTCTCTTCTTGGCCTCTCCGGCAGGGGGTCCCTTGTACCCCTGTACCTTCAGGGCGACAGGGTGGCTTCCAACCGTAGAAGGCCATACCTCTTCACAAAAAGAAGATCTACGAGAAGAAACGGGCGAAACCAAGATATTTCCTCAGAGGAATCAGGTGAGGAGGAGTGGGTTCAGAGAAGAGACATTACTGGGTCTGGGTCTGAGGAGGGTCAAGATATTACTAATACAGCTGGCAGCTTTGATAGTTTGCAAAGCCCCCAAAAAACCACGATGGCAACAGCAGAACAAGTGCAAGAACTAGTGTCTGCAGTACATGCTCTCACACAGGAACTCCAGGCTGTCAAAACTGAGAACGAGGTGCTTAAACAACAGATTGATAACCAAGAAAAGGCTTGTGCGGAACTACCTCTTCTCCCCTTGGCATCTGGCAAATATGATGGCACTCCACATAAGTTTAAAGAATTTATGGAAGCTTTTATAATACACTTCACTTTCAGACCTCAAACCTATGGCTCGGACAATGCCCGGATCGGGTGCCTTATTTCTAATCTTACTGGTAACGCCCTGGCATGGGCAACTCCACTGGTCACTGGAGCTAGTCCATTGTTGCATGATTACAGTGGTTTTACGGCGCGATTTAAGTAAGCCTTTGAAAGACAGGAGACCGCTCAAGTGGCCGGTGAACAACTGCTAGACATTCGCCAAGGCAACTCTTTATTGTCTTATATTTCCCGGTTTAAGCGAGTGGCTGCAGACACAGATTGGCAAGAGATGGCCCAATATACAATATTTCGCCGAGGCCTAAGGGAAGACTTAAAAGACGAAGTGGCGCGAATACCCAGACCCAATACCTTGGCTGACTTATTCTCTACAGTTCTTCAGTTGGATTTCCGTCTCTCTGAGAGATGTGCTGAACGACGTAAGGGTCGTAACATACCCACCTCCTTCGAACCCGCTCCTCCTTCTGTCCATCAAGCCAAGTAGGAACCAATGCAGATCGGGATCACTCGTGGGCCCCTTACTCCTGAGGAATGAAAGAGAAGAAAAGACAACAATCTTTGCTTGTATTGCGGATCACATCAACACATGTTGCGAGACTGTCCAGAGGTACCCCCACGACGGCCGGGAAACGCCAAACCTCGGAACTTGTGGGGACGGGTTACCGAGAGGAATTGTTTTGTCCCTATGTCTCAATGTCCGTCACTTCTGTTTCGTCCTCCGAAGACACACGCCTCATGGTCCTCGGTGTTCGACTGACCTTACATAAAAAGACTCATGAAGTCCTGGCACTATTAGACTGTGGAGCAGCAGGATGCTTCATGGATATCATGTGGGCGAACGCCAATGGCATTGGACGCCTAGAGAAGGAAGAAGATCAGAAGGTGGAAGGGGTGGACGGCAAGCCTCTAAGTTCCGGTTTGATCACCCATTCAACGCCCCCCATGACCATGAGAGTATTGCAACATGCTGAGACAATCCAATTCGATCTTATTAGAGCTGCTCACTTTCCTGTGATCCTTGGAGTTTCCTGGTTACGTAAGCACAATCCAACCATCAATTGGAAGTCCAATCAGTTGTCATTCTCTTCAGAATACTGTTTAAAGACGGGCCTACCAGGATCTAATCACATCGCCGTTCAAGTATTTTCTGGTTCCTCCACAGCCTCCAATGTTTTGGGAATCCATTCCATTCCCATCGACCTTGCCCAGTATTCGGAAGTCTTCCAAGACCAAGATCCTCAAGAACTTCCTCCCCACAGACCAGAGGACTGCGCCATAGAGTTGGTTCCGGAAGCACTTGTGCCTTTTGGGCGTATGTTCTCACTTTCCCTCAAAGAAAAAGAGGTATTACGGAGATATTTGGATTCCAATCTACAGAATGGGCTTATTCGACCTTCACGCTCCCCGGCCGGAGCCTCCTTGTTCTTTGTGCCGAAGAAGAATACCACCGAACTCCGACCTTGCATAGATTATCGAGGTTTAAACCGCATCACTATCAGAGATCGGTACCCGATGCCTTTGATCCAGGACGTGCTTGAGGCTGTACAGGGGGCCAGTATTTTCTCCAAGATCGACTTACGTAGAGCTTACCATCTGCTGCGCATTCGATCTGGGGATGAATGGAAGACCGCTTTCCGTACCCCCTTTGGTCACTATGAGTACAAGGTGATGCCATTTGGCCTGGTGAACGCCCCCTCAGTATTCCAGCGTTTCATGGACCGTTCCTTTTCTAACTTGCTATACCAATGTGCTATTGTCTACTTAGACGATATCCTGGTGTTCTCTAGATCTCCTGAACTCCATACCTTGCACCTGCATCAGGTTATCCAGAGGCTTAAAGATGCTAAATTAAAAGCCAACCCTGATAAGTGCATGTTCCACGTAACCACAATTCCTTACCTTGGCTTTGTCTTGTCTGCCGACGGAATCAGCATGGACCCTAGTAAGGTAGAAGCTATCTTACAATGGCTGAGTCCGAAGTTAGTTAAGGAAGTTCAGCGATTCTTAGGCCTCGCTAACTTCTATCGTAAATTCATCTCTGAATTTTCCAGGAAGGTATTGCCTATTACCAGTTTGCTGAAGAAGTCTGCTTCCCCTTTTACATGGTCCGAAGAGGCTGAGACGGCATTCAAACAACTTAAAGACGCCTTCTGCTCTGCTCCTGTGCTGCATCAACCTGACCAGAGTCGGCCGTTTATAGTCGAAACTGATGCTTCTTTTTCGGCCTTGGGGGCCGCATTGTTACAAGAGCATGAGGGGATGGAATTTCCGGTGGCTTACGTTTCTAAGACTCTGACACCCAGTCAAATCCACTACTCAGTCATAGAAAAAGAACTGCTGGCTATGACAGTGGCATGTGAAGAGTGGCGACATCTCTTACAAGGAGCCGTTTTTCCATTTGAACTGAAACCGATCACAAGAACCTTAAGGCCATACAGAATATGGAATGCATCAATTCTCGTCAGGCCAGATGGGCTCATTTCTTTGCCCAGTATGACTTTGTGCTGACCTACTTACCCGGTACTAAAAACCTTCTTGCTGATGCTCTCTCCAGAAGACCCTCTTCAGAGTATCCGTTTGAACAACATGCCGAAGTCATGTTACCTCAGAAGAAGGTAATTTATACCGCAAACTCTTTTCTGGAGGAAGTCCGTCAGACCACAGCTAAATTACACAACCCTCCTTCTATAAAATCATCCGATAACCTTGTTTACCAAGATGGCTTATACGTTTTCAACCAACGCTTATTTTTGCCCGACATTAAATCGCAAGAAAGGGCTTTAAAGTGGTGTCATGACGATCCGGTGGCAGGGCATAGAGGAACTAAGAATACTCTCGACCTGCTCCTACGCCATTTCTGGTGGTCCGGAATAGAAAGAGACACCAACGAGTATGTACTCACCTGTCCGGTATGCTGCAGATCCAAATACAGTTATCAGAAACCACTGGGGTTGCTCCAACAGGAAGATCCACCAAAGCACCCTTGTAAGGTGATATCAACCGATTTTATTGTTGATCTCCCTCCCTCTTGTGGTTGCTCCTGTATCATGGTTACGGTTGACAGTTTTACTAAAATGGCTCACTTTACTCCATTAACTGGCCTTTCACGGCTGCGGAGATGGCCGCTGTGTTCGCCAAGGTTTTCCGATTGCATGGTTTTCCAGATAAGATCATCTCAGACAGAGGTTCACAATTTACCTCACACTTCTGGAAAGAACTCTGTGAGAGGTTAGGGATAGAAAGAGCTTTGTCTTCGGGTTTTCATCCTCAGACTAACGGTCAAACTGAACGCCTGAATGCATCTTTAGAACAATATCTTCGTTGTTTCGTCAACTCCCAACAAGAAAACTGGGTGGCTTTGTTACCTACAGCCAAATTTGCCTACAATAACTCTACACACAGTGCCACCAGACTCAGCCCTTTCTTTTGTTCTTATGGTTTTCATCCTCGTTTCTTACCCATAACCACTTTCTACCCAGCCAACACTCCTTCGGTTGATGTCCTTTTGTCCGATATTGCAGAAGCACATAAAACAGCTCATAAGGGTCTGCTAGCCAGTAAAATACGGTACGGATCTTCCTCCAATCCTCGACGTCTGCCGTCTCCTAAATGGCAGAAAGGGACTAAGGTATGGCTTTTCACAAAATTTTTACCCCGCTGGTTGCATCCCTCTAAGCTTACCCCACGCTATTTGGGGCCGTTCACAATCACAGACAAGATAAATCCGGTGGCTTATCGACTTGACTTACCTGCTTACATGAAGCGCATCCATCCGGTATTTCATTCTTCCCTACTAAAAGAATATAAAGAGGACAGTTTCAAAAGAAGGATTCCGAGAGATCACCTACCTCTGGATCTTCCTCCGGATGAATATGAGGTTGAGACCATTCGGGACTCTTGTTATAAAGGAGGACGGTTGGAGTACCTTATTCACTGGAAGGGGTACTCTCAATCAGAAGACTCCTGGGAACCTGTCTCCCACGTGCATGCACCTCGCCTGGTGAGGCGGTTTCATAGCCTTCATCCAGGGAAGCCAGGGGGGGTGCCCCTCAGGAGGGGGCATACTGTCATGCCATTTACAAGGAGATCTCCCTGGCGACTTGATAATCAATGGAAATTGCACCGCCATTGAACTGTTCAGTTCTTTTTCCCCTTCTCTGTCTGTCACGCTCTAGTCTTTTTCCACGTTCATTTCCTGGTCTGCGTCTCTTAACCAAGCCTTCCAGCGCCGTTCGGCGCGTTGCAACCTCTTGCATACAAGCTCCGTACTCCGCTCTGTGTTTACTTTCTCTCCGTTCCTATTACAGTATTTTGTTTTCCTGTTCACGCCCCGCCGTTCGCGGTGCCCTTTTCTGGTACTTCTTTCTTTGTCTAGTTCTAGCCGGCTCTTCGGCTCCTCCTTTCTTTCCTTCTTTCCTGCTGTCTGTTCTACCCTCCGGTTTCTTCGCCTCCTTGAGCCTTTGCAAGCTGCTTTCCTTAGCCATCCTGGTCGCTGCTCCTGTTCGGGAAGCCCATCACATCGCCATACCTTGCCCAACCTGGTCGCTGCTCTTGTATGGAAGCCTGTAACATCGCTACAAGACCCCGTATTTAAGAGAGGTTTTTTAAGCATCCGCTTTTTTCCTCTCTTCTTGGCCTCTCCGGCAGGGGGTCCCTTGTACCCCTGTACCTTCAGGGCGACAGGGTGGCTTCCAACCGTAGAAGGCCATACCTCTTCACAAAAAGAAGATCTACGAGAAGAAACGGGCGAAACCAAGATATTTCCTCAGAGGAATCAGGTGAGGAGGAGTGGGTTCAGAGAAGAGACATTACTGGGTCTGGGTCTGAGGAGGGTCAAGATATTACTGATACAGCTGGCAGCTTTGATAAATGCACAGTTCTGCTTTGGGCTTACACTTTGCCACGATTACAATTCTGCTCTTGGCTTTCACTTTGCAACCATTTAACACATGCTTCCCTCTGCTGGGCTCAAACCTGTCTTTCTCTTTGTGGGGATTCCCTTCCCCACGTTCCGTCCTTCACACTTAACTTTCACTGTCGAAGACTTTTGAAAATCAGGATTTTATGTAGACCTCTGCATGCCCGCTTCAACCTCCTTTTAAACAATTTCACAATCAACATTCTTTCTAACACCAATGCTCCTTAGTACTTGTAGTTTCCTTATATTCTTTCCTTGTGCCCTCTTGGCCTATTTCAAAGTTCACACGTAACACCAATGCCTCTTGGTACTTGTAGTTTTACTTTTGCTCTCTCAGCATCTTTCAAATTCCATGTTGCTTGCTTTCCATTCAATTAACTCTCGTTCTGTATCGCAGTTACTTTCTTGTCTTTGTTTCTCGTTTTCAGTCATGGAACGATTACTGCTTCCAGAAAGCATGGAATTCTTGACTGGCTTTCTCTTGTTCTCCGCAGCAGCCAATCAGGCCATTGGCCTTCCTTCTTCCATAGCCTGGTTCGCATCAGCCCTGAAAGAGTTGTTCCTTCTTTCACCCAGCCTCGCTCACAGTGTGCCTGTGTGCGCCACCTTTTATCCTGACAGGGAGTGTTAACAAGTGGCAGGTATATGTAATTTGGATTACGTGCCTGACTCTGCCTAATCTCATTAGAGGGACAGAGCCATTGCAAGTCAGTAGAGGTAATCTTCCTTGCCCCATTCCTCATCTTCCTCGGCTCAGTAGTGTTGCCAAAGTAAAGTGGGAAGGAATTATGGGAGTTGTAGTTTCCCATAAAATAAGCAGGGTTAGATTGGTTAGGGAAAAAGGGGATATCATGTCTCACCATCAGGTGCTTCATCCCACTCCTCGAGGACCCTTATCCAGGTGATCCTCCCTCGCTCGTCCACCCCCAGGGTCGGGATCCAAAGGCGATGGTCCTACCCTGGCCACCCGAGTATTGGATCCCCAGGGACAAGGCTGTAAAACACCCTCTGGTTTTTCACAACTGGCATACAGAGCTTCCCTTGAATTACCATTTGTCTTTGTCATCCCTTGCATAACACCCATCTTTGTATTGCCAGTGGGCAGAAATTGTGGATGGAAGATGTAGCTTACACTGACACATTGGTTTGTGTGCCGATACTCCACAAGCAAATAATTCTGTCCTGACCGACAGGGCATTCACCATGTGTCTGGTCAGCTCACATGCCAACTTGCAGCAGGGATGGAAAGACACAGATGTACTGTCTGGGCTTTGATCCTCACCCTGCTGTCTGGTTAGGTCAGTGTCCGCACACAACCTGTTGCCTCATAATGCTGTAGAGGCATACTGTGATGAATCCTGCGGAGTCATCACTGATCCCCGGCCAAATTCTCCTGCCAAGTGGCCAGGGCCTGGCAGCGGCTACATGATCCTGACCCTGCGGGTTATATTCTAAGGGTGGATCCCATGATCCCATGTAAGGAGATGGCTGTCAGGACAGTGGTGGCTCCAACAGGAGAGAAGCAATATACTTCTCTTTCTTGTAAAGAAGATGCTTTATTCTGGAGTTTTTAATGGCCTGCTGTCATTATTCCAAACCATCTAATTGTAAAATTCTGGAAGCCACTTTAGTTAAACAAAACCCTATTCAATCTTCACGTGTACGTGGTAAACCTAAAACATATGAAACATCTGATGTTTATGGTGATTGTATTTTAAATGCAACTGTTCAACATTGTGACTTAAAATCAGTTGAAACGTCCTGGGACACAAGTCCCAGAAAGCCTCAGGTACTGTGACAAGGAAGAGGAGCAAGGATTTCATGTGGAGAAAATGGGACGCTAATAAAAATGTGCACTCTAGTTGTCAGGAACCTAATCGGCTGGGTGGGGCATTTAAATCAGTGGCTCACCAACAGCAACAGGATCTAAGGAGCAGACGTGAGAGGTGAGACCGGTGGCAGAGGAAATACTATGAAGAGTTGTGAGGAGAATGGGGTATGTCTGCCAGAAGCAGATTGGCGGCATTCAGAACCCGGAGAAAAGGAACTCCAGGAAAGAGAAAACCAATGGTGCGCAGCAGGGCTGTCGGAGGAGACGCGGTCTTGCAGAGCTGTGCAGGTCCTAGCGGCAAAGATCATGAGAGCCGACGCAGGGACCTAATGAGACTGTTCCCAGAAGGGGAAGCTGACCCCTTGCAAGCACATCACAACAGCTGCACGGTGAACCAGTGAGTCAGCCTAGAAGCGTAGATGGCCCCGGGACATGCAAACACATTAAATAATGTTTGGAAAGCATTTTCGAATACCCAACAAATAGAACTGATAAGAGAAAGCCTAAGCCAAAAGACATTACCAAAAGAACAACAGGGGCAAAATAGTACAACTCTTCTGGCATGAGAGGTCAGTTGGGGGAAGCTTGGAACCAACATTGCCATAAGTCAAAAGACACAGAGAAACAAAGAGGCAAGAGTTGTACAATACTCCTGACGTGAGGTCAGTTGAGAGAAACTTGGAACAAGCATTGCCTAGTGTCAAGAGAGATTGAAAGAAAGGATGACAGAGTTTAAACAACCCCTCATATATGGGATGTCAGTATGGGAGAAATTGGCGCAAGTAACAACTGAAATCAGCAAAGTTATGCTGTTGAAGAAATACAATTGTGTGATGCCTAAGGAGAATGTCAATGTTGCAGAGAAGCCTGATAAAAGAATCAGGTAGTGAACCTTTTTGGAAAGAGATACCTGGCAGGAGAGTACACCAGGGGATCTATGTGAACCAAAAGGGAGATATTCCTGGCAGGTGAGTAAACTAGGATGTCAAGAGTTTTCCGTTGAGAAGTTTCCTCGCAGGAGAGCGTACCAGGAAACTCACTTTGAACAAGTGTGTTGAAGAGAGATTTGATCATATTGAATTGTTGTTTTGTTTAAACCTTTTGTCAACCAGAGAATTTTGAAAGGACTTCCCTTTTGTCATACTTGAATCATTATTGGGAGAAAAGACATTTGTTTCAGCCATCCAGAAAAGAAGGAAATACTTTCCTTTGCTATCTTCAACCGGTGATGTGGAAGAAACATTTGTTTTCCCATCTTGTGGGGAGTATTATGTAAAAGAGACATTTGTCCTGCCTTTAAGAGACTGGTTCTGACACAGAACATTGTGAACAATGTTCCTGATACAATCTAGGGGAAGGGAATCAACCCCTGGGGACACAGTGTTTTAAGTTACATGCTTGAGTTTTTGAAAATGTCTGTTGAGTTGAACTTTGAAACATTTACCTTGCACTTTTTGCTTGTGTATGTTAGTGTAGGGTCATATTTAGTTTGGACAGGTTAGCCTGCTTTAGGTTTCGTTTTATAGGAAGGGACAGTCACATTAAGATAGGGAAAGTTAGGCCAAAATAATTCATAATGTAGGCTTTGTCCGGGTTACCTGAAATGCGGTAGCCCAGATATACCAGGCGTTTCACTTTTTCGAATACAACCTTATTTATAATCCACCTCTTGTTTACAAATTTTTTAGAATTTGTAATGGAGATTTTCCACATTACTTTTTAAGCAATTCACAGAGGTGTAGTTCATGAAAGCAGTCAAAAGTTTCTGTAGGCCGATACTAGTGCAATCTAAGAAGATACATTTGTCAGCCTATGCTAACCACTTTATACTCAACAACCCTATTCTAGGTGGACATAGGCTGCCTGATCTAAATAATCTCCCACATCGGAAACATACAGATTAAAAACGTGTTTTGTCTCTGAAGAGAACAATTGGAGAACTCCTTCCAGCAAGTAAGATGGCTGAAATCAGAAGGGAGGCTGCAGAGGCGGAGCTACATAGTTGTGTTCCGATTGGTGGAGACCATAAGCATCCATAAGAAGGTGGATGGGCTACAAAAGATGTTAAAGTATTGCTTTGGGAAAAGGGTAAACAAATATGTAAACAAGGTTTCCCAGCCTGGTGACAGGGAATATTCCCAGCACACAAAAGATCCAATGCCGGAGAAGAAGTCCTTTCCCAAACATACTGAGAAGAGGAAGATTGAAGGAGTTATGCAAACTACTCCTTTTCCAAGCCTAGACAGTACTGAGAAGAGGTGGCCTTAAGGAGGCATGAAGAATACTCCATTGACACAAACAAAGAACTATGGCACTCCGCTGGGGAGAACTCAGCTACAGGACATAAAAACCAAGAAGGGACTCAATGAAAAGAGAACCCGGCGTGAAGCCTGTGGGCCCGGGAGATTAAAATCTTGGAAAGAAGAAGTCTCTGAAGTGAGCAGGAGAAGCTAGCCTGGGTCAATATGACACAGTGGAACCGTCGACAGAGCATTCCGTAGTTAGACAGAGACCCAACCTACGCAGAAGCTTGGGAGAGGTCGATGGTGGCTTGACCTCAGAGAGGTGGACCATGTAGTCCTTCAACTATGCCATCACCGAAAGGCCAAGAACCCACAGAGACTGCACAGTGGAACGGGAAGTGGAGAGAGAGACACAGCAAGATCATTCGATAAGAGCGAGCAAAACCAACACCGTGGGAGTAACCAGTGGCGTGACTCCTCCAGAAAGAGGGTAATGGGATCCAAGGGAGAACCAGAAAACAGCTTGGGTGAGACTGAAGAGTGTGAAGAACGATGGTCTGGAGGGTTGCCCCGAGCAATGTCAGAGGTTAAGATTAATTCTAAACCTTCCAGCCATCACCTCTTTTGTTTTGATGTGGTCAACCCGAGTGGGACCGGAATGCCCAGATGTGGGTCCTGTGCATGCTGGGCCAAGAGACCCAATCTAGTCCTCACTGTGAGGCCTAACGAGGCTGAAACATGTTTGAGGATCCTTGTGGTCTCGTGCAGAAGGGATGTGACTTAGCAGTTCGGGCTGGCCTGCCCCTTTTGGGGTGGGACCAAGCCTGATATGCATATGGTCTTTCCCCTCTCGTAATAGCTTGGCGTCGAAGAAAAATTGTCTGGAGGGTTGCCCACAGCAATGCCAGAGTTTCAGATTCATTCTAAACCTTCCAGCCATCACCTCTTTTGCTTTATAGAAAATACCTAGTCTTAGTGACCATTGAAAATGTCACTTTTACAGTTTTCTTCTTGGGCCCTAGGGATGTCCCTCTCACGCACATCTCCCTTGGAATCTCCCCCCTGACCCAGGCATCCATGTCCCCAGTTAGTGCTGCAGAATGGTAAACCCTACTGTCAACACACATGTCTTACGCTAGAGATGTCTCCCTAGATGCTGGCTTCTAAACCTCCACAGGGAGTCAATAACTGTCCCTGCTCCGAACAGTTGTTAGTATTCTAATGGGAGTCAGATAGTGCCTTGCAATTAACTGGTTTGTTTCAGGCTGTTTACTCATGCCCACACTCACCTATGCCCTTCTACTCGAACTACTGTCCCGCTCTGATTTACTCTTCCCACCACTCAGTTCTGCCAATCTTTCACTCCTCTTATTTCTTGCCAGCACCCTTTGTTGTTACTTCACCAACCTCTTTCTACTAATATTTTCCTCCTCCCATTACTACTCTCCTCCCACCACTGCTACCATCCTCCCTCCACTACCACTCTCCGTCGACCACTACCACTCTCCTCCCACCACTACCCCTCCCTCCTCTCACCACAACCCCAGCTCTTCTCACCACTACCCCTCCTCTCACTCCAGTTCTACTGCTCCACCGCCTCAACACACGTGTCTTTTGCTGACACAGCCACTTCACAAGCATTCCTTACACTAAATGAACTACCTTCACTCATTTCACAGTAACTCTCATTCATACATCAGTAGTTTGCCCTCACAAAACCATAACTCACCATCTCCACAAAACGCCACCATATTCTGCTGTTCCCTCCTCCTTCCTGGTCTATGGGTCCTCCAAATCCACTAACTTAACTCGAATAACCCATTATCCCCTTCCAGTTCCTGCCTTTTATGCTCGCTCTCCTTCTGCTATTATTGGTCTTCTTCCCATGGCCTATCTGGCCCTGTCTTGCCCACCTGGGAGGTGTATGTAAGGTTTAAGCTACTTACCTGTAACTATTGTTCTCCAGCATACTCATGAATATTCCCCGTCAGGCTAGGAATCCTTGGTAAAAGAAAAAAAAGTTTCACTTTCACTTAAAAACTGTTTATCCTCTAAACCAATCACTGTCCTCTGGGTCATACTGCCACTGCCAATGACAGCCCTCTCCCTAAGGACCTCCTCTGGTAGCCATCTTCAGATTTGTTAAGCAAGTAAAGTGGCAGTATGACCAAGAAGAGCCGCAGAAGGGCCAGAGGGAGGGTTTGCATGCAGATCCATGCCAGACCCATGCTGGAGAACAATAGGTACAGGTAAGTAACTTAAACCTTCTCCAGCATGGGGTCTGGCATGGATTACTAAAAAATATCAGTAAAACATTACACAACCACGGGAGGTAGCAAGGCTCAACAGAAGCAATTAAATCTTACCTCTGGAATAGGCTCACCTCAAGTGAACAGGTTGTGTAGCATTGCTTGGCCGACTCTGGACTCGTCCCAGGAATCACTGTTGTTGCAGTAGAACTTTGTGAAGATGTGCATGGACCTCCACATAGTAGCCCTACATATGTCCAACAGGGGCACACCAGACAGGAATTACATCGTCGCAGCGATCGCTCTGATGGAGTGGGCTCTTGGACGGCTAGGCAGCGGTCGGTTAGTCAATGCAGTCGGAGAACCATCCAGAAATGGAAGCCTTGGACAAGGCCTTCCCATGGTTCACAGGACCAAAGTTTGTGAACAGTTGTGAAGTCTTCCAAAAACTCTGCGTGTCTAACATAGAACTTCAGGACACAAGCAACATCCAGCGAGTGCAAGGCATTTTCCGCTGGCAACAAAGGTTTTGAGGAAAAAACAGGTAACACCAAAGTCTTGTTGAGGTGAATTCCAGCTGAACCTTCGGCATGAAAGAGGGGTGCGTATGTAGCACCAGCCTAGAGTCATGGACAGTCAGGTTACGGTTGCTTGCAGGATAGGGCCTAGATCTCACCCACCCTTCTGGTAGAGGTGATGGCCACAAGGAAAGACGTTTTCCACGAGAGAAACATGAGCAGGCCCAATGCAAAGGCTCGAAGGTGGAACCCTTGAGCCTCGTCAGAACCATGTTGAGTTCCCACGCCGGGCCAGGAGCCTTCACCAGCAGGAAAGATCTGAGAAGTCCTTTGAGAAACTCCTGGACAAGTTGGTGCAACCAAAGTGAAGATCTTCCTTGTGACCAGATGAAGCAGGAGATAGCCGCCAGATGTACCTTGATGGAGGCGTGTGCCAGTCTGGCCTTGGGCAAGGATAGCAAGTACGGCAGGATCTGTGAGGCCGTGACCCTCAAAGTGGTTATCTTCTGTGACCGACACCACGTAAGTTTCGCTTCCACTTGTGACCGTGGATGTTCATGGTCGACGACGCCCTGGCTTTGGCGAGGACCTCCCTGCAGCTGGCAACTCCTACCCTCCAAACTCTAGGGATGCAGGAGCCAAGCCCTCAGGTTCAGTGATCCTGGGTTGTGATAAAGGATTGCTCCCCCTTCTCTAGTGAGAAGATCCGGAACCACAGGCAGCTTGACCGGAGGAGACGCTGACAGGCTGAGAAAGTCTGGATACCAAATCTGCCTCGGCCACGCCGGGGTGATGTGTATCATCCTGCCTTGACACGGAGTGTGTTGATAACTCGTAGCAGGAGCGGGAACTGAGGAAACGCTAACAGAAACAGCCCTTCCCAATGGAACGAGAATGCATCCCCGAGGTCCCTCGGCGGGTGGAATCTGCTGGCAAACTTCTGGCATTTGGGGTTCACCGCCGTTGCAAACAAATCGATCTGGGGCCTGTCCGACTTGATCAAGCGACGGTCCACCTGATCCTGCCCATGTTCCCACTCGTGGCAGGAGTGCAGCTCTCTGCTGAGGGAATCTGCAATGGTGTTCTTGACTCCCGCTAAGTGAAGAGGGACGAGGAACATCCCCTGTCCGACAGCCCAGCCCCGCAAGTCCTGCGCTTTCTAAGAGAGCACCGGAGACCTAGTGCCCCCTTGTTTAATGATGTAGAACATGGTGGTGGTGTTGTCCGTGAAGATCCTCACTACCTTGCCCTTCAGAGATGGAAGGAATGACTTGAGGGCCCAGAACACTGCCCGTAGTTCTAGGGTGTTGATATGAAGATCTTTCTCCTCCGGCAGCTACAGGCCTATGGCGTGTAGACATCCGGTGTGGGCCTCACCATCCTAACACCCGACGGAACTCGTCGTTGAGAGAGAGATCTAGTCTGTGAAGCTTCCGGACACCTGTATCAAGCACACTCCCACAAATTCCTGTAGGGGTCGCATTTGCAACCTGCAGAGCCGGACAGGGTATATGCAAGACGACATCATGCGCGGTAACAAATTGATGGTCCGCACTGTGGCCGTCTTCGTCGATGACAGCCGTTTCCTTGAATGGCTGCTATCATCTCCTCCAAGGGGGATGCCAGGATTGAGTCTGGCGCCTAGGAACAGCGCATTCTGCAATGGCGTTATGCAGGACTTTGGAAAGTTGACAGAGAATCCCAGAACCGGCAGTAACCGGAAGGTCGTCTCGGTGTGCCCATCGGTCAGCCCCCTCGAGCGGGTGCTAATCAGCCAGTCGTCCAGGTACGGGTTTACATGTATGCCCTGTAGACGTAGATGGGCCGCCATTGGTGCCAGGCCTTTCGTGAACCCCGAATGGTAGAGCCTTGAACTGGTAGGGCTTTCGATGTTTTTTGTGAATGGGGAGGTGGAAATAGGCGTCCTTCAGGTCCAACGACGACAAGAAGTCTTTTTCCAGTTGGCCGAGCGCGTGTTGCAACGTAACCAACCTGAACTTTTGGGACTTAGAGTATTTGTTGAGACATCGTGGGTCTAGGATGGGCTTCCAGCCCCTCTGTTTCTTTCTGACCAGCAAGTATCTGGAATAGGCTCCAGAGCCAAAGACCTGTTGGTTAACTAGCTCTATCACCCCTTTTCGCAGCATGGCCCGTACCTCTTCCAGGAGCTGAGGGATGTGCTGCTCCTGTCGGGTAAACGTAGGGATCCGCGGACACCTGCGTTGAAACTCCAAGGTGTGTCCTTGGGCAAGACCGTCCAGCACCCATCTGTCGGTGGTGATCTTTATCCACTCGCTGATGAACTTAGGCAGCCGGCTTCCCACCGGGGTGCACGGCTGGGGGCCCGACATCCCAGTCAGTGTAACTTCAGCACCGGCTTCCTGTCTTGTGGGCCATGCTGTCTTCCACTACCGTAGGCCTGGGAACGGCCCCTGTAGGCTTCCTGCGTTGAGGATATGGAAGGCTGTCGGTACGACGTGGAAAGATCTTTTGAAGACCTGCTTGACTTTCCCCTGGAGGAGTGAAAAGAAGAGCAGTGCTGCTGGAGAATGCCCATGGAATGGGCCGTCGCTGTGTCTGTTTTGATGGCTTGTTGACAACCTTCCCAAACAAATTCTCTGCGAAGGGCATGTCCAGCTCCTTCGCTTGGACCTCCTGACAGAAGTTAGTGGCTTTTATCCAACCTTGGCAATGAAGGCAGACACCATTCCCCATCTGCTGGAACCCTGTGCCGGCGACATCCAATGCCACTGTGATGGCGTGATCCAATGCCACTTCCCCTACTGGAAGGGAGTGTTTGCCTCCATCTTCTTATCGTCTGGGAGGAACCCCAGAACTGACCCCAGCTTGTACCACAGCTACCTGTCGTACCTGGCCAGGATCGCCAGTGCGTTGGCCGCCTTGATAGTGGACGCTGGCAGGTAAATCACCTTCTTTCCATCGTTCTCCCTCGCTGTCGGAAGGGATCGAAGACGACTAGGACGGTTTGGCCTACCGCTTCCTCACGGCCGCTGATACCACTGAATCCCGTGATAGTTGCGCCCTCAGGCACTTGGGTGCGGAGCCCGACACCCTATACTTCTGCTCCAGCCTATCCCGCCTGGCTGGAGCCATGCAAGGGTTCTTCATGAGGGCCAGGCCCTCCTCCCAAACATCGTCCAGAAAGGGCACTGCCATGATCGTTTTCCTCTTGACCTCGTGCCTTTGATACAAGAAGCCCTCCATCTTGGTTTCCTTGGGCACCAGCTGGAAAAGCGCAGAGGCTATGGCGATCACTTCATCCGGTGGGGACACCCTGTGTGGTGCATACAAATGCAGCGATTCACTGTCCGCCGCGATGATGTCTTCATCATCATCCTTCGTCGTGGCCATAACAGTACCCGTGTCTGGGTCTGCTGGGGGAGACGGGACCCGACATGGAGGAGGAGCTTGAAACGAGGGGTATCGGATGACGCTTCCTCTTCTTCGTTGGAGGCTTATCGGGGACCTGTGTGACCACAAGTACTGGACCCAGAGGCATCCTCATCTGGATCTTTGACACCAAGGTGTGTAGAGTCGACAGAATATCCAAGGAAATGTCCTTCGGATGAGAAGGCAGAACAGGAAAATTAGGCCCTGTGCCATTGTCGCTGTCGGGGCCTCCTCGCCGGCCTTTTTTTCCCCCCTGAGGGTCTTGAACCGGGGCCCGATTCGGTTTCACTCCTTCTGGCGTGCCTGTAGACTTTGCCAAAGTCACTGCTGCAGTGGCCTGCCTTGGGGGTAGGGACACCTGAGCTGTGGGAGCTACCCTTGCAGGATCAGCATCCTTAGCTGTCGTGGCAGTCGAAGTCGTCGAAGGGATAGCCGACCAGGTTTTAGCCTGTGCCAGTTGAACCTGCTTAATTGTTTGGCCTTTTTCTCGTCCGTCCGCGGCTTCTCGGATTTCTCACGTAGTTTAGCCGAGGTAGATGACTTCCTCTTTGAAGAGGAGCTCGATGGTAGCCTGGCAATGGAGGCGGAAGGTGATGCGGATCGCGCCTTATCCACATTGGGACCCGCTTCCGCAGAGAATCCAGTGGACTCAGACTTGCGGCTCTTGGCCTTGTCTTGGGCCCCAACGGATGAGGCGCCCTCAAAGGACTTACAAGACCGGTCCTCGGACCAGTCCGGTCCTGGGTGAGGCATGACCCTGAACAGAGCACGGGTCAGAGGCCTTGGCGTTAAGCCATGCTGCCAGCCTACTGTGCCTGTCCCTCATTCTTTTCTTCAGAAATCCGAGGTAAATCTCGCACTCTACCTCCTTGTGGTTCGGGTGCAGGCAGTAAAGGCATTGTAGGTGCTTGTCCTCCACAAACACATTCCGTAGCCTGCATTTGGTACAGGGACGGAAGACGTAATTTGCATCCGCCTAGTCAGCTGCCATGATCCCACTGAAAGGCTTTGTGGGCCATGTACACCTTCATGACTTGCTCCTATTGATATTTACGGCCACATCCTCATGTTTTTCGTCAAGAGCTTCCTGTTCTTCGTCAGAGTTCCTCTGCCACTTTTGGCCACAAGCCAGTCTGCAACTTGGTGAAATTGGGGGCCTGTGGAAGAGCTTAAGTACCTTCCAATGGGGAGGGCTCTGGGAAGTCTGGATACTGATTACACTTCACTTCTCTTCCAGCCACACTGGCATTCCACTGCACAGCTACATGCCACTGCATTTACATCATATGCTTGAGAGAAGATGCCCCCTCCTGCCCTGCACAGGTGAGCCCAGCCACTTGCCTCTTATTTCCTGAGGCAGTATTTAGGAGGTGAGGTAGTCAATGCTAACCAACATCAGTTTGTGTGTGATTTCAGAGAGTCCAAAGGCTTCCACCTTTGACTGCAGCCTAAAGAGACATCTTTGCCAAGAAAGACTCTTAGATTGTTCGCTAAAAGTGATCACCATCCACCAATAAATTATCACTTAACCGTTATTCATGTTTATGTTCTAATTGAACATTCTTGTGGTTTGATCGTCCATATATCCCTCTTCTACATCTATCATATCTGAACTGTTCAAAGCTCAAATTGTGCTGCAAGGCACCACCACACAGGAACGCTCTGTCTATTGACCTATTCTCTATAAGTGTTTGTCTAACATCTTGTCATCAATAATCACAATACATGAGAAATACATGAGATCTAGTGAAGTGTGTCATAAATATAGGTCCCTTGGTGCCTTTCAGTTGAAAATGTGAAAAGCCTAGATAAAAAATCAATTGCGGTCAGCAGACAGCTATGGTGAAGAGCCACATCAACTAGAGCACCGAAAAAAGACTGACGGACAATAGTACATGGTGCTTCCCCTTAATGGAATCCAGAGACAGCAGCACCTGGGCAGACCGAAAACAAGTATGTGTTGTCGAGAGTTCAGGATGGTGTGTGGAACATGTGTGCGGGAGAGGGCCAAGAAATGAGATGGAGATTCCAAGGGGAACCATCTCGAAAGCAGAGTATAGAAGGGGGGAAACACAAATACCAACTTCGCAGAGAGCAGCCTTTAGCAGGCGGCCCTCTGCAAAGTCTGCATTTTGTGAGATCTCTTCACTGATAGATCCAAGAAGAGATCAGATAGTACATTGTTAACTTTCAAACGCAGCCTTGTACAACAAAAGGTACACATTATATATCATGGTTCTCCCTTAGTAAATTTAAAATATCAGAATATTTGATTACATGTGCGTTCAATAAACTATCAGTGTATACATTGTGGACAGCAACTTACATCCATAAATGAAAAGTCAATGTCTCCCTCCTCAGGGCAGGACCGGACAGAGGGTGGCAACACAGTGCCATCAACTGAATCCATATCGACCTTAGAGTGGTCCAGGCTTGCTGTCCTTTGGGGTTTAGTGGCATCATGGTGGTCCACCTCCAATTGAGATGATGAAGAGGAAGCCCAGCTGGTTGTTGGTTGCTTTCGATTTGAAACAGTATTTTCTGACACAGGTGATCCAGCCATAAAGCTATGAAAGCACAGAGAAGATTAAACTTAGAGATGGCAATATAAGAAAAAATATAAATCAAATATACACAAATGGTTACTTGGCATCCACTCAATCTCTACTTTCCCCTGCACTAATGTTTTATTAAGCCCCCGTTGCAAGGGCTGGAACGGAGGGGAGGGGCAGGGTTTGTTATCGGCTTGGCAGCCCAAGTTAACAGCCTGAGTGAAGAGATGAGTGTTAACGAGGGCTATGGGCAGTTACTACCCGTTCCAGCCTTTGGAATGGTGGCTTAACACCATTAGGACCCCAGTTACCAGAGCGGTAACCCAGGGTGCTAAAAGAAAACAACAAAAACTATTTTCAGTCATTCAACGTTCAATAACTGAACATACTGTGTTAAGATGGCCACCATGGAAAGGGCAGGCCAGGCTCTATGCGGAGCCCCCTCTTCCCTTTCCATAGCAGCTGGAGATGCTGCGGCGGCCTGAGCCGCTGCAACAAGCCGTTAAGTGGGGTTGGGGAGGGGGGGTGGTAAATGGAAATAAATATATAAATAAGGGAACGGAGAGTGGGGGGAAGATGGCGGCCAGGTGAACCAGCCATCAGGCTGCTTGGAACACGGGCTGAGATTGTAGGTTTTAAACTGTGCTTCTAGCCACCTGATTGGCTGGTTCCCCCATGCCGGGTGCAAATGAAGATTTTCCGGCCGCTATGGAAAGTGAAGAGGGGCTCCGTATAGAGCACCACCTTCCCTTTCCATGGCAGCCATCTTAACAGTATTTTCAGCCGTTCAATCACTGAAAATATTATAGCACGCTGGCTTTTCCGCTTTGGTAACCTGGGGTGCTAATGGCATTAAGCCCCCGTTCTAAGGGCTGGAACGGTGATAACGGACTGGCTTGGGATGCCCAGCATTTACCCCCGGTACCAGCCCATGGAACAGGGGCCTAACGTAATTAGAACCCCAGGTTACCAAAGCGGGAAAGCCGGGGTGCTAAAAAATAGTGACTCACGATTATTTACGGTAAGTAGAATGTGCTCTCTCTTTTTCTCCCTCGCTCTCCCTATTTATACCCAGTCTATGAATGTTCACAACCTATGGAAAGCATCTAGTCTGGCCACATCCAAAGAAGCTTCATGAACGTTTTAAAGTAAAAAATTGAGACATTTTTTTTCCTCACAGACCCCAAAATAACACTTTCTGGGATCTCAAAATCACCTGCTTTAAATTTTGATACCCTTAATAGTACACTGCAAAAATATTTAAAAAAAACAGACCATCTAAAGTCAAAATATAAACCATTGCTACAGTCTTACATATGCAGTGGGCTCGAAGTCACTAACAAGTGTGTTGCCCACACAAAGTATACACCCACCATACACATAATTCTATGTACAGTACACAGCGCAAACACATATGGAATGAACATAGTATAGACACTTTGGGGCACTCATTATATTACATTGAGTAATAAAAATAGTTGATCGAGATATTTGTACATATACTCAGCGTTATCTGGATTTTCCCACGAGCGCATTGCAGATCTAAAGAGTAATCAATTAAATCCTCTACAACAGTCCAGTGTTCACCGATACTCTAATTGTGAATGAAGTATGCTCACACAGACAGCAACAAGAACATGAATAGAGAAAACTTAAGCATTGCAGTGCACGTGAAAATACTATGGTCAACTATATTTACAAAAAATGCAGGCTGCACGAAAAAGCACTGAATGAACAAATGTGTTAAAAGAACGTATGGAATGGCAGGGAGAAAAACAGCCACAGACAACAATTCCTAGCAACACCTACATACAGAATGTTAATGTACACACATTACATTCTGAATGAACCATAAATCAAAAAAATTAACCAGAGGAAATCAGTGGAAAGAAAGAACACGTTACTTACCAACTGGTAACGTTTTTTCGATTGGATGTTCCGCCAACGTAGTCCACATCTTTGACATGTAATGTCCACAGCTGTGTACTTCGGAAACTTTTTCGGCAGAGGCCGTCATGCGTCGATGGCATCGGGCCGATGTCCCTCGAAGGCCTCCGTCGAGGGCGATGTCACTGGATTTTATAAATAGGACACACGGCGCCTGTAGCCTCAGTTTATGTTTTTTCCTACATAACGTGTGACATGCACATTCCAATGCTTACTTGACTGCACATAGTCTTGCGGAAACGTAAGCTGCAATCGCATAGGAAATTCTACAGAGGGGAAGGCTGAGAGGGCGATGTGGAATACGTTGGAGGAACATCCAATCGAAAGAACGTTACCAGTTGGTAAGTAACTTGTTCTTCGAATGAATTGTGCCCTCCAACGTATTCCACATCTTTCACAGACTCCCAAAGCAGTACCAGAAAATGGAGGGGGGAAAATAATTTAGAGTACCCAATCAGATGGCGGAATAAAGAACCGCCTTACCAAAGGCCATATCTTGACCATGGATCGTATCCAGGGAGTAATGTTTAACAAAGGTGTGGATAGAAGCCCATGTGGCTGCATCACAAATATTCCTAATAGGAACTCCCCGTTGTAGGGTTGTGGAAGTAGCCACGCCCGAGTGGAATGAACGTGGAATGACCCTTCAGGAGGGTCTTTACCCGCCAATCGGTAACATTCAGTAATGGTGAGGATAATCCACCTCGATGAGTTCTGTTTGGTAACAGCCTGGCCCAATCGGTGTCCAGGATATCCCACAAAGAGTTGATCGTCCACTCTGACCCTGGACAGCCTAGAAATATAAAAGCTCAGAGCTCCCCTAGTGTTCAACCTATGGAGTCGCTCCTCTTCCTTACCAGGATAAGCAGGAGGAGGATAGAAAGACGGAAGAACCACTTTCTGGCTTAAATGAAATTCAGACACTACCTTAGGTAGAACAGAAGGACATACCCTCAGAACAACCCTATCCTTGTGGAACACAGTAAAGAGCGGCTTAGATGAAAGTTTCTGCAATTCACTCACTCTGCGAGCGGAAGTAACCGCAACCAAGAACACCGTCTTGAAAGACAATTTCAAAGGACAAGAGTGCAAAGGTTCAAACGGAGCACCCATCAGGAATTTCAAAACCAAATTCATATCCCAAACCGGCACCTGGAAAGGGGATGGCAGGAACACAGTAGTTAGCCCTTTAAGATATTAGGAAATCAAAGGAATCTTAAAGTAACAGCATTCTTCAGACGAGCGCTTGATGATAGACAGCGCCGCCAGGTAACCCTTAATGGTACCCACTTGAAGGCCCCTGTGGGCCAAAGAAAGCAGAAAAGACAAAACCACGGGAATGGAACACTGAAAAGGATCAACATTTTGTCCTCTGCACCAGTCGCAAAATTTAAGCCAACAGCAACGGTACATGGATTTTGTTGCTGGCCTCCTGACAGAAAGCAACACCACCATCACCGTCATCCGCAAGGTCCCAATCTTTAAACCTCCACCTTTCACATACCAAGCTTGAAGGTTGAGAGTCCTGACCTCTGGATGGAGAACCTGACCCCCCGCCCTCGCGCAATAGCAAATCCTCTCAGTAGTGAAGACAGCGTGGAGGGCAGATGGACATTTCTAGAAGGTCTGGGTACCACGCTCTCCTGGCCCAATTCGGAGCAATGAGGATCATGTGGGACACGAACCTCCGTAACCTCCTTAACACTTGAGGAATTACGGGGACTGGAGGAAACGCGTACAGCAGTGGGAATGACCAATCCACTACAAATGCGTCTCCTAAGGCTCCTCTCAGAGGAAATTCTCTTGAGCAGAATCCCTCGCACTTCCGGTTGCCACTGGTGGCGAAGAGATACACTTGTGGGGTTTCCCAAAGGGCAAAGATCTCCAGGACTTCCTGAGCCAACTCCCACTCGTGAGAGATCGTGCTCTGCCTGCTCAGAGCGTCAGCCGCTGCATTGTCCTCTCCGGCCAGATGAATTGCCATGAGCAAAATTCCCTGCTGGGTTGCCCAGAACCAGAGCTGCATTGTTGAGGTAATGCATGGCCACTGTCTTGTCCGTCATGATAAGGACACTCTGCCCCCGTACAGATGGCAGAAAAGCCTTCAGGGCCAGCCTGATGGCCCTCCGCTCTAACAGGTTGATGTGGAGTTTGGACTCTGATGGAGACCAACGACCACTGGCGGTCAAGTCTTCTGCTCCCCATCCTGTGAGGGAAGCATCCGTCACTACAGTCACCTCTGGCCACGGTTGCCAAAACAGCTCCCCCTTCATCAGGTTCCCCTCGTTGGCCCACCACAGAAGATCCTGGGAGACCGAGATTGGAATCTGGATGGGATCCAACAACTTGCCTGAGAACTGTGACCACTGCATCTTGAGGACCCATTGCAGGGATCTCATCCTCAGCATGGCCTCTGGCACCAGAAAAATGCAGGATGCCATGAGGCTGAGCAACCTTAAGAATTCGATAGCTGGGAGACTCTGGGCATGTTAAAACTTGTCCACCATCTGCACAATGTGATGAGCCCTTATCTTGGGAGGCGTGCACTTCCCCAGAGACGTGTCCAACACAGCCCGATGTACTGAGCTGTTGGGAAGGTGTCAGATGCGAATTCTTGAAATTGAGGGAGAAGCCCAGCTTGTGGAGGGAGCAGCAGGTGAGACCGAAGTGATCCAATGCTTACTCAGGAGAACGCGCATGGATCAGCCAGTCTTCCAGGTAGGGGTAGACGTGAATCCCCCCTCGCCTGAGATACGCTGCCACCACCACCATTAGCTTGGTGAAGACCCTCGGGCGGAGGTCAATCTGAAAGGCAGGACTGGAAACTGAAAGTGCGAGTCGCCAGCCGCAAACCTCAGGTGCTTCCTGTGCTTGGGATGAATCGGCACATGAAAGTAAGCATCCTATAGGTCCAGAGACACCAACCAATCCTGAAGTTGAAGGGCCTGGAGGACTTGAGAAAGAGTGACCATCTTGAACTTGTCCTTCCTGAGAAGTTTGTTCAACCAACGCAAATCCAGGATGAGTCTCAATCCCCCGTCTTTCTTTGGAATCAAAAAAAATATGGGGAATACCATCCCTTATTCCTCTCTGCTACAGGCACCAGTTCCATACCGCCTTTCTCTAGCAGGGTTAAGATTTCCTGCACAAGGAGCGGATCTGGCGACGATTAGCTGGAAGGGCATCAGTCAAAGGAGCAGCAATAGTAGAAGTGTGTGGGATGAAGCAGCGATAATCGCCCACAAAACCTAGGAAGGTCTGTATTTCCTTCTTTGTGGTGGGGATCAGCAGCCTCTGTATGGCTTGGATTTTGTTGGTTAGAGGTGTTATTACCCCACGTCCAACAGTGTAGCCCAGACATCTGGTTGTCTCTGCAGTAAATCTGGTTTTCCTTGGGTCAATATGTAAACCTCCCTCCTTGAGGGCCGTGGTTTCCTTCAGAAGGCGGTGAAGGGGCTGTTCCCAGGACGAGCTATAGACGACAATATCGTCCAGATAGGCAGCAGCATAGGACTTATGAGGCTGTAGGAATCTGTCCATCAGTGTCTGTGTAGTCCAAAGGGAAGAACTGTAAACTGGAAAAGACACTGTGGGGTCAAAAAAGCAGTCCTCTCTTGGTCTTCAGGTTTAAGAGGGATTTGCCAATAGCCCTTTGTTGGGTCTATTGTGCTAAGATACCTAGCAGAGCCCAGGGTTTCCAACAGTTCATCTATGCATTGCATAGGGTATCCCTTGTAATGGGAAATAGCGTTCCGTTGTCGAAGTCCATGCAGAACCTGGTTGTGCCATCTGGTTTTAGAACAAACACGACGGGCGCGGGGGGGAACACCAAGCGATTATGGCCGGCACTATGATGCCAATTTTTAGCATCTCATTGATTTCCATGGAGATTTAGGTCCTTTTGGATTCTGGTATCTGATAGGGTCGGAGCCGGATCGTCTTGCCAGCTTCTGTCCTGATTGAATGTTCTGCTTGGTCGGTCCTGCTACGGATGCCAGAAAAGGTAGAAGTTACGTGGGCTAAAACCCTGAGCAGTTCCTTCCTTTGGGCATCACTCAACTAGTCTGTGTGGAGCATGACATTGATGTCATTTTGGCTACTTGGGACCAATTGTTCTGGTAAAGTCAGATCCACATTGGTGGTAGTCAGTACTGGAACCGGGGTTTCCTTCCAGTATTTCAACAGATTGATCTGATAGTTCAACAGTTTTACCCTTCGTTCTGGTTGTTCAATTTTATAATTCACTGGTCCCAATACTCTAGCCACCTGGTAAGGGCCTCTCCATTGAGCCAATAGTTTGTTTTCACTAGTGGGGGGTAATACTAACACCTTAACGCCTACCTTAAGTGAGCGTACTCGAGTGGTTCTCTTATAGTATTCTTCTTGTTGTCCTTGTGCTCGCCCCAAATTGTTTTGGGCTAACTCACTTAAATGTCCCAAATGATCTCGAAGGTTACATACATAATCCATTAGGTTGGTCTCTTCTCATGTTTCTCAGGGTTCCTTCAGGATCTCTAGGATGGTTTTGGGTTGCCTTCCAAACAGGAGTTCGAAAGGAGAAAATCCGGTGAAGGATTGAGGGGTGTCCTGAAGAACCATTAGCACCTAGGGCAATGCTTGGTCCCAACAAAGTCCTGTAGGTCCTGTTGCTTGTCGGAGCATTTGCTTTATGGTTTTGTTATATCTCTCTATGAGGCCATAGGTCTGGGGGTGATAGATGGTGGTTTTCAGGTGTTGTATTCCTAGGGTTTTACAGACCGGTTTCATAACAAAGGACCTGAAATTGCTACCTTGGTCTGTGACAATCTCCTGGGGTAGCCCAACCCGTGCAAAGTATGGCAATAATATATCGCAAGCTTGTCTAGTTGAGGTCCCCCTCAGAGGAAATGCTTCTGGGTACCTTGTGGCATAGTTTACGACTAACTAATAAATATCGCTAGCTTTGACTACTGGGCTCCATGGGACCTACCATGCCTATCCTCTGGAAGGTTTCCTTTATGAGGGACATTCTATGTAAGGGGGCTCTAGGTGGGATATGGGCACTCGTTTTCTAGCATATGGGGCATTCCTGACAATATTCAGCCACGTCAGAGTAGATTCCTGACCAGACGAAACCCAGTAGGAGCCTTTTTGCATCACAGTTTCTGCCATGTGTCCCCCCCATGGTGTGGTCATGGGCCAAAAGAATAAGGCACTTCCTATATGACTGAGGTACTAGTAGCTGCTCTTTCTCTATGTGATCTGCCCGATGGTGACTTTATACAACAGGCCCGGTTTTTCTTTAAAGTATGGGTGAGAAGGAGTCCTGTTTGTGACATCCTGAGTTTGTTCAAGGGCCCTTTTAAGGGTTTCATCACTTTCTGTTTCATCCGGAGGGATGGCAAGTGGTCTTCCAACCTCCAATCCGCTAATCCAACGTCCCGTTGGTTTTCTCTCCTCATGGCTTTCAGCTGTCTAACTGAACGGGTTTTGCAAACTCTAGGTCGGGATGAAGAGGTTAGATCAATGTCAGAGAAAGGGGCATCTGGTAACCACTCAGTAGTGGTGAGTAACTTAGAGAAACCTTGGATGTCGGTGCTGGAGGAGGTAAGGATGGAATCACAGCAGCCCGTACTGGTATTAATGCACCAGGGATATCCAATGATATGTCTCTGGAAGGGTACGTTCTAACATCACCATGCACACATTGCACCGGTATTGTTCTATCCAGGCTATTTGGCTTATCACTTACTTGAGGTATCGCGGTTTGTCGACTGCCGCTGTCCATCATCGCTTGTGCTGGTCGCCCATCCACTGTGACTTCAATGGTGTAGGGGAGGCCCTTCCAACGATATTCCTGGGTATGTAGGGCTCCGATTTCCATGGGTTCGGGTTTTGACCTTCCTGGGACAGAACTGGGTGAATATCGGGTTGGGTTTTGGTTCACTCTGTACCCATCTGGGTGTGCAGTTACGGTTGGAGGGAGTTTTCATTACAAGGCCATCCCGTGTTGGCTGCAAACACTCTGGGTGATGTTGTCATGCCCATCTTTGGATGGGTCCTGACAAGGCCTCCACAAACTGCTCCAGCAAGACCTTGTCCCTTATTTGTGGGACCGTGGCTGTACTGGTCTGGAGCCACTTCTCAGTACACTTTTCAAATGGGTCTCTCTGTACTGTAGTCAGTGGGTTTCTTCATCCATGCCCAGTCTCTCAAGTATGGTTTTCTTGAGGTCTGTGTAAGGCGTGCCTCCTGTTGGGTTGGCAGCTTGATAAGCCGCCTGCATCACACCAGTAAGCAGAGAGGCAAGAAAGAAGCCTCATCCCTCCGCTGGCCATTTGGCAGCCCTGGCAATTTTTTCAAAATTCACGTAGAAGTAGCTGGAGCTGCCGCCAGTCTGGTATTTCTGTGAAACCGATGGGGGGTATGGCTGGTTGAGTTTTACTAGCAGCCACGGCTTCCCCTAGTAGTCGAAGCGCTTCCCGGCTCTGGTGTTGTGCAACGCCTTCTATCTGGAGCACCTGCTGTAATGTTTGTTGGTTTGCCTGTGCCTGGTGCCCTTGCACGTGAATCAGCTGTTGCAGCTACTGCTGGTCGTCTGCCAGCGTCTTGATAATGGTCTCCATGCCGAGGGGATGCTGGGGGGGGGGGGGAGTGGCGGGGTGTTGCATTATCCCACCACTGTGAAGATATCAGGCCAGACATGTTTTGCCTTAAAGAAAAAAGTCCTTTATTCAGGTGAATGCCGTCTTTTTTCGCCTGTAGGATCAGCACCTTAGTACGCCCAGTGAATCCCTCGTCTTCCTCTCTCCAACGTTCTGCGTCCCTCTCGGTCTGCAGTTCGAAGAAAAGAACAAAAACTAACATTAGCAGCTCTGTAATGAGCTGGACCCATTCTGACCACCATCCAATCAGTGGGCTCTTTGGACGCTGCGGTGCGTACAGTGGTCCAGCTGACTCTGTCCCAACCCCTTGGGTCGTACCTTCCAGAGGGTTGCGAAAACTCATCCAAGCCTTGCTCCACCCCGGAGCGACACAACCTCAACAGGGATAGGGACAGCCGTATCGGCGACACAGGGCAGTTTACAGGACCCAGACCGACTCCTCTGACAAAACCGTGAGTACGGACTAGCCATACCACGATAGAGCATGTGTGTCTCATCAGCCAGGGATGAGAGGGAACGGTGAAAGCTTGAACATTGCGGTGTAAGATGCACCCTAGGAAGCGTAGTGGGCGGCTGGACCTGTTGAATAGCCGACACAACCTCACACTCATTTGTTATGCAGAAACTGACACATCCTTCAGACTGTCAGTACTGGGAAACTAGGTTCCCTTAGACTTCAACTATGTTGGTATTTCTTGATAAATTTGTATCTCTGTGCCGAGTACCTTACAGTACACATAGGGGTCCTTTTGTTTTATGGCCCTAGCCACGCTCTAATGATGTTCTGATGTTTGTACAAGTGTGCCTGTTATGAAAGATTTGGCATTCAGGAGTCATTTTCTCTCCAGTTGTGTACCCCCCCCGGCCCAAACTCTTTGCTGCTGTTTTCAGCTGCACTACACTGGGCTTTCGCTCACTTTGTTATGGGGAAACTGACATGTCCTTAAAGACAGTCAGTACTGGGAGACTGTTTCCCTTAGTACTTTCCAATGTTGCAACTTTTCTGCAACATGTTACAAGTGCACAATGTACCTTACAGTACAGTGCGCTTGGGCCTTCCTTTCGTTTCCAAAGACCCTAGACTGCCTCAAAGGATTTTTCGGGAGACCTGCAGATGTGCCTTAGACTGGGCTGGTGGCAGCTTATCTTTTCACTTTATTTTAAACCTTTCTTGCCATGCAAACCGCGTTTAGCGCAGTTGGCACAGAAAGTTGGCCTGCCTCCAAAATGTCCATGCCATGAGGACCTTTGTCCTGTCCTTTGGCCATCATGTCCCTTTGCCTTCCCCCAGGTCGAGCCGACACGAGGCAGTCCTTATTTGGGCATGCATTCTCCCGCAAAACACCAAGCTTTTGCAGACTTCTGCATGCATTGTATGTGTGCTTCCAGGCTGTGGGTTGGACTGTCTAGTTCCAATACACATCCTGGGTGCCAGAGAGTCTTGTGTGCTGGGAAGGACTGGGACCACCGTGGTCCATGATTGGTCCACATCTGGTGTGCCTGTATGTCATCAGATCCCCCATTGCGTCCTCTTCGTTTGGCGCGAAGGAGATTTTGTTTAAGAGAAGGCCCCAAACACCCACACCAGTTCGATCTCTTCAGTTCTCATTGAACCTAGGATAGGATCCAAGTATCCTGCTGGTGACCCGCTGGAAGGTTTGGCACCCTGAGTCCGCTGATGTCCCGCTGGACCCCTCTGCATCTGATCGAACTAGAAGGTCTGCGAAGACACTTCGACTCGAAAGTGTCCCTGGGCCTACCAGTGGGCTGACCAGCTTGAGCAGGAACTTTGCTCCGACACCGCCGCCATTTCGAGGAGACCCTTGAAACATGGTACATCGCAAGCTCCTTGTTCACGGCACTCTCACACCAAATTTCGCACACTTGGCATTCCCAGGTCTGGAATAAAGAGAGAGAGCCCGAACCAGAGTACATGTGGTTACCGTGTCACCCAGCCGTGGTGACGAACTTCGAAGGTGCCTTGCTGCCGTGCCCCTCTATGCCCTGAAGCCAGCTACAGTGAACTGGCCTGATCCATCCACCAGGAGCAAAGAAATCACCACTGTTCCATTTGGGAATCAACGCTGTAATTTCACAGCTGATAGCCAAGAGCCGCAAAACTGCCACATTTGAACCTGCAATTGAAGTGGAGTCGACTGTCGAAGTTTGCTCCGGAGTGCGCTGGGGGGTCAGTGAGTACTTGAAACCCTTACCGGTGGCCCCTAGCACATCCACCCATTTTTACGCACAAGCGTCCCCTGAGGGCCACTCTCCTTTCCACAGATAGCCCGAGCTATCGAACCATTCCCAACTCCTGGAACCTGTTCTGTCCTCTTGGGGACACCTTCCATGAAGAGTGGGAACTTATTCTTCATTGTGTCACCCACCTTCCTGAGCTGCTACAGCCCCTGCAAGAGACCCTGTTTTCGCTCTTCCGCACTATCGCATGCACCAGCCTTTGAAATTACATTGAACACTAGGCCCCTCTCTTCGTAGGGACTGGACTGCCTCTCAGTTAGGGTTAACTTCATGAAGAATTGCCTAAAGTCTATATGCAGAGCTTGTTTCCTTCCCTTTTCAGTTGTGGGCCCATTCTGTGCTTGTTAACCCTTTTGGCTTCTTGGTATTGTATATATGTATTGTAGTAGGATTGTATTGGTATAAAGATATTGCTATTGATTATTACTGTGTGTTGAAACTCAAGGCCTTGAATACATTATTTGTATTTTTAATATATATACACCTGACAGAGTAGTTTGTACGTGTCCTTTACTCTGTGTGCTCATTGAGGTCTTTCAGTCACCCTCACCCCTCCTGAGACCTAGTCTTGACTGCCGACAATGCTACCATGATTGGTCTGGCTTGTCCAGAAGGTTACACAGTTCCAAGAAACTAGGCTGGCCTTCTGAACCTCTGCCCACCAGGTTAGAGGTCAGAAATCCATCTTAACCAATTGGTGTCAGCAGTGGGATAGGACTGAAGGTATCCAGAGTTGCACACTAGTGAAGGCATTTCAGATTACCCCTACCCAGGACACATAGTGACCTTAGTAGTAAGTAACTGTAAAGGCCATAGATGTATCTAGAATAATGGAAACAATTACCAATATAACCTTGAATGCTTCGAAATCTGAAACATTGAGAATGAGGTGTACTGCGAGAGGCTTGCCTGCTTAAGGTACAAAGGGTGAAATGATTCAGAGAATCATAGATTGGCAAGAGTTGCAACTCACTGCCATTACCACAGATGAAAGTGCAGGAGGAGGTGGGGCTGCACTCATCCATTGCACCCTGGAAGACAGATGATGTGATGTCCTCTGCCAACTCTGATGCTGATGCCATGTTGGAATTCAAGAAGCAAGAGCTGCTGTTTAAGCAGAAGGAGATTGAATTTCACATGGCTAAACTGAAGGTAGAGCAGACAGAAAAACAGAAGGACAGGGATCACCAGTTGGAAATGGCCAAGCTTCAAGTTTCAAATGGATTCAAGTGATCTGGACATGGGTCTGGATCCTCCTCTCATCCAAGATTTCATAAAGTCTGCTCAGTGTGCATGATGAGAAGAATTACATTATGGACTAGTTGAATGCATTTGAATATGAATGTGAGGTTCACGAGGTTGTAAATGCTGATAGGATTGCATGGTTGCTCAGCAGAATACCCCATAGGCTGCAGTGCTATTATGGAAATGTCAAAAGATGAAAGAATAGATTTTGCAAACTCTCATCTTAAAGTTTGGGAAGACTGCTGCCCAATACTTGAAGAGGGTTAGAGAGTACAAAAAGAAATAAGGTAGTAATTGGGTGCCTTATGTAACTGATTCCTTAAAGAACTTGACTGGTTGGGTTGAAGGCTATAAGGGCTCCACCTTTAAGGGTATGATATGTCTTGTCATGCTTGAACATATTTTTGCATCCTGTTTCCGAGCTTAAGCACTATTTGGCAGATTCAAAGGAGTTAGATCCTAAGAAGCTGGCCATAGCAGCAGATGTGTGGGTGTCACATTGAGTGTCCCATAAGGACAAGACTCATCCTGCCAAGCAGGATGAGGGGGAAAAAGTCCAAAGATGAAGAGGGTGGGGGTCTGATAAAACCTCCTCCCAAAAGAGCCAGAAAAAGAAACGTAAGGGTAAGTCACAGGAAAATGCACATAGTAGTGGAAGTTATCCTTCCAAACCAAACTCTGGTTACAGTAAGCCTGCCTATGTCCCAAGACCCGGTGGACCATGTGAAGGGGGACCCTAGATGTAAGGTCAAAATCTTGGGGTCTGGCCTTCCCCTCATAGGCAGAAGAAATTATCACAGGGGCATCTTTCTCTTCGGACTCCTTCCCCAATGTGCTAGAATCTGAACTAGTCTTAGTATCCCTGTGTTCCTGAGAGCCTAGAGTATCGGAGCATTATGCAAGTATTCTGGATAATACCAAGCACTACTTTAAGGACAGTGTGCATATCAATGGAGTTGACACTCCTGCCCTTAGGAATAGTGGGACCAGCAGAACTGTGGTGGATTCCACATTGGTAAACCAAGAAGAGCTGGTCAGAGCTCCCTTGATGCCCACCAAGTTAGCTGATGGTCCCCTTCTCAGTTTCCCAGTAATGCCTACAAATCTAAAAATCAATGGTACAGTAGTAAGGATACATGTGAGTGTACAAGTCCTTGGAATGGTTCTGTTGGGAAATGACCTCAGAGACTTAGGTCTTGTGGGGGACACAGCAGAAGGACCATGCATAAGGTCACAAACAAAGGCTGCCCTGGCCAAGTCCAAGGCTGAGCCAAAGCCAAAGGGGAAACCCAAAGCTAAGGGAGTCAAGAAACCTAGAAAAGGGAAGGAATATATTCCCCCTAACTCAACTACCTCTGAGGTGGAGGTAGTAGTTGGCCAAGCATGTGAACCGGACTAGGAAAAGGGTCTGCCTGAAATTCGCAACGCACATGACCATCCTGAACTCCAAAGTGTATTGGTTAACGGTGGTCCTGATAGGGAAGAGGTTAGTAAGGGCCAACCTGAGTGGCCATCTTTAGAAGGCCTGAGGAACCAGGCCTATTCCCAGCTTGAGGGTGAACCTCTTGGGAAACAGGATTTATTGGGAAGGTGGGCTCATGTACAGTGAGTGCAGAGTCTACTGAAGGTGACCATAGGAGGCTGGTGGTTCCCCTTCAAGTAAGACACTTTCTCCTACTATTGTCACATGAAGTTCCTCTAGCGGGTCACCTTGGGATCAAGATAACGAAGCAGAGGTTCTCTATGCATTTCTACTGGCCCAAGATGGGAGTCCAGGTAGAAGGCCATTGTAGGAGCTGTGCCAATTGCCAGATTTCTGGCAAAGTGGTTCAACAATCCAAGCTACATTGGTGCCACTCCCTGTGGTGGGGGGTGCCATTTGAAAGGGTAGGGGATGACAATGTTGGTCCCCTTGACCCTCAGACATCCTCTGGCAATAGGTTTATATTGGTGCTGGTTGATCATGCCACCAGATATCGGCAAACTCCAAGTCCTTCAAAATGATGATCTACGAGCAGCGCTAAACATTCCCAGGCGCGAGCACATCTCTGCCACCAGAACCACATGCAAATGGCTCACCATCCAACATAAAATTGATCTAAAATCCCTCTGCCTCACCTACAAAGCTCTCAACCGTTTAGCCCCCCCTACCTTATTAACAAATTCACCATGAGAACCTCCATCAGAACCACAAGATCGTCCAATACCCTATGTCTTACTGTACCCAGATTTACCGCCAAAAGAGCTGGTGGCTCAAGCTTCTTTGTCCTCGCATCCCAACTCTGGAATACCTTGCCACTGAATATTAAGGCGTCCAAATCATTCCAGTCGTTCAGGAAACAGGCCATTGGGTGGCTCCTGTCAAAAAGTCAACCTTAAGTCAGACCCAGTTATTAACTGTACATACTGCATATGTCTCTTTTGTCACTTCTGTCTGCTATTACTTCTATTGTCTGTATACTCTGTATATACTTGCTGCCTTAAGATTATTGTTTTCTATGCACTGTGCCTGTAACTTGTACTAAGCGCCCTTATACTCCCGGGTCTGGAGCGCTATAGAAATAAATAAACAAACAAACAGATATCCTGAAGCCATCCCATTGAAGACTGACTGCTAGGCATGTTTACTAGGGTTAGTTTCCCTAAATAAGTTGTGTCAGACAGAGGCAGCAGCTTTATGTCTAAGTACATGCAAGCCACGTGGAAAGAGTGCAGGGTCACTTATAGGTTTACATCAGTTTATCACCCACAAACTAATGGCTTAGTTGAGAGGTTTAATGGAACTCTCAAAAGCATGATTGGGGCTCTGGAAGAACCTTAAAAGGAACAAATGGGATCTCCTCTTGCCATGCTTACCTTTTGCCTACAGAGAGGTAGCTCAGATCGGTGTTGGCTTCAGCCCCTTCGAGCTTCTTTTTAGTCACCTTGTTAAGGGACCGCTTGACATATTCAAGGAAGGGTGGAAGCTCCCTACTCCTTCCATCACTACCAATGCAGTAGACTATGTGTTGGGTTTAAGGAAGAGAATGGTCCTTCTGATGGCTCAGGCCAGTGATAAGTTGAAGGCAGGTCAGGCTCTGGTAAAACATTGGTATGACCAGAAGCTTCACGTATTCACTTCACTCCAGGCCAAGAAGTCAGGATTTTGAATCCTATAAGGCCTAGAGCCCTACAAGACAAATGGTCAGGCCCTACACAGTTGTGGAGCAGCAGGGTGAGGTAAACTATTTAGTGGCCCTTAGGAGACCTGGCCAGGCCCCCAAAGTGTTCCACATAAATAGGTTGAAAACTTTCATCCCTAAGGTTGAAATAGCAGCACTACTTTTGGCATCAGACAGAGAACAGGAGGAATATGAACCTCTGCCTGAATTGTTCCAAGTAGTCCTTCAGATGGCTCCATTGAGGATGTCCATGTGGCCCCTCACCCGACTCGTACCCAACAAGAGGAAGTAAGGACTTTGCTTAGGCAGTTGTCCCTCTTGTTCTCATTGACTCCTGGTTTGACACCTTGGTGCAAACATGAAATTGACACAAGGGACAGTGTAACTACCAAACGTAGGGGTTACAGTTTGTCAAATAAGGTGAGATCTTACATCAAGACAGAGATCAACAAGATGTTAGATCTTGGGGTGATTAAACCCTCTTGTAGTCCATGGTCCAGTCCTGTGGTTCTGGTGCCAAAGGCAGGTACCTCTGAGATGAGGTTCTGTGTGTATTAAAGGGCTCTGAATGCCGTCACCAGGACAAATGCGCATCCCTTACCTAGAACTGATGAGCTGGTGGATATCATGAGTGCCTCCAAGTACCTCAGCAGATCTGACTTCACTGCAGGGTATTGGCAAATAGCTCTAGTGGAACATGACAAGGAGAAGATAGCATTCTCAACCCCAGAGGGTCTTTACCAGTTCAGGGCAATGCCCTTTGGATTAAAGAATGCACCTGCTACTTTTCAAAGGCTTGTGAATCCTGTCCTAAATCGGTTGGATGAATTCTGCTTAGCATATCTGGATGATATAGCAGTCTTCAGTGCCACATGGGAAGAACATGTGAAACACCTGAGAATAGTATTACAGTGTCACGGTGCTTGCCCCCAGACATCAGGAGCAGACCAGCCAGCCCAGGGTACTGGCACCCGTGGGGACCTTTAAGGCCCCAAAGGAATGCCTAAGGGCTTCCTGGACTCGGTCCTGGCGCCGTTGGCACCAGGCTCATACTGCCCTCTCAAGCAAGGCAGGTTACAAGGAGAGAGAATCACATGCAGATCAGTCTGAGGCAGGTTGAAGGGACTACTTTACCTAGGACTACTTTGATAGGGTGTGGTTGGAGGGACTACTTTTCCTGGGGGCTACTTCTTGAAGCTATATAAACCACGCCCTCAGAACAGAACACGCTTCGCGTTATTCTGCACTCCTGCAGCGTAACGCTCACCGTGTCTGCTAACGTCAGGCCAGTCTTCAGCCACACCCATCCAGGTCTTCATGAACTGCCTGCAAGGAAAGGAAGAGAGGAGAAAAACAGAACAAGGCTCTTACCTGACGCTCCATCTCGATCGCTCTGGACTCTCTGCATCTACCGAGCTGAAAAGGAAAACACCAGGTTAGCCGCGCAGAGCAAAGGACCACGTTAAAGACATTGCAACACTGCGCAACGCTAATACTCACCAGAAGGCTGCTCACTCTTGCGATCCATTGAAGCACCATCACTCGATCGCCGCTCCGGAGCTGCCGCACCTGCCAAACAGAAAAGAAGGCACAGGTTAGCTGCGCAAAGGGGAAGGGCCTCATTAAAGACATTTAAATCTTATGCAGCGCTAATACACCTGAAAGCTGCACTTCCTTGGAGTCCCTCAAGACACCATCACGCGATCTCTGCCCCAGAGGCCCCGCACCTGCAGGATAGAAAAAGAACAGCAGGTTAGTTGCTCAGAAGAACAATACTGTATGTTAAGACATTATCGCATCACGCTAGCGTGGAAACTCGCCTTGGAATTCAGCTCAACATTTCTGGGAAGGAGTCACGCTTCATTAAATGCACCAAAGGGGACCCTGCAAAGAAGAGGCACAGGAGTGAACTTTTGGCAACTTGAACTCTAAAGCAATCCATACCATTGGTATAAAGACTTACCCACTGAGTCATAGCTGTCTGGAACTCTTCAGGATCAGTGAAGTAAGTATATCCTTGAACTGCTACGCACCCCTGCATACAGTCGCAGGATGGAGAGTTCGCCATTCATAGCACTAAGGTGAGACATAGCAGAGGGGTGCATAAAGAGATCACGGGAGGTGGGAGTCGGTCCTCATCCTTACGGTTAGGTAACATTTCATTTCAACATTTTAGGCAATCTTCTTTCGTGACGGAAGGGCAAAAAGAGGGGACATGTGGAGCCATTAAACATTCCGCTAAGTGTGACTGTCTAGCTCCGTTTGGTGCCCCTGTGGAGACCAGGTGAGCATAACATACAGGCTCTTCAGAAGGCCCACTTGACCATAAAGGCCAGTAAGTGCCAGATTGGACAAGGATCTGTGGTCTACCTTGGACATGAAGTAGGTGGAGGGAGTATTCAGCCTCTACCCAGTAAAGTGCAAGCAGTACAAGACTGGCCTACGCCCACTTCTACAACTACAACTTGTACTCTGTGGTGAGGCTTGTTCCAAACTTTCCACACTTAAATCCTTAATGGGGAAAGTTGAACCAACAACAGCTTCTTTGGTAAGTCTTTGACTTGCAATACAATTGGCTTACATCTTCTTCCACAAGTATACTGTACAAAAAGACAATGATTCTCACATCAATCTGTCTGCCATACGCAATACAGGTTACAGTTCTCTCCTCCATGATCCTTTTCTCCTGCAGTTTCTGATTCTTTCTACACAACCTATTGGCAATTTAGTTTACAACTTTCACCCACAGGGTATCTTGTTCTGCGACTGCTACCTTCAAATTGCCTTGATGTTACTCTAAGCTTTCCTTGGCTTTGGCAATGTAGTTTATAATGTCCCCTTGTTGGATATTATTGCCTCTCTTTGGCAATGCAGGGTACAATATTCTCCTATTCTCCTATTCAACCTCTGTTAATAGGGGAAATGCACCCAGTTTGCTTTAATTTAAAGGGTCAGTATTCAAAACGTGCACTCTAACACAGCGGTCTGCTTAGGAGAGCCGGGGGCCACATGTATCAGGCCAACTCACCAGTATTTTCTGGTGTCTCTTTCTGACTCGCTGCCTTTGCTTCTTCATTCACCAGGACTTCCCTGCCGCATGACAGCTCCAGTCAGCCTTCCACTGCTTGCGCAGTCTGTCAATGGAGCTTTCACCGCTCCACTTGCGCTCTGGTGAGAACCTCACACAGGAGGGAGATGCAGGACATTGGGAGCTTCTCTCACCCTCAGGACAGCTGCCCTCATTACTGCTTCCCGCTGCACGTCCTCTGCATTTTACAGAAACCCTGACCTACACCACGTTCTATGCATGGCGTCCCACTGTAAGCACAGCAGCGGCTCCCACTTCTGCTTCTTCCTGCTGCCTCTCTCTGACAAATACCTGAATGGGATTTAAATGTTTCAAGGTCCCGCTTAGGTGTGGGACAGTATAACAACTAGACCGCTCACTATCGTTTAGCAACTTTAGATCCCTCTTCCTCGTCTCAGTAATAAGAGCATTATGGGACTCAATTTTACAATAAGCCATTAAGACTGTATGATCAATGGGAAATTACTCAAGTGTTCTCCCATCTCTACTGACCCAAGTCTCCTCCCATGTGATCGTCCCACACAACATCACCACCAAGGTCAGGATCAGGTACCAGCTGCCTTTCCCTGGCCACATGAGAAGAAGTCCAGGTCAGGGTTTTTGGGATAATCACCTCTGATTCATCACACTCCCCAACATCTCCAATAGATGTTGCCTCTTCTTGGAATTCTGCTGGCAGATATTTCACCAGCCTGGACATCCTCAGCCAGAGCTCCCAGTTCTTGACGTAACCGTAATCATAGAGTCAGGTTTTGGGTGCCCCCTCAGGCAAAAGGCAGCCGTAGAAGGAGCCTTATATTTCTTTTCCGGACGGCAAACCACAGCGGGAATAGATGAGGGGTTTGCTCATTTATTTTCCCTGCTTCCCATATTGTGTCTAAAATTGGGATGGTTGTTACTGTTCTTTTGTGCTTATGCCAATGCTAGTACAGCACCGACTTCTTTTCCTCACAGGAAACTTGGAGATGCAACAGCTCTGCCACTTAAGCCATTATCGTGTGGAACGATACATCATCAGGCAGCGAGGTACCCCTGGCGAGTCCCGTCTTTGTTGCTTTTCTAGAATATTTATTTTTATTTATTTTATTGGTCAGCTGTATAGCACCTATACACATAAACAGTGTAGGAAACAAGGATGGCTCACACGGGAGGAAAGCACAAACCTTTGTAGTGGCAGTCCTTAAGGGGGCTGGCATTTGCCTGCCGGTTGCGAGGTCTGCTTCATGGAAATCAAAGGGCCAGCCAATTAGATGAGCCTCCTCCGGGGTATTGGACTACCCAGGTCAGTTGTTTCGGCGGCCATGATGCAGAGGCCCCCGTCGGCCCGAAACTGCTACAGCACCGTATGTGGTGTGACTTGTAGAAGAAGTGAATAAGAGCCCAGAGCAGGAAACCAGAAGGAATCATCCTATTCATTATCTTGGTCTAGCATATCCCGAGGTAACTCCCCTTCCTAGGCTCATCCTCTTGTGAATCAAGATCTTAGAAGTCCCTGTATGGGTCATCCGTTGGGTTCTTCTCATGTGATCCTCCTGCCAATCCGACAAGGATACTATGGATGGGGCTACAGTGTCCTGAGCTCTTGGAAGCGAGGAGCGCCTTGACGATGTACTCCTTAGTAAAGACCTGTCATGGGATGATGCACGTGGTGTAGGAGGGTGCTTGCATTTTCTAGACCTACTAGGCAATGGCAATTTCCCCCTAATTGCTGGTGGTGATCTGCCCCGAGATAATACATGTGAAGGGGTTATTTGCCACTCTTGTAGGTGAGTTACACATGTGTCATCCTTCCCTTTTCCTGTTGTTGGTGAGACACTTCCCTGCTCTTATGGCCGACGGCACTTTGAGCCAAGCTCCCAGTCGTCGCTGAAATTTCTCCATGAACCTTTGCCTTATTGTATAAGTGCAGGGTCGAAGGGATATAAAATGTTGTCTGTGTTAGGTTGCCAAAGCAGACTATTTCTTTTGGTGTATTTATAGGTCTTTCTGACACTTCCTCACCATTCGAAAACTCTTCCTGGAGAATTATATATGGAATTCTCGCCATCTCCTTGATAGGTGGTAGGTTCATGGCTGTTTATTGGCTGCTAAATATTGTTGGCAATTCATTCCTTCGTCCTGCCGTTGACAGGGTGCCATCTGGCTGCAAATTCAATACTGGTCTCTCCCCCCAACCCCCGACGACAGTGCTTTTCCCCATCGACAGGGTGTCCGTCGACGATTTACCCGTACTGTTTTTCGTGGACAGGACCCTTCATCGACAACCCACTGGTGGATGATTTCATTGAGGACAGCTATGGGGACGAACAGTGTTTCGGCGTCGACGAAGACTCTTTTGCAGCAAATTAAAGGTGGAAGAATATGCACACAAGAAAAGCCCTGGCAGGAGAGTATACCAAGCAGATACAAGTTGCAAGTATCTATGTGTAAAAGTCATAGCAGGAAAACCAGACCAGGGAACACACGAGTCTGAGAGCCACACTGAAGGATTAAGAAGTAGAAAATACCTGTCAGGGGAGTACACAAGGCAAAGAGTGATTCTGGAACTTGCACATACACCGGATTATAAAAGGAGAAACCCAACGGAAAATCCATACCCCTTGGGAAGGGAACAAGTAATGTTGTGAGGATGTAAAGGTCCAGGGGAAAGAAGTTATTCTCCCTGGTCGTGAGAAGCCTGTAGAATGACCTCAAAAGGTGGAAGCAACAGGAAGTCTCCTGGTTCGGGCGTATTACCGCCATTAAAATGAACCTGATCCCCAGGTGGCTATACCAATGTGCAGCACTACCATTACAGATCCCCGCCCCCGCCATACAGGCTCTACAAAATAAAATACTAGAATTCGTCTGGGGGGGGGAACCCCGGATCAATAAACTAATTATGCTAAAGGGGAAATCACAGGGTGGGGTTGGGAGTCCCTGACTTAGCCAGATACTCTCTCGCTGCTCAATTATCTCATGCATTCTCCTGGGTGTAAGAAGTAGACCCACCGAAATGGCAACAAATTGAAGAGGCCTGGTGACCGGTCCCACTACACGATCTCCCACACCTACCACCTATAAAACCACAGGCAAACAGCGGGCCCCTATCAGCCACGACTGTCACGACCCATTGCTGGAAAGTCGCAGCGCGGAAATGGGGAGTACGAGGTGCCCTTGGTCCCATGTCCCGCATCTGGAACAATCCTGAATTTTCACCAAGAAACCCTCCCCGGGATTTCCAAGACTGGATATCAGGGGGCCTGGTGAAAACTAGCGACTTCCTAGAAGGTGGTTTGCCCATCACATTAGATAGGTGCAAAATAGAATTCGGAGTGGGTGAGCGGGAAAGATTCCGTTACACCCAAATCAGGCACTGGATATCGCACAGGAGAACCCGAGATAAATGTTCTAGAGATCCAACAGCACTGGAACTCACACTATCAACCCCAACCTGTAGAGGCAAAATGTCCACGATATACCGGCTCCTAAATAGATCAGACCCTGCAAAGAAAGAAAGATATATGACAGAATGGGAAAAGGATATTGGGTGTGAAATAGCAGTAGAAGAATGGGGGACAATATGGACTAGATTGCACAAAAGCTCACAATGCATCACGAACAGGGAAGGGGGTTACAAACTGTGCTATAGATACTACATCACCCCTACTCAAATCCACAAGGCCAACACAGACATTCCTGACACATGCTGGCGCGGCTTTCCGGACCCCGGATCCCTATTCCACCTAGTGTGGGCCTGCCCAAAGGCAGAGGTATACTGGAAGGAAGTCCAGAAACACTTCAAAGATATATCCGGTCTCTCCATCCCTTGGGACCCAGGAATTGTTCTCTTAGGCGAAACCGGAGACGGCACATTCCCGATCTCAGGTCAAATTCCTCATCTATGCAATCACCTACTGCTAGCCGCGAAAATCGCAATGGCCCGACTATGGAAAGACGAAAATGGCCCCTCGATTGCTCTATGGTGGGCCGAATGCTGGGACATAGCAGTAGCGGAAAAAATCACAGCAATACATTCAGACTCCCTAAACAGAAGTTTGAATACATGGGACCCATTTTTGGACTACGTGGCCAAATTCCCAGCCCTAACCAGGAGACCCCCTCTCACCAGGTGGCTCCAATGTAGCCCACTCTACTGAACCCTACAGAGCCCACAAAAACTCCAGAAGCAAGTCGGACAACCATCCGCGACCAAGACGACCCATCTGCAACAGCAGGAGTCCAACAGCATTCTCGCCCCCAACCTACAAACACTTCCAGAGACACCCGTTTACAACTTATCTGATATCTATTGCATTGTTGTATTGAATATATTATTCTGCAAAAATCAATAAAATGTGTTATGAAAAGTGCATTCTGTCAGGAGGAGGAAGAAACCGTCTTAGCCCACTAAACTGAGAACTTTATGATGTTTTGTATGCTAGTTGTGATGTTGATAAGAGAAGAGGAAACCTGGCAGGATGGTACACCGGGTATCTGAGTAACATACGGACTAACAGTCAAGCTGTTTTGTGTTGTTTCTTAGAAGGAAATTGAGGAACTGACATTCTTGAAAAACGAGTGAAGTGAAATCCAGGGAAGGATCCCCCTCTGGAACAAGGATTTCTGTCCTTCTGGAACTTTTGAGTGGGAGTTTTGCATTTTCATTTTTGAAAATGTATACATTACCAAAAGCCAAAGACATTTTCCCTTTTTCACCTTCGAGTTGCTTTTTAAAACGTGAGGACCAGAATAGTACTTTGAACACAGGACGTTTTGCTTTGGACATTCTGACCGATGACAGACCCTTCGTTTTGGGTTTAGGTACGAATAATCTCTTAGAGCAAGGACAGAGAGGCATTTCCCAAACCCATTTTATTTTAATAAAAGTCTTTGACCAAAGCCACAAGTCTCTGTGTCCATATCTCATTCCTGGCGCATCACAGTTTTTTGAGCTTCTTGTGATCAACAAACTGGTGTGCAAAACAATTTAGCTGTTAATCTAAATCTTGGTAGGATACCTTGTGGACTTTCCTAGTAGCTTTCTCCTCCTCCTTAATAGGATTTCAAGACAGTCTTTGGCTATTCCTAATGTATCCTTATCAGGACTTCCTAATGTGATTTGCTTTACACACTGTGCAACTTGACCTTGCCTGGTATACTCTCCTGTCAGGGTTTTCTCATATAAACTCACTTGCAACTTGAATTTGTCTGGTATACTCTGCTGCCAGGTCTTTCTCATATGTACACAGCACACACTTGCAAACATGACAATATCTTACATTTATTCCATTCTGTCTCCAAGAAATATTGCGTCTTGGTCTTTATCATATGCTTCAATTACTTTTTTTTGCCTTCGGTACAGCCTCGCCTGGGTGGACACACCGTCTCTATGTGGCGTGCATTAGGTCTCCCACGGCAAGCCTGCAGCAGCTCTTCGGCATCCTGCTCCTGCTCTCTGGTTTCGCCACCTTTGCTCTGTGGCTTCTGTGTCCCTTGCAACTCCTGCTTGCCTGCTCAGGCTTTTTCCATGCTCAAGCTGTGTGTAGGCTGCTTTTCGGTACCTGCCAATGCCACAAAGCCTTTCCTTCTCTTCCTCTCAAGGCATCATCACAGCATACTGTCTCCTGCAGTCTGCTCTCCTCTGCCTCTTCCATGAGCAGCTGGTTGGCTCCATGGACATCGCACCAGCCCAGCGGTGCTTTGGTCGGTACCAAGAGGACGAAATTCTTCAAGCCAGCGTGTCTCTACTGTCAGCTGGTTTAAATGTCCCAGCATGAAGTATACATACGCTTGCAACCAATAGAGCGCAGCTCAGCTTCCTTGTCTCAGCACTTTTGTGTTCAGGGAAAAGAAACAGTCAGTTCTTGATGACTTGTATATAGAGTGTGGGAAAGTATTCCCAGTAGCCTTCATGGGTGGGTGAAGGGAGTTATGAGAATATGCCATTAAGTTATAGGAAATGGAGGAGGTATTCCAAAAGTAAAAGGGGGATAACAGGTCTAGTCCAATGAGGTTGTGTCACTTCCTTGAGGGTTGCTCCCCCACATGTGATCCTCCCTCATATAGCTGCCCCAAGGGTCAGGATCAGGTAGCAACTGCCTTCCCCTGGCCACATGGGGAAGGATACCACTGGGGAAGTAGTGATGACACCATTGGATTCATCGCACTGGGGAAGACCCATGTGTTACGCTCACCTGGTATCCACGGGGATGCCACCCAGCCCTGGTTGGATGATTTGCACTCTCGAACCCTCTTCCCAGTCCCTTGGTAAGGCCTCTGGTTAAAGATGGGTCTGCAATATAGGAGAGCTGGATTCAATACCAGGTTGTCTTTATGTTTTCCCACCTCCCTTGGCCTCAACTCCTCCCTCCCCCTTGGGCCTTCTCCTCACTTTAATATTGTAAAAGGTGGATTCTCCGTCCTGCTCCAAGTGGCAGGGGCGCGTAGATGTGGGGGGCTAGCAGCAACCAAGTTACTTCACTGGTGCAAGCCCCCTGTGGGAATCCAGGCGTGCTGCGACTCCGTAGGTTTGCTGCTTTACAGTCTTTATATGCAGTTCTTATGTTCCTCTTAGTTCGAATAACAATGTCTTGCTTCTTTCCTTTTAAGTATGGAAAGGTATTTTGGTGTTGTCATGCAGTTTGAAGATGAGCATGGGCCGGTAGGCGAAAGCACGGTGTGCGCAATGCTGTCCGGTGAGTAGTGCGCGATGCGTGGTGCTGTTTCGCCTTTTATATTGCTAACCTGTGTCTTTTCTCTCCTTGCAGGTCGCGATGTTCCTCGCCGAGCGCCGTGATGTTCCAGCAATGATACTGACCAGGAGATGACTACCCAGGTAAGAATTGTGTGACTTTCTTCGTTCGGGAGGAAACGTGAGTAAACGCTTATTAATGCTGTCTTTCTTCTTCCTCTTTCCAGGTTAAGGTATTCCAGGATGCATGCGGTGCCGGATGATGGAGTTCGTACCGACAGGTGAGTGGAACTGAAGAAGTCGGCGATGGATTGAAGACGGGATACTATTCCAGGTAAGTTCCGTAGTGTTCTTTCTCTCTCTGCAGGTCCTTGGTTTCAGGTAAGCTGGAATCAAGAACTGAACACGGTGAGCATTACGCTGCCCACAGCAGAATAACACTAAACGTGTTCTGCTGTTTGGGTGTGGTTTAGTGGTTTAAATAGTGTCAGGTAAAGTAGTCCAGGTAAAATAGTCCCAGGCCTGCCACACCCAAAGTAGTCCAGGGAAAGTAGTCCCAGGACTGCCACACCCAAAAGACTAGACAGCATAGCTCAGTTCCTTGTAACTGAGCTATGTGTGTGCCTCCATGTTGGCTGAACCCCCCCCCCCAAATTAAATAGTCCCAAGTAAATAGTCCCATTCTAATGTTGGTCTTCATGATGATTATGAGCCTGGCGCCAGGACTGACTCCAAGAGACTCTTGGATAAGGTTTTAAGGTCTTTGACCTGGCCCTAACTGGAAGGCTGACTTGCCAGTGAGGGCCAGGGTTAAGGGTCATGACACTATGTCCACCTATGAAGCCTCTGAACTCATTGTGGAAAATTATCCCTACACATTTTGACTGTTAAATAGAAAAGAAAATTATTCTCATAGGCAATAGAAAGCATTTAGTGCATAAATAGACTCTAATCCAAATATATAAATCACTTTACAATTTGCACCAAGTTCAAACTCATTTTAGACATTATTTCTCTGAAATAAACTCCTCTATACCTATCCCACTTTTAAGAAAACATGCAGAGAGAAGACATGAATGAATTCAGATGTATCCATAAGAGGACAACTCTCCAATTGTTACCATAATTATGAGAGTCATACCTCTCATCCCAGAAGAAGTACTGTCAGGTCTTCATCCGAGTTAGGTCCATCTTGGTTTCATCGTATCCAATTCTATAATAAGTTTGGATTCCAATTGCCTCAATCTTCGTTCTCTATTCCCTCTTCTTCTGTGTTCTGGTATATGAGCAAGTGCAAAGAATCTTAATAATGAGAGTCCATTAGCATGGACCTTTCCAAAAAGTATAGTTAAAAAATAGCTAGTATTTTTGTTTTTGATGGCCATTAAATGTTGCAGTATCCTGATTTTTTTTAAAGGGGCAAATAGTTGACCAAACTAAACCTGATATTATGACTGCTATACATTTTTTTCTTTTTTCCTGAAACATCGATTACCACAGGCTTAGGTTCTGTTAATGTGCACCTTTTACAAGTGTTACACTTCACAAATCCTTTTTTATTAACCTGAATTAACCAATTGCCACCATCTTTCATAGTTTTGGGGTAGCTTGGAGAAATTAGGTCTTTTGTTGATTTCGTTTTAGAGAAAGTGATTTTAGGGTACTCTCCAATATGAGTGTCCAGATCTTTTTTTTGATTGTGCTTCTGGTCACATAAAAGTACTTTTTCATCTGACAAATTAACAAATCTTTGGTATAGAAAGCATATGTAAAAACAATGTAAACTACTTTGAATCAAAAAAGGAAAAAACAGAAATACATAGAAGAAAAGTTCCATAGTTACACATTTTTTATCAAAGAATTTAACTAACAAATCTCTAGTATAAAATGCATATTTGAAAACAGAGAGAAATAATTTGGATCAGAAAGAAGAGCAGGAACACATATACGGAAAGTTCCATACTTGCATTCCCTACACTATTTTTTTGTTACAGAGAGATTTTTATGAAATTCAATTCATTTAAAAGTTATGACAGTGGTATCTCCTTTCCAGCTGAGACCCTATGCTAAAAACCCTGGGCAGAGAGCCAATCTATATTGTGAACAGAATAGGAAAACTATTTTTCTCTGAGTGAGAGAGTACATGTACACGATATCAGCAGGTGTTTAATGTCCCGTAGAAACCCTTGGCCGCACAAAGTGTATTCACCTGCAGAGGGTTCTAGTTTTAATCAGATTTAGGTGGAAATGCAATAGCTCTGTACGTCAGGCGGGATTGGGGAATCTTCTAATGTAGGGAAGGGCGTATTTACTGGATTTTTCACATAGAGTGACATTTTTAGTGTTCTTAAGATTACTAATCAAGGCTCTCGTTTTTATCCAGGCAGGGCGCATGAGAGCACACTTCACCTTATCTGGATTGTCTATTAAGGTTATACTGGTATATTCACAATTTACTAAGATCTTTTCAGTATCATAGTGTATGTTTGTCAAGTAGAGGTTCTTCTTCATGAGAAGATATTCGTAAATATCCTCATACAGAGAGTGCTCTTGGGGAATTAAGATTAGTCTGTAAAGGGCAAGAACTTTCCAGTTGAAATAAGACTGCAGAGTATAAACCCAACTCATACCTCAACCTTGAGATAGGTAGGGACAGAGATAAAGACAGTGTATTTTTCCATAGATGACCCTAAAGCCAGTCCCAGCTAATAATGCGGGCACTTGACTTACATTCCATGCCATATCAAGTAGCCTGAGTGTTTTTGCCTTTATATAATTTTATTAAAGGCATGAGTGAAAATCTAAAGAACGAGTTTAACAGTTTTTTCATTTGACACATACATTGGTGTTTTGCTATCGAGTTCCACTGTTAAATCCAGCACTGAGTGGTTAGATCAAAAGGTTAAATCCCAGGCATTTTACTTTTTTCTAAATTGGGATTACCCGATGGTCTTGTGTCCAATGTGGTTTACACTTGATTTGGCAGGATTAATAGCTAGGTCATTTTCTTTTTTTTGCTATACCTCCAATGTTTTCATTAGATGTTGTAGCCCTACCGGGGTTTTATCAATGAGGGCTATATCATCGGCGTACACCAAAATATGCAATTTACATTTACCTAGAGCAGGAGAAACAAAGGTGACATTTTGCAAGAATTTGACCAAATCAGCAAGGTATAAATTAAATAGGAGAGCGGCCAATAAACAACTTTGCCTTACTCCTTTAACTGTGGGTATAGTAGAAGATAGATCACCTGTTAGATTTAGTCTGACCTGAATTGATGTGTGGTTGTGGAGGGCAATAATAATTTGCAACAAGTCCTCTGGGATATTCCATGATTTTAGTTTGTGACAGAGTTTTGACCTATTAACTAAGTCAAACGCTTTTGATAAGTCGATTGGGGGGATCTATGTGATCACTGCGCCGCCCGCAACTGCGACGCCAAAAATGCCGCCGGCAGTTACAGCGCGGCGCAGTGATCATATGGATCAATGTGCCCGCTTCCCCTTGCCTGCATTACCCCTCCCAACCCACCACCCCACTTACCTTTAGGGCGGCACACTTCTGCGTGTGCCGCCCACACTCTGATCTCTGCGGTGTCAGCTCTTCCCACTAATGTGGGTTGGAGCGGACACCGCAGGGTGCTTTTTTTCTTTTCTTTTTTTTTACGTGTCCCCGCTTTCCGAAATGGTAAGCGGGGAACACCCCCCCTAACCCCTGACCCCCATTACTGCACCCAGGAAGAGCGGGGGACACCCCCGCAAACCCCGCTCTGCTTGGGCGCATCCTCATTTTGTGCGCCTCCAAAGTCGCAGTGACTGCGGGGACGCACAAATGAGGGCGACATTTTTGTATGATACCGATTAGGGCAACATAGGTCAGTACCAACTTTTTTTTAACTTTGTGCTTTTAAGATGTTGAGCTTCATCCCATTAAGAATAGTGCAGAGCCCTTTACGAAAGCCTACTTGGAATTTAGATAGCATGCGTTGACTAGTTACCAAGTTTTCTAAATCTTGCAAGACCAGCCTAGCAAAGATCTTGCTGTCACAATCCATCAAACCAATCGGGCGGTAATTTACAGGGTCAGATCTTTCGCCCTTTTTCTAAATGGGAATTACTATTGCCTTCTTTTAAGAAGTCGGTACTTTTTGGGTCTCAATTATCTTCCTAAAAGGTTTACTGAGTATTGCTGCCCAGGTGTTTGGTTTCGATTTAAATATCTTGTTAGTTAGTCCATTAGGACCAGCTGCGCGAGATTACAACGAATTCCTGATAGTCTCAGCATCTCTTCTTCCACTATGTTTCATTTCCATGGAATGTTACAGTCCATGTGTTTCTCAGAGTATACATAGAGACATGTAGTCTTTGAAGTAAGTCTCCCAGACAATCAAGGGATATAAAATGTTGTCTGTGTT